>NC_056006.1:44215236-44545446 GCF_018446385.1 Zingiber officinale
AAGACCACTCCTTGTTCGTGTGGATATCACTAGAGGAGTGTCTACATTGACACTCTCGAGATCCAATGCTTCCTTGGACGAGCGGGACTAAACGAAGGGCACGCTTCAAGGGTAAACTCTTAACATATAGATCTAGGAGTAGATCTAAAATTATGAAACTCGTACTCGTATTTTTTGTTTGGTTTTCCTTGCACGAGATCCGTGGCTTGGGCGATTCGGGGTTTCCGCGACGCGAAAAGCGGTTTTCGCGGCCCGAAGAACCCAACAACTTAAAGGCTCTCCATGCTGCCAACGATGCTTCCCAGGCCGCGCTCAAAGAGTATCAGGAGGGGGAGTCGGCTCGCTCTGAAGAAGTGAGGAAGGCATTCGTCCGCTCGGATGCCTTTGGGGAGAAATTTACTGACAAGATCTCCCTCACCTTTGAAGAGGAGATCAAGGCGGCTGTGGATCACTTGAAGACCAAAGGCCACCTTCCCGCCGAGCTGACCATCCCCCCAGAGGATCTGGCTACTGTGATGGGCGCTATCCCTGATGCCCTTTTTTATTTTGACGCATGAGGAGTGTTTTTCATCAACTTTTTTGTACCCTTGCAGTTCGGCCAAACTTGTTTTTTGCTGTAACTTTTTTGGTTTGCCCAGTGCTCGGCATAAATAGATAATCTTTTCCGTCCCTTCAACTTTTGTTTTGGCAAGAAATTTTTCTTTCGTCCCATTAAGTGTTCTTTAAAACTCTTCCGCTCGGCTTCACGCTCTAACGTGGACTCAAGCCGCTTGCCTTCAATAATGTCTTTCGCCATGCAATTGGGCAGCCGCTCGGCGCGCGAACGTCACCCGTTCACGTGCTCACATTTTCAATTCTAATTAACCATCTTTTGCTTCGCGCCTTACCTCAAAGGGGTTTTCGCTAGATTTTTGCAATGCGAGCCGCTCGAACGTTTATTGACGCCGGCTCGTCTCTCGATATTTAACGTCGGAGCTCGACGGCCTTCCGCTCGGACGTTTATAGACGCCGGCTCGTCTCTCGATTTTTAACGTCGGAGCTCGACGGCTTCCCGCTCGGACGTTTATAGATGCCGGCTCATCTCTCGATATTTAACGTCGGAGCTCGACGGCCTTCCGCTCAGACGTTTATAGACGCCGGCTCGTCTCTCGATATTTAACGTCGGAGCTCGACGGTCTTCCGCTCGGACATTTATAGACGCCGGCTCGTCTCTCGATATTTTACGTCGGAGCTCGACGGTCTTCCGCTCGGACGTTTAAAGACGTTGGCTCGTCTCTCGATGTTTAACGTCGGAGCTCGACGGTCTTCCGCTCGGACGTTTATAGACGCCGGATCGTCTCGATATTTAACGCCGGAGCTCGACGGTCTTCCGGATAGACGCCGGCTCGCTCTCGATATTTAACATCGGAGCTCGGCGGTCTTCCGCTCGGACATTTATTGACGCCGGCTCGTCTCGATATTTAACGCCGAGCTCGCGGTCTTCCGCTCGGACGCGTTTATAGACGCCGCTCGTCTCGATGTTTAACGCCGGAGCTCGGCGGTCTTCCGCCGGACGTTTATAGACGCCGGCTCGCCTCTCGATATTTAACGTCGGAGCTCGGCGGTCTTCCGCTCGGACGCTTATAGACGCCACTGTCTCTCGATGTTTAACGCCGGAGCTCAACGGTCTTCCACTCGGACGCTTATAGACGCCGGCTCGTCCTCGATATTTAACGTCGAGCTCGGCGGTCTTCGCTCGGACGCTTATAGACGCCGGCTCGCTCTCGATATTTAACGTCGGCGCTCGGCGGTCTTCCGCTCGGACGTTTATAGACGCCGGCTCTCTCGATATTTAACGCCGGAGCTCGACGGTCTTCCGCCCGGAGCGTTTATAAGCGCCGGCTCGTCTCTCGATATTTAACGTCGGAGCTCGACGGTCTTTCGCTCGGAAGGTTTATAGACGCCGGCTCGTCTCTCGATGTTTAACATCGGAGCTCGACGGTCTTCCGCTCGGACGTTTATAGACGCCGGCTCGTCTCTCGATATTTAACGCCGGAGCTCGACGGTCTTCCGCTCGGATGTTTATAGACGCCGGCTCGTCTCTCGATATTTAACCTCAGAGCTCGACGGTCTTCCGCTCGGACGTTTATAGACGCCGGCTCGTCTCTCGATATTTAACGTCGGAGCTCGACGGTCTTCCGCTCGGACATTTATAGACGCCGGCTCGTCTCTCGATGTTTAACGTCGGAGCTCGACGGCCTTTTTAAGGCTAAGTTCAATACAACCGCTTGGCAACGATATCTTTCTCCCAACTCGGATAACGTACTCCCGGCCGAACGGCTCGGGGACTTCTTCGTCGAGCGCCTGGCTCGAATATTATACCTTTGGCCGAACGGCTTGGGGCCTTCGTCCTCGAGCACTTGGCTCGGATAGTATACCTCCGGTCGAACGGCTCGGGCCCTTCGTCATCGAGCGCTTGGCTCGGATACTATACATTAGGGAGATAGGCCGCTCGGCAAACCCATTGGCCATCCTTTGAATTAATTTTGCTTCCTGCATTACAAGGGTACGGGCGACCAAAATATATGCAAAAATAAGTTACATTAGTGCACCTTTCACCCAGCCAAATAAGGCTGGAGATGATTCGCGCTCCACGGTCGGTCCAGTTGACACCCGTCTTCATCCTTCAAATAATAAGCGCCCGAGCGGAGCTTTTCAATAACCTTGAAGGGGCCCGCCCACGGTGCCTCTAGCTTGCCGACGTCGCCGACCGGCTTGACTTTCTTCCAGACGAGATCGCCGACCTGGAATGATCTGGGGATTATGCGGCGGTTGTAGTTTTGTTTCATTCGCTGCCGGTACGCCATCAGCCGAACGGACGCCTTGGCTCTTTCTTCTTCGACCAAATCCAGCTCCATGTTCCTCCGCTCGGCGATGTCCTCATCGTAATTTTGGATCCGAGCGGACTCGACGCCGACTTCAACAGGAATGACCGCTTCGCCGCCATACACCAAGTGGAAAGGCGTGACGCCCGTCCCTTCCTTTGGAGTCGTTCGGATGGCCCATAAGACGCCCGGCACTTCATCTACCCAACTTCCTCCCAAGTGATCGAGCCGAGCGCGCAGAATACGAAGAATTTCCCGATTGGCTACCTAGCTTGACCGTTACTTTGGGGATAGGCCACGGACGTGAAGTGTTGCTCGATCCCATAGCTTTGGCACCAATCTTCGAGCAACTTTTCTGTGAATTGCCGCCCATTGTCGGAAACCAATAGGCGAGGGATGCCGAACCGACAGATGTTGTGTTGCCAGATGAATTTTTTGACCATCTGTTCGGTGATCTTTGCTAGCGGCTCAGCCTCCACCCACTTGGAAAAATAATCGACCGCCACTAGCAAAAACTTCCTCTGCCCGGTCGCCATCGGAAATGGACCAACAATATCCATTCCCCATTGATCGAACGGACATGAAACGGTTGATGCCTTCATTTCCTCTGCCGGTCGGTGGTAGGAGTTATGGTACTTCTGGCACGAAAGGCACGTCGACACGGTCCGAGCGGCGTCCGCTTGTAAAGTCGGCCAAAAGTATCCAGCTAGCAGGATCTTCTTAGCTAGTGATCGTCCGCCCGGATGCCCTCCGCACAATCCTTGATGTACTTCTTGGAGGATGTAAGCCGAGTCCTCTGAGCTCACGCATTTCAACAGCGGGCGTGAGAAAGCCTTTTTGTAAAGCTGATCTCCGATGAGTGTGAACCGACCGGCTCTCCTCCTTAGTAGCTGGGCTTCATTCTCATTGGATGGTGTGGCGCCCGAGCGGAGGAACTCTATGATGGGTGTCCGCCAGACGCTTGGAAACGTGAGGCCTTCCATCCGGTTGACGTGCGCAACCAACAGTACTTTTTCAATTGGCTGCTGAACGGCGACCGGCGTTATTGAGCTCGCGAGTTTGGCTAACTCATTGGCTGCTTGATTTTCTGCTCTGGGTATCTTCTGGACAATAACTTCTCTAAAATTGGCTTTAAGTTTATCAAACGCTTCAGCATAGAGCTTGAGCCGGGCGCTGTTAATTTCAAAAGTGCCAGAGAGCTGCCGCGCGGCCAACTTGCTGAGCTGCCTGCAAGCCGGCTATGAGGGCCTCATATTCTACTTAATTGTTTGTAGCTTTATAATCCAGCCGGACGGATAAGTGCATCTTTTCTTCTTGAGGGGAGAGCAACAATATTCCAATCCCGCTTCCGAGCCGAGTGGACGACCCATCCACATATACTCTCCACATAGCTTCCGGTTCCGGCCTTTGCACCTCAGTCACAAAATCGGCCAAGGATTGCGCTTTGATTGCCGAGCGGGGCTGGTATTGGATGTCAAATTCACTTAACTCCGTCGTCCATTTGATGAGCCGCCCGGACGCTTTTGGATTCAATAATACACGCCCGAGCGGGCTATTGGTTTTGACAATGATGGTATGCGCCAGGAAGTATGGGCGAAGGCGCCGAGCGGCGAGGACCAGAGCAAAAGCCAGCTTTTCAAGTCCAGTGTAGCGAGATTCAGCATCTTTTAAAATGTGACTAAGGAAATACACGGGCTCCTCTCCGCTCGCCTTCACTAACGCCGAGCTGATTGCTTGCTCGGTTGAAGACAAGTAAATACAAAGTGGCTCACCCGCAGCCGGCTTGGCCAATACCGGGAGAGAATTCAGATATGCCTTCAAGTCTTCGAATGCCCGATCGCATTCTTCATCCCAGTGAAACCTTGTGGCCTTGCGCAAGATTTTGAAAAAAGGGAGGCTCCGGTCGGCAGTTTTGGAGATGAATCGGGACAGGGCGGTTATCCGACCGGTTAAACGTTGCACTTCCCTTGTATTTCTTGGAGGCGGCATGTCTTGTAGAGCTTTAACCTTGCTGGGATTTGCTTCGATTCCCCGCTCGGTCACTATGTATCCCAGAAAACACCCTCCTTTTGCTTCGAACAGGCACTTCTGGGGATTTAGCTTGACTCCATATTTGCGCAGCGTTCGGAAGGTTTCCTCTATGTCTTTGAAGAGATCGGCCGCTCGGACGGTCTTGATGAGAATGTCGTCCACATACACTTCCAAATTTCGCCCGATCTGTTCTCTGAATACTTTATTCATCAAGCGCTGATAGATGGCTCCCGCATTCTTCAATCCGAACGGCATCACATTATAGAAATATGTGCCGTCGGCCGTTACGAAGCTGACTTTTTCTTGATCTTCACGGGCGAGCGGCACTTGATGATAGCCTTGGTAAGCATCGAGCATACATATTAATTCGCAGCTGGCCGTAGAGTCCACCAGCTGATCAATCCGGGGCAGGGGGTAAAAGTCTTTCGGGCAGGCTTTGTTGAGATCCCGAAAATCTATGCATACTCTCCACTTGTTGCCCGACTTGGAGACTAATACTACGTTAGCCAGCCAGCTCGGGAACTGCACCTCACGTATATGGCCAGCTTCCACAAGCTTCTCCACCTCCGCTCGGATGATGGCATTCTGCTCGGCGCTGAAATCACTTTTTCTCTGTTTCACAGGCCGAGCGTCCGGTCGGACGTGGAGCTCATGCTGCGCTACACTTGGTGAAATTCCGGGCAGCTCATGTGTCGACTAGATGAAGACATCATGGTTTCTTCTGAGGCATTGGATCAGCTCCTCTTTCTGCTTCACCTCCAGATCGGACGCGATGAATGTTGTAGCCTCCGATCGGGTGGGGTGTATCTGTACTTCCTCCTTTTCTTCGTAAACTAAAGAGGGAGGCTTTTCAGTTATAGCATTCACCTCGATCCGTGGCAATTTCCGATCGGAACTTGCTTCTGCTCGGACCATTTCAATGTAGCATCGCCGAGCTGCCAGTTGGTCTCCCCGTACCTCTCCTACTTTGTCTTCGACGGGGAACTTGATCTTCTGGTGGAAGGTTGAGACGACTGCCCGGAACACGCTGAGCGCCGGTCGTCCCAAAATGACGTTGTAGGATGAGGGAGAGTCCACCACCACGAAGTTCACTATCCTCGTCCTCCTGAGCGGCTCTTCTCCCAGTGAGATGGCTAGCCGGATTTGCCCGACCGGCAGGACTTCGTTGCCCGTGAACCCGTAGAGTGGGGTTGTATGGGCAGCAGCTCGGCTCGGTCAATTTGTAGTTGATCGAACGCCTTCTTAAATATGATGTTGACCGAGCTTCCTGTATCAATAAATACGTGGTGAATAGTGTAGTTGGCTATTACCGCTTTGATGAGCAGAGCGTCGTCGTGGGGTACTTCAACTCCTTCCAAGTCCCCTGGACCAAAACTGATTTTCGGTCCGCTCGCCCGCTCTTGGCTGCATCCGACTGCATGGATTTGGAGCTGCCGGACGCTCGCCTTTCTGGCTCGGTTAGAATCTCCCCCGGTCGGCCCGCCTGCTATGATATTGATCTCGCCTCGAGAAGCATTGCTTCTATTTTCTTCTTCCCGAGCGGATGGTCGAGACCGTTCTCTGGACGTTCGACGATTCTCCTGCCTTGGGGAGCGATGCCGATCGGGAGTCTGTTGCTGTCGCCTATCAGCTTGCGTCCGATCGGCTTCATGAGTTCTTTGTCGGCTGTCGACTGAGGGAGACCGTCGGCCGCCGTTCCGAGGCACGGGGTGAGCCACGAAGGGAAGACTTCGACAATCCCTTGTGTTGTGCGTATCCGTCCGGTGGAAGGAGCAGAACATCGGGGTCCATTTCTTCTTTGGCTTGGGCCGGGCGGCCGCTACCTCTTGCACTTGGGTCCTCACATGAGGGGAGCGAATTGCTTCGGCCCTTGGTCCTCTTGGCGGTTGATGAGCGGTGGGAGGCTTCCGCTCGGCAGGTGGAGCCCGATCAGTCGGAGCTTCCTTTCTTCGAGCCGCTTGGGACTCCTCCACGTTGATGTACTCGTTGGCTCGGTGCAGCATATGGTCATAGTCTCGAGGCGGCTTCCGAACGAGCGAGCGGAAGAAGTCCCCGTCCACGAGGCCTTGTGTAAATGCGTTCATCATTGTCTCTGAGGTGGCCGTTGGAATATCCAAGGCTACCTGATTAAACCGCTGGATATAAGCTCTGAGCGGCTCTCTTGGCTCCTGTTTGATGGCAAACAGACTAACATTGGTTTTCTGATCGCGCCGACTGCTTGCGAAGTGGTGGAGGAAGGCCGTCCGGAAATCCTTGAAGCTTGTGATGGATCTGTCCGGCAGCCTCCGAAACCACCGTTGAGCCGATCCCGCGAGAGTGGTAAGAAAAACTCGGCATTTTACTCCATCTGTATATTGATGGAGCGTAGCTGTGTTATCAAACTTACCCAGATGATCGTCTGGGTCGGTTGTCCCATTATACTCGCCGATCGAAAGAGGCACGTAGTGCTTCGGTAGAGGATCTCGTAGAATAGCCTCTGAAAATTGGCGATTAATCCTCTCGGGCGATGCGTCCGCTCGGGGGGCTTTCCCTTTTCTGTCATCTCGTCTAGGTATTTCGTCCGAAGAAGATCCACGATCTCTATGAGCTAAGACGGCTTCAGGGGTGCGAAATAGGGCTCGATAAAATGCAACGGTGGCCGGCGGTGCTTCCGCTCGACCACCAGACGCTGACGTTGCTTGCTTCTCCGGCCGCTCGGCTGTGGCTTTCTGTTTTTTCTTCACAAGCTTGGCGGCCCTTATCTCGATCAGAGCGTCGAGTTCCTCCATCGAAAGCATCACCGTGTGTTGTCGTCCAGCCTCGTCCATTGTTTCCGTTCGGATGCAGGAGCGTTCCCACAGACGGCGCCAATTTGATCTTGTCCGAATGCTGAATCAACGGACGCTGGGCACGGGGCGCTCTTCGACTGCTGCCGTGGATCTTCGACTGGTGGCACGAAGCTTTGGCGAACCTGCACAGAAGTCGGGCCGGGAAGGGGTTCCCGGCGGCGACCCTCCGACCTCAAGTCAGGTAAGCAGGTGGTGGAAAAAGTAGCTCTCAAGGTCTTGAACGCGTACCTCCGGCGACGTATGAGGCTCTTTATATAGAGCAGTGAAAGAGAACCTGTGCGTCCACCGAGGCACATACATGTCTGAAGCCCATACTTTGGTATGTGTGTGTCAGAAAGCTTACCTGACGCCACACTGCTACAGTCCAATCACGTCTTCGGTGGGACAACAGAACACCTCGTTGTCAGACTTGGAGTATGGCCTAGCCATAGGACTTGACGGCTGTCAGAAGATGTTCCTGTCCCCCTTTACCCACCGCCAGCAGGGACGTACGTCCGGCCGGCTGGACGGAGACCGTCGTCCGGACGACCCTTATCCCATGCGCCGGCCGGGCGGCACGCCCCTCACGTCTCGCCTGTCGCCTTCATTGATATGCTGAGGAGACTTCAGGGCGAGTGCCTCCCGCTCGGCCCTTAGACATTATTTCAACTGAGCGTCGGAACCCCGACCCCTGTCAGGGCACCTTTTACTGTTGGATGCTCTTCGGTTAGCCGATCGGTCTATCCTTTTCTTCCAAGTCCGATCGGCTCATCCTCCTCCGGTGGACCCCCCCGGCCCTTTAATCTCCACGCGGCGCTGACCTCTTGCAATGGGGTCCCCTGCCTTGACCACCGGATCATCAACCCAAAGGATGTGTCAAATAAATGAGTTATCATACATCTAGGTGGAAAAAAAGCATAGTAATGCCACTTGGAGAGATGTTGGGATGATAGCGGGTGGCCCAACAGATAGTGAATCCAATCAGGCTAAAAATCACATGCACGCTAATTGGAGATCTACGCGGTCGGGTGTAGCTAAGAGAAAACACATGGACCAAAGATCAGTTTTGGCTCCAAAGACTTAGAGGGGGTAGAGATATCACATGATGATGTATTAATTATTAAAGTAGTGATCGCTAACTATAATATTTATCGTACTTTTGTTGACACATGTAGTTTAGTCAACAAATTTTCAAGAAGAGTTCAAGCAGCTTTAGATAGACAGGAGTGAGCTATAGCTAATGACTACACCTCTATATGGGTTCATTAGCAATGAGGTATAGCTGATTGGACAAGTTTGGTTGGCTATATCTCTAGGAGGAGAACCGCTTATAAGGATCTGTCGATCGAACTTCATAGTTGTGGTAGCTCCATCAACGTATAATGTATTGATTGGTCGGATGATGCTAAATGAGTTCTGAGCCATCGCCTCCATGTTCTTCCAAAAGATCAAATTCTCAGTAGATGACTCAGTCGGTGAGGTGAAAGGAGATCAGTTAATGGCGCGTAAATGCTACGTGGAGCTAGTAAAGACCAAAGCCTACGCTGCTCAGAAAATATAATGAGTGGAACTTAACGCCATTAAGGACGCTCCTCCAACCTTGGTGTTTGAAGAAAAAGAGGAAATGCAGATCCATCCACACCAGCCAGACACCACTTATATTACATTAAATTTGAGCCCCAAAAATAAAGCAGAGTTGATCGCTTGCTTGAATCACAATAATGATGTCTTTACGTGGGCTCCTCATGAACTCATGGGCATGTTACCTATAATAATGGAGCATGTCCTACACATTAGACCTGTCACTCAGTTGGTCAAACAAAAAAAAAGATTTCAGAATAGAGCATAACCAGATCATCTGAGCTGAGGTGGACAAGTTACTCGATGCTGGGAACATTTATGAGGTGTAGTTCCCAAGCTGGCTCACAAACGTAGTATTGATGTCTAAGCCTGGGAACAAGTGGCGAGTATGCATAGACTTCAGAGATTTAAATAAGGCGTGCCCAAAACATTAATACCCTATGCCACGCATTAACTAATTGGTGGACTCAACTGCTGACAGCAAGTTGATATGCATGCTAGATGAATATCATGGTTACCATCATATCATGGTTATCACTACGGAGGGAACATACTGTTATCATGTCATACTGCTCAGACTAAAGAATACAAGAACAACATACTGGCGGCTTATGAACAAGTTGTTTTAAGAGCAGATTGGTAGAAATATGGAGATATATGTAGATAATATACTAATCAAATCCCTCTGAACTGATAATTTATGTGCAGATATAGAAGAAACTTGCCAGCCCCTAAGGAAGTATGGGGTCAAATTCAATCACAAGAAATATTTATTTGGGTCAAAAAGTAAATGCTTTCTCGGCTACATTGTGACCGGGTGAGGAATTGAAACTAACCCGAGTAAGGTGAAGGCCCTCTAAGATATGCCCCACCACACAATCTAAAGGAAGCACAACGCTTGATCGGACGGATCACGACTCTCTCCCTACTCATTTCAAGGTTGTCTAATCAAAGTTTACCTTTCTTTAAAGTACTTCTCTGAGCCACAAAATTCTAGTGGGACACTGAATGTGATAAAGTACTTGAGGATCTCAAAAGTTATTTATCTTCTTTACTTGTACTTTTGAAGCCCATTGCTTGCAAGCCACTGTGGGTATACTTGTCTTTCACCGAGAGGGTAGTCAGGTCAGTATTAGTGTGATAGGATGGCAATGAACAACAACCTGTGTATTTTTTATGTTATTTATAAATGCTAAATACCCCTACACTTCTCTTGAGAAGTTGGTGTATGGGTTAGTTTTTGTTGCTCGGAGGTTCCATCCTTACTTTCTTTCCCATCCCATAATTGTTTTGACTAATAGCACATTAGGTTGAGTACTCATCAACCTAGAGGCATCAGGAAGATTGATCAAGTGGACCATAGAGTTGAGTGAGTACGAAATATAGTACCAACCCCGATTGGCCATTAAAATACAAACCTTAGTTGATTTTATAACAGAAATACAAAGTCTTGAGCTAGAAGAAAATTGGAGAATTTAGGTAGATGTATCATCAACTTGACAGAGAAGTGGAATCAGAATGCTTATGTGTTGGGATGTATACTATAAGCCTAGCTTTTATATGAACATCTGTCTTGAAATATTTTGAAATGAGAATCACTTTGGTCAAATGTTTGCATTTTATATTTATATATATGTCAACACAGTTGTCCATTTAATTTATATTGTAGATAACATGGTGTGTGGTGCCACACAGAAGATCATGTTATCAGTTCCTTATAAATTATAAATAGTAGCTCACAACCAAGATGGATTGGGACAAACCATTGGAACAGTTGTAGTGTAATTTGGTATTAGTTTGTCTTGACTATAAAATTACACTAGTACACTATGTGTGTATTGAGCAGGACCATTTGAGGTTGTTCGATTTGTACTGACTACATAAGATAATAGAACCTCTGTTACTATGGTTGTGCGCCCTCTTAATCCCTATATAATAACAAGCAAGTATACTTAGTATTTATTTCTTTAACTTATCAATGGGTGATATTTATTCGTTAAATCAATAGGGCCGATGGGTTGGGAAATAGTACTATTTATATGGTGTGTTATTGATTATAGAAGGAAACCGTGTCCTAATTATTTAGATTGATGATGTCCCCATGAGGAGCTCATAAGGATTATCATGTAAACCCTACAGGTGGACTTAGTCCGCCATGATAATAAAGTTGAGTGGTACTAGTCCGGCCCCTCTCCTTGCTAGGGCCGGCGGCCCCCTCCTTGCTAAGGCCGGCGGCCCCCTCCTTGCTAAGGCCGGCGCCCCCCTCTTCTACTCCTTGGTCGCCGGTGGCTTCAAGAAGAGGAAGAAGAGAAGGTGCCCCATCCTAAGAGCTCCTTTTGTAGCCGGTGGTTTGGAAACCGAGAAGAGAAGGAGGGTGATTTTGTCTTGGTAGATCATCTTCCACACGACATCCAAGAAGAGGAGAGGAATATAGTAGAAGATCAAGAGATCTTTAGATACAAAGGAAAGGTACAACTAGTTCTTTAATTCCACTACGTAATTGTTAGAAATTCAAGCCGCAAAAATAGCTTTTTGCGTTGCGGAAACCCTGAATTCTAGCCATGGATCCGTGCGAAGATATATTTAAAATTAAATCATGTACATATTTCTACACTAGATCTACCTTAGATCTACATGAAAAGAGAGTATACCTTTGTAGCGAAGCCCTTCGCTTATCCCGCTCGTCCAAAAAAAATGTCGGATCTCGTAGAGTGTCAAGTGAATCACTCCTCTACAAGTATCCACAGAGAAAAAAGGTGGAGAAGAACCACTTAGAGTGTGCTAGCACTCTTGGTGGTCATGGCAATGGAGGATGAGAGGGTGAAGAGAGAAGAGAGGAGGAAGAAGAAGACTTCAATTAGCACACAAAATGCTTAATGCACACCATTAAGTGGCCGACCACTATTCCAGAGGTTTTATACCTCGATGTAATACCAAGAGTCATGCCTCTTGGTCTACCTTATGAGGTGGCACTCAATGATGTAGCCATGATGATGTGGAACATCATCATTGGCCAGCCCCCATGCCATGTCACAATGAAGTGGCATTTGGTCAAGTCAAACATGACCCTTCATCTTCCCTCTCAAGTCAAGTCAAACTTGACTCATTTATCTCTCATGGTTGATCAAATCTAACCATTGATTCAATTCAATTTGATTTAATGAATCTCTATTCATTAAATTAAATTGATTCAATGAGTGATAATCTAAATTAGACTCATTCAACATATGAATCAAATTGAGTCCAACTCAATTAGTCTAATTTGGATTACTCTTAATTCAATTTGGTTCATCACATGTGGCAAAAGGTGATTCGCTCGCCCCCACTGCCCCCGCCAACCCGTCCCTAGGTCAACACGGAGGAGGTAAATCACAGGTGACTACTAGCCATTAGTGCAAATGGCTAAGACATGGGGGAGGTTATGCTCGGTCACGCCGAGTTTCGACCCCAAGACCTCATGTGGCAACACCCCATGTCTTAACCATCGCACCGCCCCGAGGGGACAATTTGGTTCATCACATGAACCTAATCCTCTTGGTTCATCACATGAACCTATTCTCCATCTAATTGCCCTTTGTGTGTGACCCTATAGGTTCTTGTAGCGTTGGCAATGCTCCTAAATCCATTTAGAACATAAATAATGAGCGGTATCTAGCAACACATCATTACTACCCAAGTTACAAGAATGTTGAGATCCAACATCACCTTTGTGACTACTAATTGTGACTCTCACAATATGTGACAATGTCCTTCTATCCTTGACATTTAAATTGATCAAATGAGGCATAGACTATGTTATCCTCTAATCAATTTATATCTTGAACTCCAAGTAGACTTACTCTAAACAAATGAGCTCAATATCTCATATCGACTCATTTGGGCTTGGTCATGCACTTAGTGGTCTCACTATATCAAGAATCATGATGTCACTCCCGTCATATAGGAGCGATAGATCCCATCTACATCACTCACATCCCTTCGCATAATTTGTTACATACCCAAGCCTTTATAGTCCACCCAGTTACAGGTGACGTTTGACGAAGCCAAAGTATGCAACTCCTTGTGTAGGGAACCATGGTGACTTCAGGTCCAAGGACTGATAGTCATACTAATAGTCACATGAGAAAGTATATGACACTCATATAATGATCCATGATACTTTCTCATGGCGGGTCATTTAGTATACATTCTCCAATGCATACCCATGTGTCAACTTGATATCTCTTTATCCATGACTTGTGAGATCATGTCATCGAGTTGACCTATATGCTAGTCTCATCGTATTAACATTGTCCCTGAATGATAATACTTGACTAGGAATTATTAAGAGTAGTGTTCTCTATATCATCTCACTATCAATTCAACCAATCGATTGATATAGATAAGAACGTTCTACTCAATGATGCTATTATACTTAGTTATTTGGCACTAATACAAGTAAGTATAATAACTATAAAGAAATACCTTTATAAATATATATAGGATTATGATACATCAAGTCCATACAACAATCATCATATAATTGGTTCTAGGGCTCTGATAAACAATCTCCCACTAGTACTAGTGCCAATCAGTGTAGGCTCTAAGGCCCAATAACCTAGTGTGACCATTATGCTTTCTCTGTGCCAAAGCCTTGGTCAAGGGATCAGCGATGTTAGCCTCTGTGGGTACTCTGCAAATCTTCACATCTTCTCTATCGATGATCTCTCGAATGAGATGGAAGCACCGTAGTATGTGTTTGGTCCGATGTTGTGAGCGAGGTTCCTTAGCCTATGCAATTGCTCCATTATTGTCACAATAGAGCTCCATAGGATCGGCTATGCTAGGAACCATCACAAGCTCAGTAATGAACTTGCGGATCCAAACTGCCTCCTTTACTGCTTCTGATGTAGCAATATACTCGGCCTCTATTGTAGAATCAGCAACTGTGTCCTTCTTCGAACTCTTCCAGCTCACACCACCACCATTCAAACAAAACACGAACCCAGACTGCGATCTATAATCATCCTGGTCAGTTTGTAAGTTGGCATCACTGTAACCCTTTACAGCTAGCTCGCCATCACCTTCAAATATCAAGAAATAGTCTTTAGTCCTTCTCAGGAACTTAAGAATATTCTTGACCGCTATCCAGTGACGCTCACTTGGATCTGACTGGTATCTGCTCGTCATGCTAAAAGCATACTAAACATTAGGAAGAGTACATAGCATGGCATACATGATAGATCCTATGGCTGAGGAATAAGGGATTTTATCCATGCGGTATCTCTCCTCTCTAGAAGAGGGACTTTGAGTCTCCGAAAGACTCACACCATGCGACATTGGCAGAAATCTTTTCTTGTAATTTTGCATGGCAAACCGTAGTAATACCGTGTCAATATATATACTTTGACTTAGGCCAAGCAATCTCTTAGATCTATCTCTATAGATCTTTATGCCTAGAATACAGGTTGCTTCACCTAAGTCCTTCATTGAGAAACAATTCCCAAGCCAAGTCTTTATAGACTACAGTAAAGGGATGTCATTTCCAATGAGTAGTATGTCATCCACATACAATACAAGAAAGACAACTGTGTTCCCAACAACCTTCTTGTAGACACAAGGTTCATCTTCATTCTTGATGAAATCAAACTATTTGATTGCATCATTGAATCGAAGATTCCAGCTTCGAGAAGCTTGCTTTAGTGCATAAATGGACTTATGCAGCTTGCATACTCTGCCAGTATGTAGTGGATCTACAAAACCCTCAGGTTGTGTCATGTACACATTCTTGAGCAAGTTTCCATTCAGAAATGCAGTTTTGACATCCATCTGCCAGATCTCATAATCGTGGTATGCTGCAATAGTAAGCATGATCCGAATGGACTTAAACATAGCTACTAGAGAAAAAGTTTCATTATAGTCAATACCATGAATTTTCTTGAAACCTTTAGCTACCAAGCGATCCTTATAGGTAATAAGTCCATCCATGTCAGTCTTTCTCTTAAAGACCCACTTACACCCAATGATTTTGACGCCTTCAGGTGGATCAACCAAAGTCCATACTGGGTTGGTATACATGGATTCCATCTCGGATCTCATGGCCTCTAGCCATGACTCAGAATCTGGTCTCATCACAGCTTCCTGATATGAGGTAGGGTCATTCTCAACGAGTATAGCATCATCATGGTCAGACAAGAGAAATGAGTATCTCTCAGGCTGACGACGTACCCTATCAGACCTGCGAAGAGGTAGGCCTACTTGAACGGGTTGTTGTTCCTCAACTCCTTGTGGAACAATCTCATCATCCACAACACTTTGTGGTTCCAATTTAACTTCCATCAAGGCTTTAGTGCTATGGTCCATATCTTGAACTTCTTCAAGATTGAACGTACTTCCACTAGTTTTTCTAAAAACAAAGTCCCTTTCTAGAAATACCCCAGTCTTAGCCACAAACACTTTGTGTTGACTGGGAATGTAGAAGTAATATCCCTTCATTTCCTTAGAATATCCTATAAAACAGCATTTATCGGATTTGGGTCCCAGTTTGTCCGAGACTTGATGTCGAACGTAAGCCTCACAACCCCAAATCCTCATAAAAGACACTTGGGCATCTCTCCCAGTCCATATCCTATATGGTGTCTTTATCACAGCCTTGGATGGAACACGGTTAAGTGTGAAGGCTGCTGTGTCTAGAGCATATCCCCAAAAAGACATAGGAAGATCTGTATGACTCATCATAGACTGTACCATATCTAGTAAGGTACGATTCCTCCTTTCGAATACACCATTCCACTGTGGTGTTCTAGGAGGAGTGAGTTGGGATATGATCCTACACTCATCTAGATAGTCACGAAACTCATGGCAAAGGTATTCTCCACCTCGATCTGATCGAAGTATCTAAATACTCTTGCATAGTTGGTTTTGTACTTCATTCTTGAATTCTTTGAACTTTTCAAAGGATTGTGACTTATGTGCATCAGATACACATAACCATATCTACTGAAGTCATTGGTAAATGTAATGAAGTACCTATAACCACCTCTGGCAGTGACATTGAAAGGACCACATACATCACTATGTATAAGTCCTAACAAGTTAGTCGCTCTTTCGTTGTGTCCACTAAAGGGAGTCTTAGTCATCTTGCCAGTAGGCATGACTCGCATGTCTCATATGATTCAAAATTAAATGAGTCCAGCAAACCATCTTTATGGAGCTGGGATAAGCGATTCTCATTTATATGACCTAAGCAACAATGCCAGAGATAAGTTCTGTTCATATCATTTGACTTGAACCTTTTGGTACTTATGTTATAGATGGGGTTCTTTAATTCTAGAATGTAGAGTCCGTTTATCAGAGGTGCACTACAATAGAACATATGATTTAAGTAAACGGAACAACATTTGTTCTTTATTACAAAAGAAAAGCCTTTCTTGTCCAAACAAGAGACTGAAATGATGTTCTTTGTAAGAGCAGACACATAACAACATTCATCAAATTCTAGTACAAGCCCAGAGGGCAGAGATAGATAGTAAGTTCCTATAGCAACAGTAGTAACCCGTGCTCCATTGCCTACTCGTAGGTCCACCTCACCCTTCATTAATGCCCTGCTATTTCTCAGCGTCTGCACATTAGTACAAATGTGAGAAGTACATCCGGTATCCAATACCCGCGATGTAGAAATAGATAGATTGACTTCTATAACATATATACCTGAAGTAGAAGTCTCACTTCTCTTCTTCTTAAGATCTTCCAGATATACTTTGCAGTTCCTCTTCCAGTGCCCGTTCTAACCGCAGTGGAAGCAGGTAGCATCCTTGGCAACCCCTCCTTTAGGTTTCAGTATCGGCCTTTTCCCTTGGCTTGGGACTTTCCCTTACCTTTAGGCTTGCTCTTGCCTTTGCACCATCAAAATGGAGTTGGGCTTTACCTTTTTAAGGTTGAGCTCAGCAGTTCGCAACATGCTAAGCAGATCAGGCAGTGGCTTGTCAATTTCGTTCATGTTGTAATTCACGAAAAATTGACTGTAGCTCTCTGGCAAGGATTGCAAGATCAAGTCAGTGGCCAGTTCATGGCCAAGTGGGAATCCCAGTCTGTAGGTTTTCTATGTACCCAATCATCTTAGGCACATATGGACCTACAGGAGTCCCATCTTGCATCTTGCACTGAAACAGTGCCTTGGAGATCTCGAATCTCTCGTGCCTCGCTTGTCCTTGATATAGTTGACGAAGATGTTCAACCATATCATAAGCAGACATCAACTCGTGTTGCTTCTAAAGCTCAGAGTTCATGGTCGCGAGCATGAGGCATGACACATCTAATGCATCATCTTGATGCTTCTTATAAGCATCTCGATTGGCTCGCATGGCAGTGGCAGGAGGTGCCTCGGGAATGGACTGCTCCAGGACGTACAGTTTTCTTTCTTGTGTGAGAACAATTCTCAGATTCCTGTACCAGTCCAGGAAATTAGCTCCATTGAGCTTGTCCTTGTCAAGGACGGAATGTAGGGAGAAGGTGTTCGTGTTTGTTGACATGGTAATCTACTATAGAAATAATGCAGAAAGTAAATATCATATTCCATTTATCATTTAATTAGGCCTTTAACTAAATGATACTCCCACTGACTCGTGGGACAAGATCCACATCATACTATGACTTGAGTTAGCTTTGGCTAAATCGCCCAAGTCTTAGTATGATCGGCAGATAACAAATTATCAATTACATCTCTATGCAACTCTTGTTTATATGATCAAGATCCTCATTTATAAGAAAACTTGAGTTAGCTTTGGCTAAATCGCCCAAGATTTAGTATAAATGTGATTTGTATGCTATCTTCCAACCATTGGAAAATACCTATAGTTATACCCAACCAAATTGAGTTAAATAGTTATACTCAATCTAATTGAGTTTGTACTCACCCAAGCTTTGATAGGTGGGACCAAGATTGTCCCTCTGCACCCTACCAAGATAATATGCGTTGCTCTGCTTTGGCAGATTCAACAACAACAAATGATTGAGGTAGTAATGGGTATCAAAAGTTGGTAGGCATCTCGAGTTGACTTGATTAAGATCTAATCTAATGGTTAATGTGTATCATATACGCATCAAGGCACTAATTACCCTACACTAGCATGCATCACATACACACAAGCAAATATATCAAGATATATATATATATATATATATATATATATTGTGATGAGGTCATGGCCCTACTACGATCTTCTAAAGCCAATGAGAAGATCGGACGGTCAACCTAGGGTCAACGGCTTCTTAAAGCGCCTCCTTTGACCGCCATGTGTTGATAGCACCCTCATCATAACTCCTTCTTGAGTAGACCTTCCACCGCTTCATTTTGTACATTACAAATATGAAACTCGAGTTACATTTGAATCTAAAATCTAATTACAACAGGAATATAAATAAAGGAGGCACGACGTGCAGGTCGCAAATCACATACAACACGCACAACACAAAAATGACGCGCAGGCCATATTATGAATTACAACACATTTTAACTAATCATATTGGGGTTTTTGGGCCATGACCATCACAATATCACACATAATTATAAATTATGTATTTTACATAAATTTCTATAATTTCACTACTGTTTTTATCAATTTTATGAGTCACAACTTCCCGACGGTCTCGTTTAGCGATTTTCGGGCGCGATCACGGGACAATGCCCCTTTCGGGGTTAGGGGCAGCACCCCTACTCGTGAAATGAATATCGTAAGTTTCCCATCCTGATCTAATAGCGCCTTAAGCCACTGTCCCAAAACAATTTGGACGAGATCTTGCCGTTTCGGAAGATTTTTCTCGATAGTTGAAGCCTACAAGTGTCCAAGCACTTGTTGCTTCACCTCTATGAGAAAAATAATCATAAAATCCATAAAAATAGTAAACTTATAGAAACTTATAGATCTGATATCTTTTCATAAAAAACAAAATACAATCAAGTACATGCTTCACATGTGGCTCTGATACCACTGTTAGCAATTCAAGCCGTAAAAATCACTTTTTACGTTGCGGAAACCCAAAATTCTAGCCACAGATATGTGCAAAGATATATTTAAAATTAAATCATGTACATGTTTCTACACTAGATCTACCTTAGATCTACATGAAAAGAGAGTATACCTTTGTAGCGAAGCCCTTCGCTTATCCCGCTCGTCCAAAAAAATACCGGATCTCGTATAGTGTCAAGTGAACACTCCTCTACAAGTATCCACACAGACAAAAGGTGGAGAAGAACCAGTTAGAGTGTGCTAGCTCTCTTTTTGGTCATGGCAATGGAGGAGGAAGAAGAAGACTTCAATTAGCACATAAAATGCTTAATGCACACCATTAAGTGGTCGGCAACTATTCTAGAGGTTTCATACCTCCATGTAATACCAAGAGTCATGCCTCTTGGTCTACCTTATGAGGTGGCACTCAATGATGTAGCCATGATCATGTGGAACATCATCATTGGCCAGCCCCCATGCCATGTCAAAATGAAGTGGCATTTGGTCAGGTCAAACTTGACCCTTCATCTTCCCTCTCAAGTCAAGTCAAACTTGACTCATTTATCTCCCATGGTTGATCAAATCTAACCATTGATTCAAGTCAATTTGATTTAATGAGTCTTTATTCATTGAATTAAATTGATTCAATGAGTCATAATATATATTTGACTCATTCAATACATGAATCAAATTGAGTCCAACTCAATTAGTGTAATTTGGATTACTCATAATCCAATTTGGTTCATCACATGAACCTAATCCTCTTGGTTCATCATATAAACCTATTCTCCATCTAATTTCCCTTTGTGTGTGACCCTATAGGTTCTTGTAACGTTGGCAATGCTCCTAAACTCATTTAGAAGCATAAGTAATGAGCGGTATCTAGCAACACATCATTACTACCCAAGTTACAAGAATGTTGAGATCCAACATCACCTTTGTGATTACTAATTGTGACTCTCACAATATGTGGCAATGCCCTTCTATCTGTTGGGTTCGTCGGGCCGTGAAAACCGCTTTTCCGCGTCGCGGAAACCCCGAGTCACCCAAAGCCATAGATCTCGTGCAAAGATTCGTAAACAAAATTTTTCGAAAAACCTTTTTCTTGTACGAGTTTGTAAAAACTTTAGATCTACACTAAAGTTAAGATCATTACCCTTGTAGCGAAGCCCTTCGCATTCCCGCTTGTCCAAGATGTCGCCGGATCTCTAGTTGTCAAAGTAGACAACCTCTATATGTATCCACACGGACACAAGTAGAAGGAGATGACCAAAACACAAGGTGTGCTAGCACCAATGGAGTGTTCGGCCAAGGAATG
Organism: Zingiber officinale; assembly: GCF_018446385.1. Classification (NCBI taxonomy): domain Eukaryota; kingdom Viridiplantae; phylum Streptophyta; class Magnoliopsida; order Zingiberales; family Zingiberaceae; genus Zingiber; species Zingiber officinale. The sequence continues at coordinate 44,235,824 of NC_056006.1, forward strand.
GGAGAAGGAGAAGAGAGAGCACCCAAGGGAGAAGAAGAGTGAATGAAATCAATGAGAGGAAATTCAAAACAACCCCTTAGCCATCAAGTGGCCGGCCACTCTAGGAGGTGTAACCCCCACATTAATTCCAATTAATGTGGAGACCATTAAGAGTTGTAACCCCCATGAGGTGGCACTCTAGGATGATGTGGATCAACACTATTGGTCCACATCTTGCCACCTCAGTAAATGACATGGCAACAAGTGTAACCTCCTCATTTAATGTGGGCCGGCCACATTAAATGCTATGGAGGCTTGTAACCTCCATTAGGTGGCACACATTGATGATGTGGAGCAATCCTATTGGTCCACATCTTGCCAACTCACTAGTGATGTGGCAAAAAGTCAAGTCAAACATGACTTTTTCTCTTCCTCTCAAATCAAGTCAAACTTGATCAAATCTCTCTCATGGTTGATCTAATCCAACCATATGATTCAAGCCAACTTAATATAATGAATCTAATTCATTAAATTAAGTTGATTTAATGAGTCATAATCTAAATTAGACTCATTAAATACATGAATCAACTTGAGTCTAACTCAATTAGCCCAATTTGGATTACTCTTAATCCAATATGATTCATCAAATGAATCTAATCCTCTTGGTTCATCATATGAACCAAATCTCCATCTAATTGTCCTTAGTGTGTGACCCTATAGGTTCTTGTAACGTTGGCAATGCCCTAAACCCATTTAGGAGCATAAGTAATGAGCAGTATCTAGCAACACATCATTACTACCCAAGTTATAAGAATGTCGAGATCCGACATCACCTTGTGACTACCAATTGTGACTCCTCACAAAATATGTGACATTGTCCTTCTATCCTAGACATCTAGATTGATCAATGTGAGGCATAGACCGTGTCATCCTCTAATCAATCTAAATCTTGAACTCCAAGTAGACTCACTCGATCAAATGAGCTCAACATCTAATGTTGACTCATTTGGGCATGGCCATGCACTTCGTGGTCTAACTCTATCAAGAATACCGATGTCGCTCCCGTCATATGGGAGGGATAGATCCCATCTACATCACTCACATCCCTCTACATAATTCGTTATATACCCAGTAATCGCCTTTATAGTCCACCCAGTTACGGGTGACGTTTGATGAAACCAAAGTACATAACTCCTTATGTAGGGATCCATGGTGACTTCAGGTCAAAGGACTAATAGTCATACTAATAGCCACATGAGAAAGTATATGACACTCATATAACGATCCATGATACTTTCTCATGGCGGGTCATTCAGTATACATTCTCTAATGCATACCCAAGTGTCAGCTAGATATCTCTATATCCATGACTTGTGAGATCAAATCATCGAGCTGACCTACATGCTAGTCTTATTGTATTAACATTGTCCCTGAATGTTAATACTTGACTAGGAATGATTTAGACTAGTGTTCCCTATATCATCTCACTATCAATTCAACCAATCGATTGATATAGGTAAGAACATTTCTACTCTAGGACGTTACTATACTTATTTTATCTGGCACAAATACAAATAAGCATAATAACAAAAAACCAAATGCCTTAATATATATACATGAATATGATATACATGAGTCCATACAATCATCAAATGATTGGCTCTAGGGCTCTAACTAACAATCTCCCACTAGCACTAGTGCCAATCATTATAGGCTCTAAGGCCTAATGACCTAGTGTGACCATCATGCTTCCTCTGTGCCAAAGCCTTGGTCAAGGGATCTGCAATGTTAGCCTCTGTAGGTACTCTGTAAATCTTCACATCTCCTCTATCGATAATCTCTCGAATGAGATGGAAACGTTGTAGAATTGCTGTGAACTCTGCCAGCTCATAGCACTACCATTCAAGCAAAACACGAACCTCGACTGTGATCTTTAATCATCCTGATCGGTTTGGAAGCTAGCATCACTGTAACCCTTTACAGCTAGCTTATCATTGCCTCCATATATCAAGAAATATTCTTTAGTCCTTCTTAAGTACTTAAGAATATTCTTGACCGCTATCCAGTGACTTTCACCTAGATCTGACTGGTATCTGCTAGTTATGGTCAAAGCATACGAGACATCAGGTTGAGTACATAGCATGGCGTACATGATCGATCCTATGGCTGAGGCATAAAGGATCTGATCCATGCGGTCTCTCTCCTCTCTAGAAGAGGGACCTTGAGTCTTCGAAAGACTCACGCCATGTGACATCGGCAGAAATCCCTTCTTGGAGTTCTGCATGACAAACCGTAGGAGTACCTCATCAATGTATGTACTCTGACTTAGGCCAAGTAATCTCTTAGATCTATCTCTATAGATCTGTATCCCAAGAATGCGGGATGCCTCACTTAAGTCCTTCATTGAGAAGCAACTCCCTAGCCAGGTCTTGACAGACTGAAGCATAGGGATGTCCTTCCCAATGAGTAGTATGTCATCCACATACAATATGAGGAAGACAACTATGTTTTCTACAACCTTCTTGTAGACACAAGGCTCATCTTCGTTCTTGATGAAACCAAACTATTTGATCGCATCATCGAATCGAAGATTCCAGCTCCGAGAATGGCCTCTAGCCATTTCTCGGAATCTGGTCTCATAGGTGGTAGGCTCATCCTCAATGAGCATAATGTCATCATGGTCAGACAAGAGAAATGAGTATCTCTCAGGCTGACGACGTACCCGATCAGACCTGCGAAGAGGTATGTCTACTTGAACTGGTTGTTGTTCCTCAACTCTTTGTGGAACAATATCATCCACAACACTTTGTGGTTCCAGTTCAACTTCCATCAAGGCATCAGTGCTATTGTTCGCATCTTGAACTTCATCAAGATCGAACGCGCTCCCACTAGTCATTCTAGAAACAAAGTCCCTTTCTAGAAAGATCCTAGTCTTTGCCACAACTACCTTGTGCTGACTGGGAATGTAGAAGTAATATCCCTTAGTTTCCTTGGGATATCCGATGAAATAGCACTTGTCGGATTTGGGTCCTAATTTGTCTGAGACTTGACGTCGTACGTAAGCCTCATAACCCCAAATCCTCATGAAAGACACCTGGGCATCTCTCCCAGTCCATATCCTATATGGTGTCTTTATCATGGCCTTGGATGGAACTCGGTTGAGAATGAAAGCTGCCGTGTCTAGAGCATAACCCCAGAGGTATGTCGGAAGATCTGTGTGACTCATCATAGACCGTACCATATCTAATAAGGTACGATTCCTCCTTTCGGACACACCATTCACCTGTGGTGTTCCAGGAGGAGTGAGTTGGGATAGAATCCCACACTCAGCTAAATAGTCACGAAACTCATGGCTTAAGTATTCACCACCTCGATCTGATCAAAGTATTTTAATACTCTTGCCAAGCTGGTTCTGTACTTCATTCTTGAATTCTTTGAACTTTTCAAAGGATTCAGACTTATGTGTCATCAAGTACAAATAACCATATCTACTGAATTCATCAGTAAATGTGATGAAGTATCTATAATCGCCTCTAGCAGCAACATTGAAAGGGCCACATACATCACTATGTATGAGTCCTAACAAATCAGTTGCTCTCTCGTTGTGCCCACTAAAGGGAATCTTGGTCATCTTGCCTCGTAGGCATGACTCGCATATCTCATATGATTCAAAATCAAATGAGTCCAGCAAACCATCCTTATGGAGCTGGGATAAGCACTTATAATTTATATGGCCTAAGCGATAGTACCAGAGATAGGTTTGGTTCAAGTCAGTCGACTTGATCCTCTTGGTATTTATGTTATAGATAGGGCTCTCAAGGTCTAGAATGTAGAGTCCATTTATCAGAGGTGCACTACAATAGAACATATCTTTTAAATAAATAGAACAACATTTGTCTTTTATTATAAAAGAGTATCCTTTCTTGTCTAAACAAGAAACTGAAATTATGTTCTTAGTTAATGCAGGCACATAACAACAATCGACTAACTCTAGTACAAGCCCAGAGGGCAGAGATAGAAAGTAAATCCCTATAGCAACAGCAGCAACCCGTGCTCCATTGCCTACTCGTAGGTCCACCTCATCCTTTGTCAATGTCCTGCTATTTCTCAGCGCCTGCACATCAATACAAATGTGAGAAGCACATCCAGTATCTAATACCCAAGATGTAGAAATAGATAGATTGACTTCTATAACATATATACCTGAAGTGGAAGTCTCACTTCGCTTCTTCTTAAGATCCTCCAAGTATACCTTGCAGTTCCTCTTCCAATGCCCGGTCTGACCGCAGTGGAAGCAAGTAGCATCCTTGGCGACCCCTCCTTTAGGCTTCAGTGCCTTGTCTTTGCCCTTGGTTGAGACTTTCCCTTACCTTTGGGCTTGCCCTTGCCCTTGTTCTTCTGGACCATCTGAATGGGCTTAACCTTCTTAAGGTTAATCTCAGCAGTTCGTAACATACTAAGTAGCTCGGGCAGTGGCTTGTCAATCTCGTTCATGTTATAATTCAGAACGAATTGACTATAGCTATCTGGCAAGGACTGCAAGATCAAGTCAGTGGCCAGCTCTTGGCCAAGTGGGAACCCCAGTCTTTGTAGGTTCTCTATGTACCCAATCATCTTGAGTACATAAGGACCTACGGGAGCCCCGTCTGACATCTTCCACTGAAACAGTGCCTTAGAGATCTCAAATCTCTCATGCCTCGCTTGTCCCTGATATAGTTGGCAAAGATGCTCAACCATATCGTAAGCGCCCATCAACTCATGTTGCTTCTGAAGCTCAGAGTTCATGGTCACGAGCATTAGACAGGACACATCTAATGCATCATCTTGATGCTTCTTGTAAGCATCCCGGTCAGCTTGCGTGGCAGTGGCAGGAGGAGCCTCCGGAATGGGCTGCTCCAGAACGTACAGTTTACGTTCCTGAGTGAGAACTATTCTCAAGTTCCTGTACCAGTCCAGGAAATTCGCTCCGTTGAGCTTGTCCTTCTCAAGGACAGATCACAGGGAGAAGGAATTCGTGTTCGACGTCATGATTATCTACAACAGAAAATTTGCAGAAATAAATATCATATTCTTTTAAAATCATTTAATTAGGCCTTTAACTAAATGATGCTTCCACTGAATACAATAATTCTTGTGGGACAAGATCCACATCATACTAACCCTTGAGTTAGCTTTGGCTAATACGCCCAAGGCTTAGTATGATCGGTAGGTAACGATTACCAATTACATCTCTATGCAACTCTTGTTTATAGAATCAATATCCGCATTTATATTAAAACTCAAGTTAGCTTTGGCTAATACGTCCGAGAGTTAATATAAACGTGATTTTGTCCTACCTTTCCAACTATTGGAAGAATGCCTATAGTTGACTCGATCCAACCGAGTAACTAGGAATACTCAATCTAATTGAGTTTGTATCCACCCATGCGTTGATAGGCGGGACCAAGATTGTCCCTCCGTACCCTACCAAGATAATATGTATTGCTCTGCTTTGGCAGATTCAACAATACATGTGATCGAGGTAGTGATAGGTATCACGGCACGGTTAGGCATTTAGAGTTGGTTCGATCTAGATCTAATCTAATCGAGAAGGATGCATCTTGTGCACGACTTAGATCTAATCTAATCGCAAGGGTGCATCATGTGCATGACTTAGATCTAATCTAATCGTTAAGGCACTAATTAATTAATTAATTATTAAACATGCATCAGATACATAACAATTAATTAATTAATCTATTTGTGATTTAGTCATGGCCCTACTACGATCTTCTCAAGCCAATGAGAAGATCGAATGGTCAACCTAGGGTCAACAGCTTCTCCAAGCTCCTCCCTTTGACCACCTTGTGTTGCTCGTGCCCGCCTCGGAACTCCGTCTCGTGTGGACCCTCCACCGCTCCAATTTGTACATTACAATTTGAAACTCGAGTTACATTCAAGTCTAAATCTAATTTACAACTAGAATAAGAGAAAGGCACGACGCGCAGGAAAAAAATACAGCACACACAATCATATGACGGCACGCAGGCCGTATTATGAATTACAACACAAATCCAATCTTATTGGGTATTTTGGGCCATGACTATCACAAATTAATATATAATTCAAAATTATATATTTTTCATAATTTTTATGTAATTTTTATAATAATTTTTACAATTTTTATGAGTAAAATTTCCCGGCGGTCCCGTTTAGCGGTTTCGGGCGCAATCACGGAACGGATCCCCTTGCGGGGCCCAGGGGCAGCGCCCCTACCTGTGATCTAACCATCGCAAGGGTTCCTATGCGATCCAACAGCGCCTAAACCCACTGTTCCAAAACGATTTGGGTCGAGACATTGCCGTTTTGGAAAAATCTTCCCGACGGGTTCGTTTTTAGCGATTTCGGGTGCAATCGCGAAGCAAATTCCCTTGCGGGGTTAGGGGCAATGCCCCTACCCACGATCTAACCATCATGAGTTGCTCCTTTGCGATCTAATGGCACCCGACCCCGCTGTCCCAAACGGATTTGGGGCAAAACGAAGCCGTTTAAAAGAAAACTTTCCGGTAGCCGAAGCCTACAAGTGCCGAGACACTTGTGCTTCGCTTCTACGGAAAAATTACTCATAAAAACTCTAAACACTCAATTTTTACAGAAAATCAAAGAAGGTATATTTTTCATAAAAATACAAACGAACTCGTACAAGTCTTTTCACGTGGCTCTGATACCACTGTTGGGTTCGTCGGGCCGCGAAAACCGCTTTTCCGCGTCGCAGAAACCCCGAGTCACCCAAAGCCATGGATCTCGTGCAAAGATTCGTAAACAAAATTTTTAGAAAAACCTTTTTCTTGTACGAGTTTGTAAAAACTTTAGATCTACACTAAAGTTAAGATAATTACCCTTGTAGCGAAGCCCTTCGCATTCCCGCTTGTCCAAGATGTCGCCGGATCTCTAGTTGTCAAAGTAGACAACCTCTATATGTATCCACACGGACACAAGTAGAAGGAGATGACCAAAACACAAGGTGTGCTAGCACCAATGGAGTGTTCGGCCAAGGAATGGGAGAAGGAGAAGAGAGAGCACCCAAGGGAGAAGAAGAGTGAATGAAATCAATGAGAGGAAATTCAAAACAACCCCTTAGCCATCAAGTGGCCGGCCACTCTAGGAGGTGTAACCCCCACATTAATTCCAATTAATGTGGAGACCATTAAGAGTTGTAACCCCCATGAGGTGGCACTCTAGGATGATGTGGATCAACACTATTGGTCCACATCTTGCCACCTCAGTAAATGACATGGCAACAAGTGTAACCTCCTCATTTAATGTGGGCCGGCCACATTAAATGCTATGGAGGCTTGTAACCTCCATTAGGTTGCACACATTGATGATGTGGAGCAATCCTATTGGTCCACATCTTGCCAACTCACCAGTGATGTGGCAAAAAGTCAAGTCAAACATGACTTTTTCTCTTCCTCTCAAATCAAGTCAAACTTGATCAAATCTCTCTCATGGTTGATCTAATCCAACCATATGATTCAAGCCAACTTAATATAATGAATCTAATTCATTAAATTAAGTTGATTTAATGAGTCATAATCTAAATTAGACTCATTAAATACATGAATCAACTTGAGTCTAACTCAATTAGCCCAATTTGGATTACTCTTAATCCAATATGATTCATCAAATGAATCTAATCCTCTTGGTTCATCATATGAACCAAATCTCCATTTAATTGTCCTTAGTGTGTAACCCTATAGGTTCTTGTAACGTTGGCAATGCCCTAAACCCATTTAGGAGCATAAGTAATGAGCGGTATCTAGCAACACATCATTACTACCCAAGTTACAAGAATGTCGAGATCCGACATCACCTTGTAACTACCAATTGTGACTCCTCACAAAATATGTGACATTGTCCTTCTATCCTAGACATCTAGATTGATCAATGTGAGGCATAGACCGTGTCATCCTCTAATCAATCTAAATCTTGAACTCCAAGTAGACTCACTCGATCAAATGAGCTCAACATCTAATGTTGACTCATTTGGGCATGGCCATGCACTTCGTGGTCTAACTCTATCAAGAATACCGATGTCGCTCCCGTCATATGGGAGGGATAGATCCCATCTACATCACTCACATCCCTCTACATAATTCGTTATATACCCAGTAATCACCTTTATAGTCCACCCAGTTACAGGTGACGTTTGACGAAGCCAAAGTATGCAACTCCTTATGTAGAGAACCATGGTGTCTTCAGGTCTAAGGACAGATAGTCATACTAATAGTCACATGAGAAAGTATATGACACTCATATAACGATCCATGATACTTTCTCATGGCGGGTCATTCAGTATACATTCTCTAATGCATACCCATGTGTCAGCTTGATATCTCTATATTCATGACTTGTGAGATCAAGTCATCGAGCTGACCTACATGCTAGTCTTATTGTATTAACATTGTCCCTGAATGTTAATACTCGACTAGGAATGATTTAGAGTAGTGTTCCCTATATCATCTCACTATCGATTCAACCAATCGATTGATATAGGTAAGAACCTTTCTACTCTAGGACGTTACTATACTTATTTTATCTGGCACTAATACAAATAAGCATAATAACCAAAAACCAAATGCCTTAATATATATACATGAATATGATATACATGAGTCCATACAATTATCAAATGATTGACTCTAGGGCTCTAACTAACATTATCCTTGACATCTAAATTGATCAAATGAGGCATAGACCATATCATGCTCTAATCAATTTATATCTTGAACTCCAAGTAGACTCACTCTAAACAAATGAGCTCAATATCTCATATCGACCAATTTGGGCATGGCCATGCACTTAGTGGTCTCACTTTATCAAGAATCATGATGTCACTCCCGTCATATAGGAGGGATATATCCCATCTACATCACTCACATCCCTCCGCATAATTTGTTACATACCCAGTAATCACCTTTATAGTCCACCCAGTTACAGGTGACGTTTGACGAAGCCAAAGTATGCAACTCCTTATGTAGAGAACCATGGTGTCTTCAGGTCTAAGGACAGATAGTCATACTAATAGTCACATGAGAAAGTATATGACACTCATATAATGATCCATGATACTTTCTCATGGCGTGTCATTCAGTATACATTCTCCAATGTATACCCATGTGTCAACTTGATATCTCTATATCCAAGACTTGTGAAATCAAGTCATCGAGTAGACCTATATGCTAGTCTCATTGTATTAACATTGTCCCTGAATGTTAATACTTGACTAGGAATGATTAAGAGTAGTGCTCTCTATATCATCTCACTATCAATTCAACCAATCGATTGATATAGATAAGAACCTTCTACTCAAGAACGCTACTATACTTAGTTATTTGGCACCAATACAATTAAGTATAATAACCATAAAGAAATGCCTTTATAAATATTTAGAGGAATATGATACATCGAGTCCATACAACAATCATCATATGATTGGCTCTAGGGCTCTAATTAACAGTAATTAGTTAGTTTTCTTTGTATCATTTTTGGAATACCATCACAAGAGTCCAACGATCTTGTACTTCAATCAAGGTGTGCTTTAATCCATCAAGAACTTGCTTGATTGATCAAACACATGTTTGATCGAACATGCGTTGTTAGGAAAAATTTTGTACTTGTACAATTTTTGTACAAGGAAATTTAAACAGTACAGAATTCTAAGGCCTTCAAGTAGTATCAAAGCAAGTTTTTTGGTTCTGTGTGATTGGGTTTCCGTTAAATTTTGCACTGATCATCTATAAGTTTAGGCCGAATAATAGTAGGTTGTGCTAGAAAGATTAACTCTGTGGTTGTAGGCCTCCTAGATCCAACTATTATGGCTTTGTGTGTGTTTGTGTATGATTTGAACCCTCAGGCATGTCAAGGTTGTTTGTGTGTGCATGATTGTAATAATTAAATACGGTCAGTCGTCGTCTTTTTTTTTTACATTTTGTTCCATCTATATTACATGTAAATTCCTTTATGGATTGAAGGATTGATAAATGTAAATTTTTATTTTTTTGTTGCGGCTTGTATCCTTGCTATGCGTGGTGCTATTTTGAGGACTGGAGGCGCGACAGAGAAGGAAGCAAGATAGATGCAACAGCTTGATCCATCGGCAAAATATTGGAGGACAGCGTTGGATGATGCCATAATAGTTGGAAATTTTATTTTCATATTTATTGCCTTTATATGCTATTTTTATGTGCTGTGATGTTGTGTTGTGATGTGCATGCTGTGATGTGTGTGCATGTTAAAATTCCTCAATTTAAATAACTAAGTAGGAGAGGGATTATTTAAATAAATTTCACGGTCTCCATTATTGGTTTGTAAGTGATGTATTCAAACTTACGCATTGGCTTTAAGTGGCTTCCTCCATATCGGATGAGTTTGTTTGCGGATCACTAGATCAAACTTCCTCTATGGATGATTATAGGAAATTATTTAGGTTTGTGTGATCTTCTCCATCTAAAGGGGCACAATCCTAATTAATGGACTAAGTATCAAATAATGGTATATACTTAGGCGCATTTAATAGGATCCTCCCCATCGGAGTCATTGCTATTATTTGTGTGACCGAAGATCAACCAACTATTAATTCTTTTTTGTCATAAAGTTAGGTTGACAAGATAATAAAATTAATGGGTAAAACCTCCTCTTACAAATGTTTGAATTAGTATACGTCCACACTACCGTGACATATGAAATTCACGGTATTTTGAGGTGTTGGTAAATTTAAATTATATTATTTGAGGAATCAATATTATTTTAAATTCTAAAGTTTTGATCAAATATTTTATTTTGTGATTCTCAGGATTTCAAAATGGCTTTCAATCCTCTTGTTGTTATTTTAAAAGAAAACAAACTTACTGGTCCAAATTATATTGATTGGAAACGAAACTTGGATATTGTCTTAACTGCTGAAGAATACAAGTTCGTACTTCTTGAGGTCTATTCTAACATGCCTGATAAGGATTCTGGTGAAGAGGAGATAGAGAGACATAGGAAATGAGTCAAGGCATATGAGATGGTGCGGTGTTACATTTCTGCTTCCAAGTCAAATGTGCTACAACATCAGCATCATACCCTACCCATTGCCTATGACTTGATGCTTAATCTCAAGGAACTCTTCGGGCATCAAAATCGAACTGCCAAGCAGGAGGCCATGAGAAACTTAATGATGACCACCATGACTGAGGGGACACCCGTGAGGGATCATATCTTCAAGATGATGACTCATTTATGGAATGTAGGATCGATAAATGTAAATTTTTATTTTTTTGTTGCGGCTTGTATCCTTGCTATGCGTGGTGCTATTTTGAGGACTGGAGGCGCGACAAAGAAGGAAGCAAGATAGATGTAACAGCTTGATCCATCGGCAACATATTGGAGGACAGCGTTGGATGATGCCATAATAGTTGGAAATTTTATTTTCATATTTATTGCCTTTATATGCTATTTTTTATGTGTTGTGATGTGTGTGTTGTGATGTGCATGTTGTGATGTGTGTGCATGTTAAAATTCCTCAATTTAAATAACTAAGTAGGAGAGGGATTATTTAAATAAATTTCACGGTCTCCATTACTGGTTTGTAAGTGATGTATTCAAACTTACGCATTGGCTTTAAGTGGCTTCCTCCATATCGGATGAATTTGTTTGCGGATCACTAGATCAAACTTTCTCTATGGATGATTATAGGAAATTATTTAGGTTTGTGTGATCTTCTCCATCTAAAGGGGCACAATCCTAATTAAGGACTAAGTATCAAATAATGGTATATACTTAGGCGCATTTAATAGGATCCTCCCCATCAGAGTCATTGCTATTATTTGTGTTACCGAAGATCAACCATCTATTAATTTTATTTGTCATAAAGTTAGGTTGACAAGATAATAAAATTAATGGGTAAAACCTCTTACAAATGTTTGAATTAGTATACGTCCACACTACCATGACATATGAAATTCACGGTGTTTTGAGATGTTGGTGAATTTAAATTATATTGTTTCAGGAATCAATATTATTTTAAATTCTAATGTTTTGACCAAATATTTTATTTTGTGATTCTCAGGATTTCAAAATGGCTTTCAATCCTCTTGTTGTTATTTTAAAAGAAAACAAACTTACTGGTCCAAATTATATTGATTGGAAACAAAACTTGGATATTGTCTTAACTGCTGAAGGATACAAGTTCGTACTTCTTGAAGTCTATCCTAGCATGCCTAATAAGGATTCTGGTGAAGAGGAGATAGAGAGACATAGGAAATGAGTCAAGGCATATGAGATGGTGCGGTATTACATTTTGGCTTCCAAGTCAAATGTGCTACAACATTAGCATCAGACCCTACCCACTGCCTATGGCATGATGCTAAATCTCAAGAAACTCTTTGGACATCAAAATCGGACTGCCAAGCAGGAGGCCATGAGAAACTTAATGATGACCACCATGACTAAGGGGACACCCGTGAGGGATCATATCATCAAGATGATGGCTCATTTAAATGAGATGGAAGTCCTTGGAGCTGAAATCGATGGGGAAACCTAGGTTGATATCATTCTTCAAACGTTTCTCAAAAGTTTTGAGCAGTTCTGCCTGAATTACAACATGAACAAAAGGGTTTATTCGTTGGCAGAACTTCTAACAGAACTCCAAGCGGTAGAAGGGTTATTTAATTAAAGATCCCAAGTTCATATTGCTGAAAACGTTTCTACCTCTAAGCTAAAAGGTAGAAAGAAAAAGAAGAAACAAGTTGGTTCGGTAAAGAAAGTGATTCGACCTCAAGGGACTAGGCCGCAGGTAGGTTTGAAAAAGCCGAAAGGCAAGTGCTTCACATGTAAGCAGTCTAGACATTGGAAGATGGACTGTCCTCGCAGAAAGGAGAATAATAAAGATATATCTCATTCATTAGTTGTTGAAACATGTTTAGCAGTATTATCTACCGGTACCTGGTGTGTTGATACAGGAGTCACTGATCATGTCTGCAATTCATTGCATGGGTTCTAGGAAACCCAACGGCTACATGAAGGGGAGTTCACCATCTACATGGGCAATATTACAAAGTGGCAGCTATTGCAGTGGGAGATGTTTATTTATCTTTTGATAGGAATAAAACTTTGATTTTGAAATATTGTCTTTACATACCATGTTTTAGAAAGAACTTGATTTCAGTTTTTAAATTATTTATGGATGGATATTCTGTTTCTTTTGATGACAAAGTGATTGTCAAGAAAAATAGGATGATTATCTGTTCTGGTACGTTGGTTAGCAATTTGTATACTCTTAATTCAATAACTTCCACGATGCAACAAATGGAAATTAATAACACATCTTCTAATTCTAATAAGAGAAAGCAACCTTCGGAAATGAAACAAACATATCTTTGCATCTAAGGTTGGGTCATATTAACTTGAGTAGGATTCAAAGGTTAATAGCCGATGAATCTTTAGGTTAATTGGTAGTGGAAAACTTTCCGACCTACGAGTCTTGCTTGGAAGGAAAAATGACCAAGAGGCCTTTTAAGACAAAGGGGTATAGAGCCAAAGAAGTGTTGGATTGGTTCATTCTGATTTGTGTGGGCCTATAACTATCCAGGAAAGGGGTGGTTTCGAATATTTTATCTCTTTTATAGACGACTATTCGAGATATGGGTACATTTACTTGATGCGCCGCAAGTCTGAGTGCTTTGATAAGTTCAAAGAGTACAAGGCTGATGTGGAGAAATGTCATGGTAAAAGTATCAAGATACTACAGTCTGATCGTGGTAGAGGGTACCTCTTAAGAGAGTTTAGGAGTTACTTATTAGATGCAGGGATTCAATCCCAATTGTCTGCACCTGGTACACCCCAACAAAATGGTGTGGCGGAAAGAAGGAATATGACTCTTATGGAAATGGTTAGATCAATGATGAGTTATTCAGAATTGCCAAATTCATTTTAGGGATATTCTTTGGAAACAACGACATACATTCTGAACTTGGTACCTTCTAAGGCAGTACCCTCTACTCCCACAGAATTATGGAATGAGCGTAAGCCTAATTTGAAACACATTCGAATTTGAGGTAGTCCAACACATGTGCTAAAGGGAGACACTGATAAATTTGAATCACGTACAGAAATTTGCTTGTTTGTGGGATACCCTAGAGGAACGAAAGGTGGTTTGTTTTATAGTCCAAAAGATCATAAGGTCATTGTTCGCATCAATGCCCAATTTTTAGAAGAGGACTATGTAATGAACCACAAACACATGAGTAAAATTATTCTTGAGGAAATAAGAGTGGACACTTCTACTTTAGTACCAACGGTACAAGATGAGATACCACAAGTATGTTAGTTAGAGCCCTAGAGCCAATCATATGATGATTGTTGTATGGACTCGATGTATCATATTCCTATATATTTATAAAAGCATTTCATTATGGTTATTATACTTACTTGTATTGGTGCCAAATAACTAAGTATAATATCGTCCTTGAGTAGAGGGTTCTTATCTATATCAATCGATTGGTTGAATCGATAGTGAGATGATATAGAGAACACTACTCTTAATCATTCCTAGTCAAATATTAACATTCAGGGACAATGTTAATGCGATGAGACTATCATGTAGGTCAACTCGATGACTTGATCTCACAAGTCATGGATATAGAGATATCAAGTTGACACATGGGTATGCATTGGAGAATGTATACTGAATGACCCGCCATGAGAAAGTATCATGGATCGTTATATGAGTGTCATATACTTTCTCATGTGACTATTAGTATGACTATCAGTCCTTGAACCTGAAGTCACCATGGTTCCCTATATAAAGAGTTACATACTTTGGCTTCGTCAAACGTCACCCGTAACTGGGTGGACCATAAAGGCGATTACTAGGTATGTAACAAATTATGCGGAGGGATGTGAGTGATGTAGATGGGATCTATCCCTCCTATATGATGGGAGTGACATCATCATTCTTGATAGAGTGAGACCACTAAGTGCATGGCCATGCCCAAATGAGTCAATATGAGATATTGAGCTCATTTGTTTAGATTGAGTCTACTTGGAGTTCAAGATTTATATTGATTAGAGGATGACACGGTCTATGTCTCACATTGATCAATCTAGATGTCAAGGATAGAAGGACATTATCATATATTGTGAAGGGTTACAATTAGTAGTCACAAAGGTGATGTTGGATCTCAACATTCTTGTAACTTGGGTAGTAATGATGTGTTGCTAGATACCGCTCATTACTTATGCTTCTAAATGGGTTTAGGAGCATTGCCAACGTTACAAGAACCTATAGGGTCTCACACAAAGGGTAATTAGATGGAGATTAGGTTAATTTGATGAACCAAGAGGATTAGGTTCATGTGATGATGAACCAAGTTGGATTAAGAGTAATCCAAATTAAACTAATTGAGTTAGACTCAATTTGATTTATGTGTTAAATGAGTCTAATTTATACTTGGACTCATTCAGTCAATTTAATTCAATGAATAGAGATTCATTAAATCAAATTGACTTGAACCAATGGTTAGATTTGATCAACCATGGGAGATAAGAGGTCAAGTTTGACTTGACTTGAGAGGGAAGATGAAAGGTCAAGTTTGACTTGACCAATGCCACATCATTTGTGTGTTGGCATAAGGTGGGCCAATGATGATGTTCCACATCATCAAGGTTGGCTTATGTGTGTGCCACCTCATGAGGGAGACCAAGAGCCATGACTCTTGGTATCCCATGGAGGTTTATAACCTCTCCATGAAGTGGCCGACCACTTGATTGCAAGTGAATGCAATTGTGTGCTCATTCACTCCTTCTTCTTCCTCACCTCTTCCTCTCTACTCTCCCTCTTCCTCCATTGTCGTGAGCCACAAAGAGTGCTAGCACACTCTAGTGTCTTTTCTCCATCTTGTTGTTCATGTGGATACATATAGAGGAGTGTTCACTTGACACTCTCGAGATCCGGCAACGTTGGACGAGTGGGATAAGCGAAGGGCTTCGCATCAAAGGTATAAAATCTCTACCATGTAGATCTAGAGTAGATCTAGGATAGAAACAAGTACATGAATTTATTTTAATCTTTGCACGGATCCGGTGGCAAGACTTCGGGGTTTCCGCAACGCAAAAAGCGATTTTTGAGGCACGAAAGTCCCAACAGTGGTATTAGAGCCACGTGCGAAGCGTGTACTTATTTTATTTTAATTTTTATGAAAAATTATAGATCTGTAAGTTTCTGTGGTTTTATTATTTTTATGGATTTTATGGTAATTTTTCTCATAAAGGCGAAGCAATAAGTGTTTGGACACTTGTAGGCTTCGACTGCTGAGAAACACCTTCCGAAACGGCAAGGTCTCATCCAAAATGTTTTGGGACAACGGCTTAAGGCGCTGTTAGATCATCATGGGACACTCGTGAGACTCATTTCACGAGAAGGGGTGTTTCCCCTAACCCCGCAAGGGGCATTGTCCCGTGATCGCGCCCGAAAACCGCTAAACGGGACCGCCGGGAAGTTGTAACCCATAAAATTGTAAAAATACTAATAAAACTACAGAAATTTATGGAAATTGCATAATTTAGAATTATGTATAATTTTTTAATGGTCATGACCTAAAGAACCCAATTTGATTGAAAATATGTGTTGTAATTCATAATATGGCCTGTGTGACATTTTTATGTGATTGTGCGTGTTGTATTTGATACACGACCTACGCGTCATGCCTTTCTAATTTAATTCATGTTGTAAATAGATTTTAGACTCGAATGTAACTCGAGTTTCAAATTTGTAATGTACAAAAATGAAGCGGTGGAAGGTCCACTCGAGACGGAGTTTTGAGGAGGGTGCGAGCAACACATGGCGGTCAAAGAGAGGAGCTTGAAGAAGCTATTGACCCAAGGTTGACCATCCGATCTTCTCATTGGCTTGAGAATATCGTAGTAGGGCCATGACCTAATCAAAATTTAATTAATTACTTGTGTGTATATGCTTTTTTGAGTTGTCCAATCAAATATTCAATTGTTTGATATATGACTTTATCTCATTTTGATTAGGTAGAATCTCCTCAAGTAACTTCTCAAATAGGCTTGGTTGTGGATTTGATTGTTGCCCATATTGCTTCCCAAAGATTTGATTGTTGTTTTATGAGAAATTTGGATGATTTTTCGACCCTGGGTTGTAAGTATTGGAGTAAGGGTTGTTTTGTCTCTGCTTGTAGTTACTAATAGCATCGTGTTGTTCCTCTTGAGATAATTGCATACTGATAGCTCCCAGAGGAAAAGAATCTTTAAGGTGTTATGAGGCTCCACTTACTTCTCAAGATATAAAAATTACATTTACAGGGTGTGTTTTCAAATTCTCAAACTGCTTAGATAGAGAATCAAGTTTTGCAGTAATTAAATTAAGGGCATCCACAATGTATTTTCCTGGTATTTTGATCGCTCCTAAGCTCCTTTCTGAGGCCCATTGGTGATGATTCTGAGCCACACTTTCAATGATGCCTTCTGGTTCATCAAGTCCTTTGTTCATCAATGCACCTCCTATAGTAGAATCCAAGGAAACCTTTGTCTGATAATTAATTTCATTGTAGAAAGTGTGAATCACAAGCCATTTTTTCAATCTGTGATGTAGGCAGTCTCTCAGCATTACTTTAAATTTGTCCCAAGCTTCGTAAAGGGATTCAAAGTCTGTCTACCTAAAACTCCCAATAAGATTTCGGAGATGTGCTGTCTTACTCAGTGGGAAGAATTTGTCCAGTAAGACTTGCTCACATTGGGTCTAGGAGGTGATGCTATTTGGAGGCAAGGAATTTAGCCAGATTTTTGCTCTGTCTCTCAAAGAAAACCCAAACAATAATAATCTTATGGCTTGTGGAGGAACTCCATTGATATGCATTGTACTGCATAGTTCTTTGAAATTATCAAGGTGTTGATTTGGATCCTCCATTAGACCACTGCCATATTGGTGTTGTTGAACCATGGAAATAAAAGTTGGCTTCAACTCAAATAGATTTACCTCAACTATGGGTCTGGAGATACTAAATCTTGGTCCTCTTGCATAAGGCGCTACATTATCCTTCAATGGTTTATTTCCCATGGTTCTTTGCCCTTGCTCTTGCTGGTTCTTTTGCAGATTTAGTGTTCGATGGAATTTCCGATCGATCATAGGATCAACGGGCAAAAGATTTATAGTATTTCTTCTCATACACAAACAAGGAGGAAACTAGAAGCAACTGAAATTTATTTATGTACTTTTTTATATTACCAGCTGACCAAACGTAAAGATACTTAGCATTATAGAAGCTTTTAGTATATTACCAGCTGAGTGATGGTCGGCCAAGCACCAATATGCTTACTTGCGCTCGGTCAATCAAAGTCCGATCGAGCGTAGGGGCACTTAGCCTTATATATAGCTTGTAGTATGTTATCGGCCGAGTGAAGGTTGAGCAAGTGCCAGTATATGTATATGCACTCAGTCCGGCAAAGCCCGACCGAGCGTAAAGGCACTTAGCCTTATATATAGTTTTCAGTACATTATTGGCCGAATGAAGGCTGAGCAAGTGCCAGTATGTGTATATGCACTCGGTCGGACAAAGTTTGATCGACCATAAGGGAACTTAACCTTATATATAATTTTTAGTACGTTCCCGACCAAGTGAAGGCCAAGCGAGCACCCATATACTTACATGTGCCCGGCCAAGTAGATCCCAACCGAGCATAAAGACATTTAACCTTATAAAAGCTTTTAGTATATTATCTGCCGATTGAAGGCCAAACAAGCACCAGTGTGCATACATATGCTCGGTTGGGCAGAACCCGACCAAGCGTAGGGGCATTCAACCTTAAAAAGCTCATAGATATTCTCGGTCGAAACATGCTTAGTAGAAGGTATTCTCTATATATACACGACCGACTTGAATGATCTATCAAGACATGCTTAAAAGAAGTATATAAGTAGGACAACCTAGTAAATTTGGCAGGAAATGTCTTCTAGAAGCTTCTTTAGTTATAATGACGCGTTCATATGCATACCTCATCATAAATATTAGTCACAAATGACAAAAGAGGTACATCTGGTGTACAAAAAAGATTCCTTAAAAGGTTATTGCACGAAGCTTCGAAGATGACTTCATCTCCTAACAAACTCTAACAGACCGGGGACCACATCAAGACTACGAAGGTTACATGAGGTAGTATAAAAAGGAGGATTCTCTCTGTTAGCAAGGTAAGCAAGTTCTAGCATCTAAACTTTATTTGAAAGTACTTCAGTTACTGTTCTTCTTCTTCTTTCCCCTTTGAGAGAGGAACTAACTTGAGTGTCGCAGGGCCTAGCCAGGGATCCCCACCCCGGTCTTAGGTCACTAATGCTTTGTTGGCTCATCTCATTATGCATAGGATCATTGAGGAGCTCTTTAAGATCTTCAGGAGTTCACCTTTATCATAAACTGTCATTCGTCGGAGCCAGCACACCATCTCACATATTTCAGACAAGATTATATTTGGCACCGTCTGTGGGAACTATTCACATGAATCTGAACCTACGAAGATGGAGGAAGCTGAAAAACTCAACACCATTACTATATCGTAGGAGGATTTGGATATGCTCATCCAGGCCAAAGCGCAAAAGCTTTTTCAACAACATCAAGCCAATACTAGAGGTACGATGCCCGAAACTCATCCAAGGGAAAGAGGAGTGGAAGAAGCTGATCTAGTTCATCTATTCCCTACTCCTTTCTCCCCAACTCGATGCCCTAAAGCATTCTTCCGTATCCCTTTGGAACAAGGGGATCGAAAGATATTTCCTTAGGAATCTTCTGGAGAAGCGCTAATATGTGATAAACTCAAAGGAAAGACAATGGCTAGTGACAGTTCTCTAGAATGGATCGCCACTCCATTCTCTTAGAGAGTGCTAGATGATCCGCTTCTAAAGCATTACCAAACTGATCCTGAAGACCATCTGTTGAAATTTGAAAATGATGCTCTACTTCAACAATTCTCTGATGGCGTTAAGTTCTAAATGTTTCTTACTACGTTTGGAGGAGCGGCTCTGAGATGGTTCAAGCAATTATCAGATAATTCTATTCGGCAATTTAAAGACTTCCTCAAGGTATTTCTACATTTTTTTTCTAGCAATCAGAGGTATCACATGTTGGGCGTTACAGAAGATGAAAGGGTGCGTCTCTTTCGTTGCTGCAAACTCTCATTTGCTACAAAACGCCAAGGAGACAAAGGGGTGTCCTTTTCCCTTCGTCTTCGTCAACCTTCTTATTTAAGGTGCATCCAAGCCATGAGAAGGAGAAGGTAGAGAATGTTTCAAAGGTGATCAGTGAGGGCAGAAGGGTGAGGCGACGGTGATTTGGTCGAGCAAAGGAGAACGTCTAGAGGCTGGGATTTGGCTCGTGAACTTTGAAGTGCTTTCCGGTTGCCCTGTGATCGTGCTTCCTGTTGGAACAACGGGACCGACAAGAGGGGGGTGAATTGCCTGCAAACAAAAATTATACCCTCCTCAAGAACTTTCAACTCAAATATAAGCAATGATTAAGAAATTGAATAGAACTAAAATAGAACAGAAAAAGCAGACTCAGCGATTGACTTGGTTACAACCGAGACGTCTATTAATCCAAGGTGGTAGGAAGGCGCACTAACAAAGTCTCCTTCTCTAAAGGTGAAGAAGCCTTTTACACTTGGAGAGCACAGAGCTATTGCTTGGAAAAATGAGAGTACAAGAGTTGTTCTATTTAGCTGTTCGAGATCTGTTTATATAGGGGTTCCAAGACTTATCAGATCACTTGATCTTCAGGATCAGGTTTTGACTTCGAGAGGGATCGGTCGACCGATCCCCAGGTTCGGTCGACCAAACCTGCTGTACCTGCCCAATCTTCCGTCCAGGTGCAGTCTTCTCTGGATCGAGCTTAGGTTCGGTCGACCGATCCTCGCGTTCGGTCGACCGATCAGCCAATAGTCTCCACTCGATCTGGCCCGATCAAATTGCTCAACCATGTCTTTGATTATCTTCGATTCGGTCGACTGATCAGAAGGTTCGGTCGACCAATCAGCCAACTGCTGGTTGCTGACGTGGCTGTAACGGCTGGCTTATGAAGATAGGGGTTCGGTCGATCGATCATGGGGTTCGGTCGACCGAACACTTGTCAAGTCAACTCCCGGTTGACTTGCTCTGGTTTGGTTTGCTTGGGTGATTTCGCCAACCGGAATAGGGCTCACCCGAATCCTATTTCTCGGCCTTCTCCTCGAGCAGTCTTCCGTCCCGGCTTTACGTCCCTCGAACGCCGCGCTTCTACTTCAGGCCCATCGGTGTACTCTTTCGCAGTTTTGTCGTCCTTCAGACGCACCGAGTCCGTCGGCTCCCTTCCCGTGTCGTTCTTCTTGCTAACTGTGTCTTCCGCTCGACTTCCTACGCTCCTAAGCTCCTGTATACTTAGACGCAGGGATCAGACAAACAGGACCTAACCTAAACTTGGTTGATCACATCAAAACAACCACGGGGTCCAACAATCTCCCCCTCTTTGATGTGCATCAACCCAAGTTTAAGTTAGGGTAAAACATGCAAATAGTAATTTTAAGAAAATTACTAAACTAATATTTTAAGCACAAAAATTAAAACTTACAACGTAAGAAAAAAAATTAATTTTCCTAACTCCCCCTAAACTTGTTACTTGATTCTCTCCCTTTGATCACAACAAAAAAACCAGGTGAAAATACTTTTCTAAGTGATTTTGAAAAAAAAATTTACTAAGTAAAAATTTAATATTATTTTCAGAAAACTTAGCTTAGATAAATCTAATTTTTAGAGAAGATCTTAATTAAAGAAAAAATAAGAATTTTTTGAAGTAAAACTTTCAAAAAACATTTTCAAAAAAAATATTTTTGAAGAATTTCTAAGGAAATGTTTTAAAAACTTTTCAAAGTATTATTTTATTCTAATTTTAATGCTTTTACCAGAGAGTTAATTAAACATTTTATTTCGATATTTCAGCCTCTAGGTCGTGGCGAGGCACTAGGTCTTCTTGGTTATTGGAGCAACAACCACTTCCTTAGACAAAACTTCCATAAAGAGACTCATTGTTTAATTTTCTCACTATAAGCTTTTAAAACAAATTTAAACTAACAAAGTTTTTGGAACCCAGTAAAGGTTCCTTCCTACAAGGTTGGTCAAAAATTTAGGGGGTACATATATTTTAGGTGTTTTTCTAAGTTGACCCTGATTTTTTCTTATATACCAGTTTAATTTTCCATAAATTCTTAATTCTGATTTTGGAAAATTACTCAAGCATGCATGATTATTTTTCAATTTCTCAATTTCAACTTTTAATTTCTCATTTTCTAAATTCAAATTTTCTAACATTCTTTTTAAATTGGAAATTTCTTTTTCTGATTTTACTAAGTCTTTAGTAAGTATATTGATAAACTTAAAAGGCTGAGAGGGAGTGAGATCACATACCTTACTTACCTCACTTGGTGATGCTTCCCATTCATCGTAGCTTTCTTCTTCTGATTCTCCCCTTTGATCAATGCTCATCTCTAACTCCAAGTCTTCTTCGAAGAGATGGTTGGCTACCAGTGTTAGTCCCGAGAAAGCTTCAGCTTCTGACTCGGAGGATGAAGAATCATCCCATGTAGCCTTCAGGCTCTTGCGTGTAGAGGACATCAGTTTTTTAGGCTTCTCTTTGTTCTTTTTCTTCAGTTTGGGGCAGTCATCCTTGATGTGCCCTTCCTCATTGCAGTTGTAGCATCGGACCATCCTTCTGTTGTGTTGATGCTTCCTCGACTACGATTTAAATTTATTAGTTTTAACAAATTTATTTAGCTTTCTTACCAATAACGCTGCTTCATTTTCATCGATCGATGTTTCGGAGCGAGATCGTATTTTTCGGCTTGTAGGACAATGTTGAGGTTCAACTTCTCTACTGGTTTCTCTGTAAGTCGAGACTCGTGAAGTTCAAAGGTAGAAAATAAGTTTTCTAAACTACTTACCTCGAAGTCCTTAGAGATGTAGTATGTATCTACTAAGGACACCCAATCTGGTGTTCTAGGGAAGGCGTTGAGCGTGTATCAGATGGAATCCTGATTCGTTACTTCTTCTCCAAGGTTGCTTAATTGAGTTATCAGCTCTTTAATCCTTGCTTGGAGTTGCACTACCTTCTCGCCATTGTTCATCCGGAGGTTCGTTAGTTGCGTCCGAAGGATGTCGCGCCTCGCTAGCTTTGCTTCTGAGGTACCTTCGTGGAGCTCTAGGAATTTCTCCCAGAGGTCTTTTGTGGAGTCGTAGCTTCCGATCCGACTTACCTGCTGGGGCGGAAAAACGCTGATCAAGTGGAACTCAACTTTACCATTAACCACGAAATCAGCCTGCTCCTTCTTCGTCCATTAGTTTTCTTCTTTGTCTTTTGGAGCTGCAAAACCATATTTCATTGTAATAAGAATGTCTAAATCCATTTTAAAGAATACCTCCATTTTTTGCTTCCATGTAGCGAAATCTCCCTCGAACTTCGGGGGATAATGTTCGCGCCGGGCATTGTCTTGATCTTTGTGCTTCAGAGGCGGTTAGTCCTTCTGAGGCTGTTGGGCTCTGATACCACTTGTTGGAACAGCGGGACCGGCAAGAGGGGGGTGAATTGCCTGCAAATAAAAATTATACCCACCTCAAGAACTTTCAATTCAAATATAAGCAATGATTAAGAAATTGAACAGAACTAAAATAGAACAAAAAAAAGCAGTCTCAGCGATTAACTTGGTTACAACCGAGACGGTTGTTAATCAAAGGTGGTTGGAAAGCACACTAACAAAATCTCCTTCTCTGATGGCGGAGAAGCCTTTTACACTTGGAGCGCATAGAGCTATTTCTTGGAAAAATGAGAGTACAAGAGTTGTTCTGTTTAGCTGTTCGAGACCCGTTTATATAGGGGTTCCAAGACTTATCAGATCACCTGATCTTCGGGATCAGGTTTTGACTTCGAGAGGGATCGGTCGACCGATCC
Organism: Zingiber officinale; assembly: GCF_018446385.1. Classification (NCBI taxonomy): domain Eukaryota; kingdom Viridiplantae; phylum Streptophyta; class Magnoliopsida; order Zingiberales; family Zingiberaceae; genus Zingiber; species Zingiber officinale. The sequence goes on from NC_056006.1 coordinate 44,259,802, forward strand.
CCAGGTTTGGTCAACCGAACCTGCTGTACCTACCCAGTCTTCCATCCAGGTGCTGTCTTCTCTAAATTGAGCATAGGTTCAATCGACCGATCCTCGCATTCGGTCGACCGATCAACCAACGGTCTCCACTCGATCCAACCTAATCAAATCGCTCGACCAAGTCTTTGATTATCTTCGGTTCGGTCGACCGATCAGAAGGTTCGGTCGACCGATCAACCAACTGCTGGTTGCTGACGTGGCTGGAATGGCTGGCTTCTAAAGATAGGGGTTCGGTCGACCGATCATGGGGTTCGGTCGAACGAACACTTGTCATGTCAACTCCTGGTTGACTTGCTCTGGTTCGGTTTGCTTGGGTAATTTCGCCAACCGGAATAGGGCTCACCCGAACCCTAATTCCCAGCGTTCTCCTCGAGCATTCTTCCATCCCGGCTTTACGTCTCTCGAACGTCGTTCACGTTCTTCATGCCCACCGGTGTACTCTTCCGCAGCTGTCTCATCCTTCGGGTACACCGAGCCCGTCGGCTCCCTTCCCGTGTCGTCCTTCTCGCTAGCTGCGTCTTTCGCTCGACTTCCTGCACTCCTAAGCTCCTTTACACTTAAACGCAGGAATCAGACAAACAGGACCTAACCTACAATTGGTTAATCACATCAAAACAACCACGGGGTCTAACACTTCCGACAATGGAAGGCTCTTTGTCGACCGACGGTTCTTCAGGGATGTCTCCGGCGATTCACTGTAAGTGGTTACCACTTTATTTAGTTTTTGTTTCATGCTCTCGGATCCAATAATGGTATCAGAGCATAGATTTGAAAGTATGAAAGTCGATGCGGAAAAACTTACGTTTTTCTCCTTCTGTCGCGAAGAAGAAGATGAACAATGGACACTGTTCATCAATTGAATTGATTAACCAATCGATTCAATTGAATTGAATCGATTGAAATTGCAGTTCAATCGATTCAAAATCGCACAGGTTTCTTGGATCGATTCATGGATCGATTGAGAAAAAAAAAATACGAACCGTGCTTTTTGAAGTAGCACAGTGAAAAAAAGGCTCACTGAATTGATTCATGAATCGATTAAAGGCATGAACAGTAGTTTTTTTTTTCGAAGCACAGTGAATCATGCGAAAAAATGTTAATTATTGATACATTTTTCTTTGCAAAAAAATTTATTGTACATTAACTTTTGTTTAAATTTTAATTAAATATATTTATTAATTAAGTAAATACATACTAAAATGTATTTATTAATTAATAAATAAATATTTAATTAATTTATGGTTCAATATATTGAAGTTGGAACCAGACCAACTTGTCCAATCAAACCCAGCTCTGGTTTAAATTATTAGTTGATTTAAGTAGACCAATTTGATTCAATGATACCTAAGGTTGGTTCAAATTATTTGTTGGTTTAACCAGTTCAGTTTATTATTAAATTAATTAGGGTGATCTTGATTACAATAGTTGGGTTGATCAAATATGACCGGATTAGTTCTGTTGTGTCAGATTTGATCATAAAGATTATATTTGTTCTAATGGGCCAAACTTAATCTAATGGGCAATTGGATAAATCAAACGGACCTAATTTTGATCAATAAGTCTGAGATTGAATCAAATGGGCTTAAACAATAACGGAACATAGGTCGGAAATCTCTGTCCAATTAGTTAGTTCTAATGAGGACAATAGACTAAACTTAAGATCCGGATTCCTGATCGACCGATCCAATGTGTTAGTCACATGAGACTCTCCAAAATAAGGAAATTTGTTTTTCTTAATTGCTTGTGCATTCTGTATATTTTGTTCTTTATGTGGGAATTGAATTAAACCAATTTTTGTTACTGGTCTGTCCATTTTGTACCGACATCATAATTTTTAATTCTAGATACAAAGAACGATATACATGATGGCTGGTCGCTATGAACGACAACATGCGCTATGGGAGGAGATCAAGAAGCTGGAATATGACCTGGATCACGGAGTCGGTAGGCTTATTGGTCGGCTCGATTGGTTGTTCTGGAATCTCGAGCAAGAAGGGTATCCAGTCCAGGAAACAGAAAGAAGATGGTCTATAGTTTATTCATTATTGAAACATCTAAGGCAGATAACATTCCAACTTTGGGATGATTCTGATGGGCACATCTCATACTCAGAGATGTGCAAACCGTTACTTCATTTGGAATGGGCTCCTGATGAATCTGAAGAGAATCCAGATATGGATCTTGAAGAATCTGAGGAGGATCTAGAAATGGATTTTGAAGATTTAAAGGAGGATCTATATCCCGCAGAATTTGAAGTTGATCCAGAAATGAACCTCGAAGAATTTGAAGAGGATCCAGAAATGGATCCTGAAGATTTTGAGGAGGATCTAGAGATGGATCCCGAGGAGGATCTAGAGATGGATCCCGAAGAATCAGAGGAGGATCCTCAAGAGTGTGTAGAAGATCCAAAAATGGATCTGATGGATACATCTGAGGCTGAACCACCCATCATAGAATCCGAGACAAATGGGATGCAATTTCCCACTGCTCTAGCATTTATCCTAGTGGGAGTAGTGCTAGCTTATCTATGTTACTAGTGTTCTGTTGACTATCATTATGTACGAACAGTGTTAGCTCATCTAGTTTTTGAGTAATGTAATAATTTCTGTCGTTTTGTACGAACAGAATTATATAATGAAAAGTTATGTTAAATGTTAACAAACTTGAAATGATTAGTTCATTTCATGACATGATTAGTTCATAAGAATATGATTCGTTCATATATATCCATATGATTAGTTCATATGAAAAATGATTAGTTCATTTTAATAATGATTCGTTCATTAGATGGGATATATATAATATGATTGATCAATATTGATTAGATTAGAACATACAAATGATGAGTGGAAACAATGTTATCACTTGATTTTGTTAACTAACTCTAATTGATACTGAGTCAATAAATAATTGCACATATATGAATTACATTGAAATAATAAATAATTTATTTATTTATGTAGATCATGGCAACTAAAAACATCATAGCTGAAACTCAATAAGAGTGAGAAATTATATGGGGATAACTACAAAATCTGGCACCTCAAGATACAATACGTTCTTGAGGAACAAGAAGTTCTAGAGGCTGTAAATCAAATCATGGAAGAACCAGCTGATGGTTCTATAGCACAGCACAGGCGTGACCTTGATGCCTATAAGGAATGGAAAAGGAAGGACTCCATTGCTAAGGGTATATTGATTAGTTCAATGTTGAATGACCTGGTATTTGAGTATGAGCCATTATTATCTTCTCATGCTGTCTGGGTAGCCCTTAGAGGGAAGTACAGTGGAGTCAGTCTGAGTAAGCTCCGTTAGCTAACTATCAAGTTTGATAGCTATAAAAAACACTTGAATGTAACTATGGCCCAACATCTCAGGGAGATGGGTAATATGATTCGAGAGATTAAGACTGTTGGTCATACATTGACTTATGAACAACAGGTTCAAGCAGTTATCCGTTCCCTTCCTGATTCTTGGGAAATGATGAAACAGAATTTGACCCACAGTGAGAGTATTAAGACTTTCACTGATGTCTCATGCCATGTTGAACTTGAGGCGGAGAGGATTGAATCCGCAAGGATTTCTGGTCAAGCTTTTGTAGCCTAAGGTTCTGGTTCCAAGAATAAGAAAAGATGGTTTAAGAAAGGAAAGCGAAAAGGAAAGGAGGCTAATGCTGTTGTTGCGAAAAACCAAATCAAGAAGAAAGGAAAGAGATATGGACAAAGATCTATGAGCAAGTTGACTTGCTTCAATTGTGGAAAGAAGGGCCATTTTGATCGGGAGTGTGCTGAGCCTAAAAAGGTAGATCCATTTTTGTCTTCTTTCCACGAGAAATATGTTGCAAGTACAATGTTGTTAGTTGATTCATATACTTTGTGGATTGTAGATTCAGGAGCAACGAACCACGTAGCTCGTGATCGAGCTACATATGTGGAGTACAGTCGGGTACCAGCTGGCAACAAATGGATATATGTAGGAAACAATGTAAGAAGTGAAGTCAAAGGAATTGGCACTTGCAAGCTCAACCTACTTTGTGGAGGTACCTTGTTTCTACATGATGTCCTGTACGCTCCTGAAAATCGACGGAATCTGGTTTCTGTCATTTGTCTTCTTGATTTAGGTTACAATGTAAATTTTTATAGCTGTTGTGTGGAACTTCAAATTAACTCTGTGTTAATTGGATATGGTTATGTAACAAATGGTTTTATGGTTCTTGATATAGAATCAAATAATAATGATGGTTGTTTTTCAAACATTGCTCTTACTACTAATGTAGATGTTAATGATGAAATTTGGCATGCTAGATTGGGACATATAGGACAAGAACGAATGAATAGATTAGCTAAGGAGAGACTTTTAGGCACTCATGCTAAGATTAACTGTAGGATTTTTCTGGCCGCGAAAACCGCTTTTTCGCGTCACGGAAACCCCGAAACCCCCTAGCCATTGGATCCGTGCGAAGAAAACTTTCAAAAATACGAGTACAAGTTTCAAACTATGATCTACAGTAGATCTACAAAGGAAAAACATTTTATACCTTTGAAGCGTGCCCTCGCAAATCCAGCTCGTCCAACGGTATGCCGGATCTCAAAGTTGTCAACGTAGACAACTCTCTAGTGATATCCACACGAACAAGAAGTGTTCTCTAACACTCAAAGATGGAGAAGAAGAGCACCACAAGTGTGCTAGCACTTTCTAGGGCTCTCGGGTAGGATTTAAAAGGGGAGAAAGGAGAGAAAGAAAAAAAGGAATCTCACATACTCCTCTAGGTACCCTCCTTTGTGACCTTCACTTCACCCTTTCTCTTGGAACTCAACACATTCCTCTTCACCTTGCTTGAAACTCTCGGCCAAGAAGAGGAGAAGGAGGAGGAAGAGAGCTAAGGAAGAAGATGCATTCAACACCACTTGAATTTCACAAAATGAAAACCTCCCCCACATTAGTGTGGCCGGCCACACACATGTAACTCCCCTCATTAATGTGGCCGGCCACATTAAATGGAATGGTGTGTAACCTCCATGAGGTGCCACACCATGATGAGGTGGAGATGATGTGGCAAGGTTAGTCATGCCATGTAGGATGAGTCAACCATCATGATGTGGCAATACATTAAGTCAAACTTGATGTTTCAACTTCCATTTGGTCAAGTCAAAATTGACCAATTCTCTTCCTTGTTGAGTTAAAACCAACATTTGGTTCAAGTCAATTTTAATTTAATGAATCTCAATTCATTAATATAAATTGACTCAATTAATCAAATTTAAATTAGACTCATTCAACAATTGAATCTAATTGAGTCTAACTCAATAAGTCTAATTTGAATTAATCCGAATCCAATCTTTGGTGCATCATATGAACCTAATCTAATTGGTTCATCATATGAACCTAATCTCCATCCACTTATTCTTTGTGTGTGACCCAATAGGTTCTTGTAACGTTGGCAATGTTTCTAAACTCCTTTAGAAACATAAGCAATGAGCGGCATCTAGCAATACATCATTGCTACCCAAGTTACAAGAATATTGAGATCCAACATCACCTTGTGACTACTAATTGTGACTCCTCACAAAATATGACAAGTGTCCTTCTATCCTAGACATCTAGATTGATCAATATGAGGCATAGACCGTGTCATCCTCTAATCAATCTAAATCTTGAACTCCGAGTAGATACACGAAATCAAATGAGCTCAATATCCTATATTGACTCATTTGGGCATGGCCATGCCCTTCGTGGTCTCACTCTATCAAGAATACCGATATCACTCCCATCATATAGGAGGGATAGATCTCATCTACATCACTCACATCCCACTGCATAATTTATTACATACCCAGTAATCACCTTTATAGTCCACCCAGTTACGGGTGACGTTTGACGAAACTAAAGTACATAACTCCTTATGTAGGGAACCATGGTGACTTCAGATCTAAGGACTAGTAGTCATACTAATAGCCACATGAGAAAGTATATGACACTCATATAATGATCCATGATACTTTCTCATGGCGGGTCATTCAGTATATATTCTCTAATGCATACCCATGTGTCAACTTGATATCTCTATATCCATGACTTGTGAGATCAAGTCATCGAGTTGACCTACATGCTAGTCTTATTGCATTAACATTGTCCATGAATGTTAATACTCGATTAGGAATGATTTAGAGTAGTGTTCCCTATATCATCTCACTATCGATTCAACCAATCGATTGATATAGGTAAGAACCTTCTACTCAAGGACGTTATTATACTTAGTTTATTTGGCACCAATACAAGTAAATATAATAACAAAAAAACAAATGTCTTTATTTATATAGAATATGATACAACAAGTCCAAAATACAATCATCAAATGATTGGCTCTAGGGCTCTAGCTAACAATCTCCCACTAGCACTAGTGCCAATCAGTGTAGGCTCTAAGCCCCAATGACCTAGTGTGACCATCATGCTCCCTCTGTGCCAAAGCCTTGGTCAAGGGATCTGCGATGTTAGCCTCTGTAGGTACTCTGCAAATCTTCACATCTCCTCTCTCGATGATCTCTCGAATGAGATGGAAGCGTCGTAGTATGTGTTTGGTCCGCTAGTGTGAGAGAGGTTCCTTCGCCTATGCTATAGCTCTATTGTTGTCACAATAGAGCTCAATAGGGTCAGCAATGCTAGGAACCACCCCAAGTTCAGTGATGAACTTGCGAATCCAAACTGCCTCCTTTGCTGTCTCTGATGCAGCAATATACTCGGCCTCAGTCGTAGAATTAGCTACTGTGTCCTGCTTCGAACTCTTCCAGCTCACAGCACCACCATTAATGCAATACAAGAACCCCGACTGTGATCTATAGTCATCCTAGTCGGTTTGGAAGCTAGCATCACTGTAACCCTTTACGGCTAGCTCATCACTGCCTCCATATATCAAGAAATATTCTTTAGTCCTTCTTAAGTACTTAAGAATATTCTTGACCGCTATCCAGTGACTTTCACCTGGATCTGACTGGTATCTGCTCATCATGCTCAAAGCATACGAGTCATCAGGTCGAGTACATAGCATGCTGTACATGATCGATCCTATGGCTGAGGCATAAGGGATCTGATCCATGCGGTCTCTCTCCTCTCTAGAAGAGGGACCTTGAGTCTTCGAAAGACTCACGCCATGTGACATCGGCAAAAATCCCTTCTTGGAGTTCTGCATGGCAAACCGAAGGAGTACCTTGTCAATGTATGTACTCTGACTTAGGCCAAGCAACCTCGTAGATCTATCTCTATAGATCTATATCCCTAAAATGTGGGATGCCTCACCTAAGTCCTTCATTGAGAAGCAACTCCCTAGCTAGGTCTTGACAGACTGAAGCATAGGGATGTCCTTCCCAATGAGTAGTATGTCATCCACATATAATATGAGGAAGACAACTATATCCTCTACAACCTTCTTGTAGACACAAGGCTTATCTTCGTTCTTGATGAAACTAAACTGTTTGATTTCATCATCGAATCGAAGATTCCAGCTCCGAGAAGCTTGCTTTAGTCCATAAATGGACCAATGCAGCTTGCATACTCTGCTAGTATGCTGTGGATCTACAAAACCCTCAGGTTGTGTCATGTACACATTCTCGAGTAGGTTTCCATTCAGAAACGCGGTTTTGACATCCATCTGCCATATCTCATAGTCATGGTAGGCTGCAATAGCAAGCATGATCCGAATGGACTTAAACATCGCTATTGGAGAAAAGGTCTCATCATAGTTAATACCATGAATCTGATTGAAACCTTTAGCTACCAAGCGACCCTTATAGATAAGTCCATCCATGTCATTCTTTCTCTTAGAGACCTACTTGCACCCAATGGGTTTTACCCCTTCAGGTGGATCAACCAAAGTCCATACTTGGTTGGTGTACATGGATTCCATCTCGAATCTCATGGCTTCTCACCATTTCTCGGAATCTGGTCTCATCACAGCTTCCTGATAGGAGGTAGGCTCATCCTCTATGAGCATAACGTCATCATGGTCAGACAAGAGAAATGAGTATCTCTCAGGCTGACGACGTACCCTATCAGACTTGCGAAGAGGTATGTCTACTTGAACTGGTTGTTGTTCCTCAACTCTTTGTGGAACATCATCATCCACAACACTTTGTGGTTCCAGTTCAATTTCCATCGAGGCATCAGTGCTATTGTTCGCATCTTGAACTTCTTCAAGATCGAACGCGCTCCCACTAGTCTTTCTAGAAACAAAGTCCCTTTCTAGAAAGACCCAGTCTTTGCCACAACTACCTTGTGCTGACTGGGAATATAGAAGTAATATCCCTTAGTTTCCTTGGGATATCCAATAAAGTAGCACTTGTCGGATTTGGGTCCTAACTTGTCTGAGACTTGACGTCTAACGTAAGCCTCACAACCCCAAATCCTCATGAAAGACACCTGGGCATCTCTCCCAGCCCATATCCTATATGGTGTCTTTATCACGGCCTTGAATGGAACTCGATTGAGTATAAAAGCTGCCGTGTCTAGAGCATAACCCCAAAGGTATGGCGGAAGATCTGTGTGACTCATCATAGATCGCACCATATCTAATAGGGTACGATTCCTCCTTTCGGATACACCATTCCACTGTGGTGTTCCAGGAGGAGTGAGTTGGGATAGAATCCCACACTCAGCTAGGTAGTCACGGAACTCATGGCTAAGGTATTCTCCACCTCGATCGGATCGAAGTATCTTAATACTCTTGCCAAGCTAGTTTTGTACTTCATTCTTGAATTCTTTGAACTTTTCAAAGGATTCAGACTTATGTGTCATCAAGTACACATAACCATATCTACTGAAGTCATCAGTAAATGTGATAAAGTACCTATAACCGCCTCTAGCAGCGACATTGAAAGGGCCACATACATCACTATGTATGAGTCCTAACAAATCAGTCGCTCTTTCGCTGTGCCCACTAAAAGGAGTCTTGGTCATCTTGCCTAGTAGGCATGACTCGCACGTCTCATAAGATTCAAAATCAAATGAGTCCAGCAAACAATCCGTATGGAGCTGGGATAAGCGCTTGTCATTTATATGACCTAAGCGACAGTGTCAGAGATAGGTTTGGTTCATGTCAATTGACTTGAACCTCTTGGTACTAATGTTATAGATAGGACTCTCAAGGTCTAGAATATAGAGTCCGTTTATTAGAGGTGCACTACAATAGAACATTTCGTTTAAATAGACGGAACAACATTTGTTCTTTATTATAAACGAAAAACCTTTCTTGTCCAAACAAGAAACAGATATAATGTTCTTAGTTAAAGCAGACACATAACAACAATCATCTAATTCTAGTACAAGCCCAGAGGGCAGAGATAGATGGTAAGTTCCTACACCAATAGTAGCAACCCGTGCTCCATTGCCTACTCGTAGGTCTATCTCACCCTTCGTCAATGCCCTGCTATTTCTCAGCGCTTGTACATTAGTACAAATGTGCGAAGCACATCCGGTATCTAATACCCACGATGAAGAAATAGAGAGGTTGACTTCTATAACATGTATACCTGAAGTAGAAATCTTATTTCTTTTCTTCTTAAGATCTTTCAGGTATTCTTTGGAGTTCCTCTTCCAGTGCCTTGCTTGTCCTTGATATAGGTGACAAAGATGTTCAACCATATCGTAAGCGCCCATCAACTCATGTTGCTTCTGAACCTCAGAGTTCATGGTTGCGGGCATAAGACAGGACACATCTAATGCGTCATCTTGATGCTTCTTGTAAGCATCTCGGTCTGTTCGCGTGGCAGTGGCAGGAGGAGCCTCCGGAATGGGCTGCTCCAGAACGTACAGTTTACGTTCTTGGGTGAGAACTATTCTCAGGTTCCTGTACCAGTCCAGGAAATTTGCTCCATTGAGCTTGTCCTTCTTTAGGACAGATCGCAGAGAGAAGGTGTTCGTATTCGACGTCTTGGTAATCTACAATAGAAATAAATGCAGAAATAAATATCATATTCTTAATAATTTAATTAGGCCTTTAACTAAATGATGCTCCCACTGAATTCTATAATTCATGTGGGACATGATCCACATCATACTAACCCTTGAGTTAGCTTTGGCTAATACGCCCAAGAGTTAGTATGATCGGTAGGTAACGATTACCAATTAGATCTCTATGCAACTCTTGTTTATAGGATCAATATCCTCATTTATATTTAAACTCGAGTTAGCTTTGGCTAATACGCCCGAGAGTTAATATAAACGTGATTTTGTCCTACCTTTCCAACCGTTGGAAAAATGCCTATAGTTATACTCGATCCAACCGAGTTAACTAGTTACTCAATCTAATTGAGTTGAACACACCCATGCGTTGATAGGCGGGACCAAGATTGTCCCTCCGTACTCTACCAAGATAATATGTGTTACTCTGCTTTGGCAGATTCAACAACACATGTGATCGAGGTAGTAGTAGGTATCACGGCACGGTAGGCATTAGAGGTGACGTGATTTAGATCTAATCTAAATGATGATGCGTATCAAATACTTGATTTAGATCTAATCTAATCGTGGGGTGCATCATGTGCACGATTTAGATCTAATCTAATCGCTAGGCACTAATTAACTACTTAATTAAACATGCATCACATACATATAAGCAATTAATTAAATTATTTTGTGATTGTGTCATGGCCCTACTACGATCTTCTCAAGCCAATGAGAAGATCGGATGGTCAACCTAAGGTCAATAGCTTCTCAATCTCCTTCCTTTTGACCACCTTGTGTTGCTCGCGCCTTCCTCGTAACTCCGTCTAGAGTGGATCTTCCACCGCTCCAATTTTGTACATTACAATTTTAGAAACTCAAGTTACATTCAAGTCTAAATCTAATTTACAACAAGAATAAAATAGAAGGCACGACGTGCAGGTCGTGAATCAAAATACAGCACACACATCACATGACGGCACGCAGGCCGTATTATGAATTACAACACAAATCCAATCACATTGGGTCTTTTTGTGCCATGACTATCACAAAATTAATATATAATTCAAAATTATATATTTTTCATAATTTTCTGTAATTCTTTTATAATTTTACAATTTTATGAGTAAATTTTTCCCGGCGGTCTCGTTTAGCGTTTTCGGGCGCAATCGCGGAACGAATCCCCTTGCGGGGCCAGAGGCAGCGCCCCTACCCGCGATCTAACCATCGCGAGGGTTCCTTTACGATCTAACAGCGCCTAAGCCCGCTGTCCCAAAAAATTTTGGGGAGAAACTTTGCCGTTTTGGAAAATTCTTCTCGGTAGTCGAAGCCTACAAGTGCTGAAACACTTGTGCTTCGCTTCTACGAGAAAAAAACCCATAAAAACTCTAAAAACTATAAAATTACAGAATATCACAGAACTGAATTTTTTTTTTCATAAACACAAAAACTAAACTCGTACAAGCTTCGCACGTGGCTCTGATACCACTGTTGGATTTTTCGGGCCGCGAAAACCGCTTTTTCGCGTCGCGGAAACCCCGAAACCCCCTAGCCATTGGATCCATGCGAAGAAAACTTTCAAAAATATGAGTACAAGTTTCAAACTATGATCTACAGTAGATCTACAAAGGAAAAACATTTTATACCTTTGAAGCGTGCCCTCGCAAATCCCGCTCGTTCAACGGTATGCCGGATCTCGAAGTTGTCAACGTAGACAACTCTCTAGTGATATCCACACGAACAAGAAGTGTTCTCTAACACTCAAAGATGGAGAAGAAGAGCACCACAAGTGTGCTAGCACTTTCTAGGGCTCTCGGGTAGGATTTAAAAGGGGAGAAAGGAGAGAAAGAAAAAAAGGAATCTCACATACTCCTCTAGGTACCCTCCTTTGTGACCTTCACTTCACCCTTTCTCTTGGAACTCAACACATTCCTCTTCACCTTGCTTGAAACTCTCGGCCAAGAAGAGGAGAAGGAGGAGGAAGAGAGCTAAGGAAGAAGATGCATTCAACACCACTTGAATTTCACAAAATGAAAACCTCCCCCATATTAGTGTGGCCGGCCACACACATGTAACTCCCCTCATTAATGTGGCCGGCCACATTAAATGGAATGGTGTGTAACCTCCATGAGGTGCCACACCATGATGAGGTGGAGATAATGTGGCAAGGTTAGTCATGCCATGTAGGATGAGTCAACCTTCATGATGTGGCAATACATCAAGTCAAACTTGATGTTTCAACTTCCATTTGGTCAAGTCAAAATTGACCAATTCTCTTCCTTGTTGAGTTAAAACCAATATTTGGTTCAAGTCAATTTTAATTTAATGAATCTCAATTCATTAATATAAATTGACTCAATGAATCAAATTTAAATTAGACTCATTCAACAATTGAATCTAATTGAGTCTAACTCAATAAGTCTAATTTGAATTAATCTGAATCCAATCTTTGGTGCATCATATGAACCTAATCCAATTGGTTTATCATATGAACCTAATCTCCATCCACTTGTTCTTTGTGTGTGACCCAATAGGTTCTTGTAACGTTGGCAATGTTTCTAAACTCCTTTAGAAACATAAGCAATGAGCGGCATCTAGCAATACATCATTGCTACCCAAGTTACAAGAATAATGAGATCCAACATCACCTTGTGACTACTAATTGTGACTCCTCACAAAATATGACAAGTGTCCTTCTATCCTAGACATCAAGATTGATCAATATGAGGCATAGACCGTGTCATCCTCTAATCAATCTAAATATTGAACTCCAAGTAGACACACTAAATCAAATGAGCTCAATATCCTATATTGACTCATTTGGGCATGGTCATGCACTTCGTGGTCTCACTCTATCAAGAATATCGATGTCACTCCAGTCATATAGGAGGGATAGATGACATCTACATCACTCACATCCTTCCGCATAATTTATTACATGCCCAGTAATCGCCTTTATAGTCCACCCAGTTACGGGTGACGTTTGACGAAACTAAAATACATAACTCCTTATGTAGGGAACCATGGTGACTTCAGGTCTAAGGACTAGTAGTCATACTAATAGCCACATGAGAAAGTATATGACACTCATATAACGATCCATGATACTTTCTCATGGCGGGTCATTAAGTATACATTCTCTAATGCATACCCATGTGTCAACTTGATATCTCTATATCCATGACTTGTGAGATCAAGTCATCGAGTTGACCTACATGCTAGTCTTATTGCATTAACATTGTCCCTGAATGTTAATACTCGATTAGGAATGATTTAGAGTAGTGTTCCCTATATCATCTCACTATCGATTCAACCAATCGATTGATATAGGTAAGAACCTTCTACTCAAAGACGTTATTATACTTAGTTTATTTGGCACCAATACAAGTAAGTATAATAACCAAAAAACAAATGCCTTTATCTATATAGAATATGATACAACAAGTCAAAAATACAATCATCAAATGATTGGCTCTAGGGCTCTAGCTAACATTAACTTGTCTATATGTGAGCATTGTCTTGCTGGAAAGACGACTAGGAAACCATTTGGTAAGGCTATTAGGGTTGAATCACCATTGCAATTAATTCATTCAGATATTTGTGGTCCAATGAATATAAAGGATAGAAATAGGAGTTCTTATTTCATTACATTTATTGATGACTTCACACGTTTTGGTCATGTGTATTTGATTTCTCACAAATCTGAAGCATTAGATTGCTTTATTCATTACCTGAACGAAGTTGAGAATCAATTGGATGTAAGGTTAAAACCTTGCGCACTGACCGTGGAGGTGAATATTTGTCTAATCAGTTTAAGACAATGTGTAATGAGAAAGGGATTATTAGACAGCTAACTATCCCTAGAACTCCACAGCAAAATGGGGTTACTGAAAGAAGAAATAGGACTCTTCTTGAAATGGTTAGGTCTATGATGGCGCAGGCTAATTTGTCAGTCTCCTATTAGGGAGATACATTATTAGTTGTGGACAATATACTTAACAAAGTGCCTTCAAAGTCAATTCCATTTACCCCACACGACGTTGGACAGGCAGAAAGCCGGATTTGAATAATCTGAGACCTTGGGGGTCAGCTGCCTACGTTCATGATAAGACTCATGAACATGGAAAATTATGACCCAGAGGTAAGAAGTGTATATTTATAAGGTACTTTGAGACTTCTAAGGGTTATGTTATTATTGATGAGCGACAAGATGGAACCATATCTGAAATAGAGTCAAGAGAAGCTACTTTTCTTGAAACTGAATTCCCAACACGAGGTGCAGTTGATAAGATAATTCCTTTATATGAGATAGAGGAGGAGGATAATGTTCCTTTATCAACAGATCAAGAGATGCCTGAATCTAGTCAACCGAGTGGGAGTAATTTGACACTGAATAAGTCAGTTTCTCAATAGTCTAACCTTCGAAGAAGTAGTCGTCAGATTATTCCTCATAGAAGGTTTGATATTGAGAATAAGGCATTGATGGTTCTCCCAGTTGATGATGAGGAACCTCGAATAGTTTAGGAAGCTTTGAGAAGCTATGTTATAAAAAAATGGAAAATTACAATGGATGAAGAAATGGAGTCAATGAGAAAGAATCAAGTTTGGGATTTAGTCGATCTTCCTCCGGGCCGAAGGGCTATTGGGAATAAGTGGATTCTCAAAGTAAAGAGGAAAGCAGATGGATCGATTAATCAATACAAAGCTCGATTAGTTGCAAAAGGATATACCCAGATGGAGGGTATTGCCTTTGAAGAGACATTCTCCCCAGTTGTGAAGTTTGTGTCAATATGTGTCTTCCTAGCTATAGTAGTACAATATGACATGGAATTACATCAGATGGATATAAAAATGGCTTTCCTTAATGGTAATCTTGACGAATAAATCTATATGGTACAACCAGAAAGTTATGTTGCTAAAGGCCAAGAGAAAAGAGTATGTAGACTTTGGAAGTCTATATATGGGCTAAAGCAAGCGTCAAGATAGTGGAACATAAGATTTAATGAAGTAATATTGTCTTATGGTTTTGAAATGGTCAATGAGGATCATTGTGTTACCAAAGAAAGGAGAAATGAAAGCTTGTCATTTTATCATTATATGTTGATGATATGCTAATAGCTGAAGTGACATAAAGTGTGTGATAGAAGTCAAAAGTTGGCTTTCATCACAATTTGACATAATAGATATGGGAGAAGCAGAGTACATCTTAGGAGTGAAGATCGTTAGAGACCGATCAAAAAGGCTTTTGGGTTTGTCTCAAGAAGCTTATATCACTAAGATGCTACAACACTTCAATATGTCAGATTGTAACATTGAACAGATGCCTATAGCAAAGGTACTGTCTTGAGCAAAAGTATGTATCCCAAGACTCCTGAGGAAATAGCCGAGATGAAGAAGAAACTATATGCCAGTGCCATTGGTAGTTTGATGTACACTATGTTGTGTACTCATCCTAATATATGCTATGCTATTGACTTAGTTAGTTGTTTCTAGTCAAACTTAGGATCGAGACACTGGAAAGCGGTGAAGAGGATATTCAGATATCTCAGAGGAACAGTGAATTATTGCCTCTGCTTCCAAGGATCAGAAATGAGCCTAAGTGCCTACACAGATACATATTGGGCAGGGGACCTTGATGATAGAAAATCCACATCTGGCTATATCTTCTTGCTGAATGGTGGCACCATCTCATGGAACAGCAAGAAGCAGGCTTGTGTAGCCTTGTCGACAATGGAAGCTGAGTATGTGGCTTGTGCAGCAGCTGTGCAAGACGCTGTCTGGCTAAGAAGGTTCCTGAAGCATCTAAAGATTACTGCAGATAATGGGAGTCTTGTTACTGTGTACTGTGATAGTTAAGCTGTAATAGCTTTTTCCAAGGATCCCATTAAGTATAATTTTATAAGGGATATTGTTGACAAGAAAAAGGTGATTCTTGAGTACATCCCTACACGAAATATGCTTGCTGATCTTTTTACTAAGCCATTGACTAAAGAGTCATTTCATGGACATGTGAAGTCGTTGGGACTTCGAAGAATGTAACTAATTGTAAAGAAATTTTGATAAATGAAAAATGCCATGATCTATTCAGTGTATATGTCTTTGTTTCATTCAAATAAAAGTCTCGATAAGCATGTTTGCAGATTGAGACTGGTCCACTCACATGGACAATCATCTATATTTGTTAAGTACGAATAGAGGTAAGATCGTTACTTATGGGATATATTATGTAGCTATGAATAGAGACATACCCATAAGTTAAGGTTGCCTTGATAATTGTGTCAAAATGAGATCATTTGTGTAATGATTGAAGTAAATGAACCCACAATTTACTAAATCTGCTTAAAGGCCAAATTAAAATTCATATGTTTAATTCAGGATTAGATATTAGGTATGTCTTGATCGAAATCTGTACGATAAATTTGGGAAAAACATGCGTTCTTTTTAGTAAAGAGAAAAACATCGTAGCATGTGATTCATACTACATGTGCTATGGTGACAAGAAGGGTAGTAGGAGAATGGATCTCTGCTTCTCTATGTTAGTTAGAGCCCTAGAGCCAATCATTTGATGATTGCTGTATACACTCATTGTATCATATTTTTCTATATATAAATAAAGGCATTTGTTTTGGTTATTATACTTACTTGTATTGGTGCCAAATAACTAAGTATAATAGCGTCCTTGAGTAGAGGGTTCTTACCTATATCAATCGGTTAGTTGAACCGATAGTGAGATGATATAAGGAACACTACTCTTAATCATTCCTAGTCAAGTATTAACATTCAGGGATAATGTTAATGCGACGAGACTAGCATGTAGGTCAACTCGATGAATTGATCTCACAGTCATGGATATGGAGATATTAAGTTGACACATGGGTATGCATTGGAGAATGTATACAGAATGACCCACCATGAGAAAGTATCATGGATCGTTATATGAGTGTCATATACTTTCTCATGTGGCTATTAGTATGACTACTAGTCCTTGGACCTGAAGTCACCATGGTTCCCTACATAAGGAGTTACGTACTTTGGTTTCGTCAAACGTCACCCGTAACTGGGTGGACTATAAAGGTGATTACTGGGTTTGTAACAAATTATGCAGAGGGATGTGAGTGATGTAGATGGTATCTATCCCTCCTATATGACGGGAGTGACATCGATATTCTTGATAGAGTGAGACCACAAAGTGCATGGCCATGCCCAAATGAGTCAACATGAGATATTGATCTCATTTGATTGAGTGAGTCTACTTAGAGTTCAAGATTTAGATTGATTAGAGGATGACACGGTCTATGCCTCACATTGATCAATCTAGATATCTAGGATAGAAGGATGCTTGTCATATATTGTGAGGAGTCACAATTAGTAGTCACAAGGTGATGTTGGATCTCAACATTCTTGTAACTTGGGTAGTAATGATGTGTTGCTAGATACCGCTCATTACTTATGCTTCTAAATGGGTTTAGGAGCATTGCCAACGTTACAAGAACCTATAGGGTCACACAAAAAGGGCAATTAGATGGAGATTAGGTTCATTTGATGAACCTAAATGATTAGGTTCATATGATGAACCAAATTGGATTAAGAGTAATCCAAAGTAGGCTAATTGAGTTGGACTCAATTTGGTTCATGTGTTAAGTGAGTCTAATTTGGACTTATACACATTTAATCAATTTAATTCAATGAAATAGAGATTCATTAAATTAAAATTGACTTGAACCAATGGTTAGATTAGATCAACCAAGGGAGAGAAGTGGTCAAGTTTGACTTGACTTGAGAGGAAGATGAAGAATCAATTTTTGACTTGACCATTTGCCACCTCATTGGTGAGTTGGCATTAAGTGGTCCAATGATGATGCTCCACATGATCATGGTTGCTTAAGTGGAATGCCACCTCATGGGAGTTACCAAGAGTTGTGACTCTTGGCATCCCATGGACGTTACAATTCCCCTTAAAGTGGCCGGCCACTTTTGATGAGGAGTTAGTGCATTTTTGTGTGCTTGTGTGAGTAACTCCATCATCTTCTTCCTCTCTAGTTTTCTTCTTGCTCTCCCTCTCCTCCATTACTAATCTCTAAAGTTGCTAGCACATCCTTAGAGGTTCTTCTCCATCTCTTGCTTGTGTGGATACACATAGAGAAGTGTCTACTTTGACACTTTCGAGATCCGACGAACCGAGGACGAGCGGGATTGTGAAGGGCTTCGCATCAAGGGTAAATTCCTTCTCCATGTAGATCTAGTTTAGAACTAGTGTAAGAAACTCATACTCGTAATGTTTTAAAAATTTTAATCTTCGCAAGGATCCGGTGGCTGGGGTTTCGGGGTTTCTGCAACACAAAAAGCGGTTTTTCGGCCCGAAAAACCCAACACTCTACTATGTGAGACCCTTGAGATTATAAGTTAATCTCAATCTTACCCTAAGTGACTATTTAGCTATCTACTTGAAGTTCTGATCAGTGTCTGCTACTTTAGCATGTTTCCTATTGGCTATGGATGATTCGGTCTATGGAGCATAACTAGGAAAGCGACTGATTAGAATGAATATATTCTAGCTAAAAAGGAAGATTAAGATTGATTTACATCTGTGACATTTATTCACTAGTACCGGTTACATTTTTAGTTCAGTACATAAAATATAATTGTGAATAATTTGTTTGATTGGAGATATTGAACATGCTCTTAACATATGGTCAATATGAGGGATTAGAGATGTTCATAATGATGTAAATAATTTAATCTGGGGTAAAGGCTAGTCATTTATGTCTCTGATTCGTTCTATGGTCATTTATGTCTCTGATTTGTTCTATGGAGCAGCTAAGTAAGGTATGACAATCTTCTTAGCAGTTGAATGCTCAGTGTGCTTGCTGTCGCATGAACCATTTTCCCTAATGTATGGAATGGATGTTCTGATCTGGTCTTCGTGACATGATCTTCATAAAGTCTATGTGACTAATTTGGTCTTTGTGACTAATTTTCTCTGGTTTTCGTGACTTGATCCTCATAAAGTCTATGTGACTTATTTGGTCTTTGTGACTAATGTCGCTCTGGTCTTCATGACATGATCACCTTGTAGTCTATGTGACTGACATGGTCTATGTGATCATATAACCTTATGGATTGACTTAGACGAGTGGGAGATGTTGGGAATTATAGAAGACGAAAGGGTTCGTCTCTTTCGTTGCTGCAAATGCTCATTTGCTACAAAATGCCAAGGAGACGAAGGGGTGTCCTTTCCCCTTCCTCTTCCTCAACCTTCTTATTTAAGGTGCATCCAAGCCATGAGAAGGAGAAAGTAGAGAAGGTTTCAAAGGTGATCAGTGAGGCAGAAGGGTGAGGCGACAGTGATTTGGTCGAGCAAAGGAGAATGTCCAAAGGCTGGGATTTGGCTTGTGAACATTGAAGTGCTTTCCGGTTGCCCCGTGAACTTGCTTCCGACAGCGACAGCCTCTTCGTCGACCGACGGTTCTTCAGTGACATCTCCGGCGATTCATTGTGAGTGGTTACCACTTTATTTAGTTTTTGTTTCATGCTCTCAGATCCAACATCACAAAACCCCTTGGAGTCTCTTCTCAATCAAGCAAAGGCCCAAAGTGGCTATCAATGTCCCTACGGCCACCACGGAGATCTTCGTAAGGATCTTTTCTCAGGGGCTTAACGATAATGATTTATTTAAAGATTTAGTTAGGAACCCTCCTACCAATTTTGATATATTAACTGAGTGAGCTTCGGAGTTCATCAATGTGGAGGAGACTCAAGCCGCATGGAGGAAGGATACTACCACCCCCACGCTAATTCCTACTGTAGTTCATCCGAGGGGACCTACCCAGCCTCCTAAAGGACCTCGGGCGGACCCGCATTATTGTCACCCTGAGCCTCAGCCTCAAGCAGTGCAGCATGTGGAGGTTCCTCAACATTTCCCTCAAAGGTGGTGTTAGAATGTATATTAAAAGTCTAGCTTTATATAAACATTTATTTTGAAATAAGAATCACATTGGTCAAATGTCTATATTTATGCTAAGTGT
The DNA here is from genome assembly GCF_018446385.1 of Zingiber officinale. Classification (NCBI taxonomy): domain Eukaryota; kingdom Viridiplantae; phylum Streptophyta; class Magnoliopsida; order Zingiberales; family Zingiberaceae; genus Zingiber; species Zingiber officinale. Next base: position 44,279,799 of record NC_056006.1, read on the forward strand.
AGTTGCGCATTTAATTTATATTGTAGATAACATGGTATGAGGAGACACACAAAAGATTATGTTATCAGTTCCTTATAAATTATAAATAGTTGCTCACAACCAAGATGGAATAGGACAAACCATTAGAGTTGTTGTAGTGTAATTTTGTATTAGTTTATCTTGACTATAAAATTACACTAGTACACTATGAGTGTATAGAGTAGGACCATTTGAGGTAGTTTCTTTTTATACTGACTATATAAAAGAACAATACCTCTGTTATTATGAAAGTACATACTCTTAATCATGATATAATAATAAGCACGTATACTTAATATTTAATTCCTTAATTTATCAAAGGGTGTGATTTAGTTTGATAAATCAATAGGCCCAATAAGTTGGGAAATAATATTATTTATATAGTGTGTTGTTGATTATAGAATGAAACTGTGTCCTAGTAATCTTGGTTGATGATGTCCCCTTGAGGAGCTCATAAGGATTGTCATGTAAACCCTGCAGGTGGACTTAGTCTGACATGACAATAAGGTTGAGTGGTACTACTCTTGGAGCTAGATATTAATTAAGTGAGTTGTCAGTAACTCATTTAATTAGTGGACATTCAATATCTTAAATATAGGGAGACTAACGTACTCAAAAGAAAAAGGAGCCCATATTGTAATATGGGATTGGTGCGGTAGTACAATAATAACTCTTTAATGGAATGAGTTATTATTGATAAACTCGAGTTGAGTGTTCGGGGCGAACACGGGAATCTCAAGTTCATCGGGAGACCAAAACCAATTCTTCCTCTAGGTCCCTATTGTAGCCTCTTATTTATAAAATCTTTTATCCACCAAAACCCAACTTCTTACCCACCTCTTGGTGGCCAGCCAAGCCTAACTTGGAGCCTAAGCTATGGTCGGCCAAACCAAACCAAGAAGGGAGCCAAGTTGTGGTCGGCCCTAGCTTGGAGCCCAAGCAAGGTTGGCCGACCACATTAAGATTAAAAGGAAGTTTTAAATTTTAATTCTTTCCTTATATGGAAGCCATGGTTTTAAAAGAGAGTTTTTAAAATTTTAAATCTTTCCTTTTATAGCTTTCTACAAAGGATTAAGAGAAATGTTTGATATCTTTCCTTATTTGTAGTTAAAAGGAATATTTTAATTTTTGATAAAACTTTTCTTTTTTGCAACCATCCACATGTTTTAAAAGAAATATTTTAATTTATATAATTTTCGTTTTACAACCAACAAGGGATTTAAAGAAAGAAATTTTTAATTAAAATTTCTTACCAGAAACAAATAAGGAAGTTTTAAGTTTATGTTTAAAACTTTCCTTGTTTGAAGCAATAGATATGGCCGGACATGACAAGAAGAAAAGGAAGTTTTATTTTTTTTGTTTTAAAACTTTCCTTTTTAGTCATTGGCAAGGAATGTAAGGAAGTTTTAATTATGTTTAAAACTTTCCTTAGTTGCCAAGATCAAGAAATATAAAAGAGGAGGAGGGGTGCCTTACCCAATAACACATCTATTATTCCTCCTCTGTTAATCCTCTTGGCCGGGCCTTTCTCTTCCCCTATTCTTCTTCTTTGTGGCCGGCGACATCACCTTCTTGGAGAGATTTTGGTGGTCAGACTTTACTTGGAGAAGAAGAAGAGAAAGGAGGCATTATTTCCTAGCATCTCTTGGAGATTGATTGGTGGCTGAAACTCATTATCCTTGAAGGTTGTTGGTGGCCGATACTTGGAAGCAAGAAGAGAAGGCTTGAGTGGATTTCATGTTGGAAGATTGTCTCCCACATGACGACTAAGAGAAGGAGAGGAATACAATAGAAGATCAAGAAGTCTATAAGCTATAAAAGGTATAACTAGTTATTAGTTTCCGCATCATAACCGGTTCATCTTTTATATAGATCTTGGTAAACCAAACACTAGAGGTTATCAATTTTTAAGTTATCATTTTGGTTATCGATTTTATTTTTTGATTTCATTTTTCGATAATGTGTTTTTATTGAGGGCTCTATAGTTAAAGCTAGTTTACTATAGGAAGTTAAATATCCAATTTCTCTGTGAGGCTTTGTCAAGGAAGTAGTGGATAATCCCATACCCAAGAAGGCCTAGTGCCTCGCCATGTTTAACCTGGAAGCCGATCTTAGAAACAAATATTTGATAACTTCTGTAATATGGTTTAACTTAGATTGATCACATCGGTTGAACTTCGAGTAAGAATGTTAAGTTTCATTCTCAATCCAATTTTAACTTCTAAAGGGAAATTTGGATTAATAATGTTAAGCATCATTTGCAATCCAAATTTAATTTTAGTAAAGCACATGGGTAGCTAGGATAGTTCTATGCTTGTACAAATTTTTGTAGAGGGGAACTAGGACGATATTCCGAGTAGCAACCAACAATTGGTATCAGAGCAAGGTTTTAACGTTTGTGTGTTTGGTTTTAGTTTAATTATACACATGACATACTTATTTTAGGTAGGATAATAGTAGGATGTGCAAATAGATTAACTCTGTGGTTGCAGACTGTAACTGTTATGGCCTATTGTGATTGTGTGTGATTGGACCCTTGGACATGTTAAGGGCATTTTATGTGTTGCGTGATTGTATTTATTAAATACAGCAGGAGCTGTATTAGTTTTAGGATTTTACATTATTGTTTGATCTAGACTCTATGTACATTCCTTTGTGGAATATAGGATCAATATATGTAAAATTTTATTTTTGTCACGGATTGTATCCTTACGAGGCGTGGTACTATTTGAGGACCAGAGGCACAGCGGAAAAAGTGACAATATAGATGTGACAACTAGACTCGATTGCGGTGGCTAAAGATGGCAGTAGCTAGGGTTGGCTGCACATGGAGGATAGTGATGGAAATGGTCATAATAGTTGGAAAATTGTTTTTTCATATTTATTACTTTTATTTGCTGTGAGGTGTGTGTGTACATGTTAAAAATCCTCATCTTAAATAACTAAGTGAGAGAGGGATTTATAAATAAATTCCATGGTCTCCATTACTAGTTTGTAAGTGATGCAAACAAACTTGGGCGTTGGCTCTGAGTGCCTCCCTCCACATCGGATGAGTTTGTTTGCGGATCACTAGATCAAACTTCCTTTATGGATTGTTATAGGAAATTATTTAGGAGTGTGTGATCTTCTCCAACTTAAGGTGCGCAATCCTATTTAATGGACTAAGTATCAAGTAATGGTATACACTTAGGCGCATTTAATAGTATCCTCCCTATCGGAGTCACTGCTATTATTTGTGTGACTATTAATTTTATTTATCATAAAGTTAGGTTGACAAGAATAGAATTAATTGGTAAAACCTTCTCGTACAAATGTTTGAATTTGTATACGTTCACACTATCGTGGCATACAAAATTCACGGTGTTTTGAGGTATTGGTGAATTTAAATGATATTGTTTGAGGAATCAATATTATTCTAAATTCTAAAGTTTTGACCAAAACTTATTTTGTGATTCTTAGGATGACTTTCAACCCTCTGGCTATTATTTTGAAAGAGAACAAACTTACTGGTCCAAATTATATAGATTGGAAAAGAAACATAGACATTGTCCTAACTGCTGAAGGCTATAAGTTTATACTGTTAGAGGTCTACCCTAATGAGCCTAATAGTGATTCTAGTGAAGAGGAGATTGAGTATCACAAGAAATGGATAAAGGCATATGAGATGGCGCGGTGTTATATTTTGGCTTCTAAGTCAAATGTGCTACAACATCAGCATCAGTCCATGCCTATAGCCTATAACATGATGTACAATCTCGAGGAACTCTTCAGACATCAGAATCGGACTGCTAGGCAATAGGCAATGAGAAACTTAATGACAACCACCATGTCTGAGGGGACACCTGTAAGGGATCATATCCTCAAAATGATGGCTTCCTTAAACGAGATACAAATCCTTGGAGCTGAAATCGATGGGGAAACCCAACTCGATATTATTCTCCAAACGCTACCCAAAAGTTTTGAGCAGTTCCGCTTGAACTACAATATGAATAAAAGGATTTATTCATTGGCGGAACTACTGACAGAACTTCAGACAACAGAAGAGCTATTCTATCATAATTCTCAAATTCACTTTGCTAAAAATGTTTCTACTTCTAAGTCGAAAGGCAAGAAGAAGAAGAAGAAACAAGCTGGCTCAACAAAGAAAGTGAAACGATCTCTAGGTACTGGACTAAAAGCAGGAGTGAAGAAGCCGAAGGGTAAGTTCTTCATTTGCAAGCAGCCTGGACATTGGAAGGCGGACTGTCCTCATAGGAAATAGAACAATAAAGGTATATCTTATTTGCTAGTAGTTGAAACATGTTTAGCGATGTTATCTACCAGTACCTGATGTGTAGATACAGGAGCCACTGATCATGTCTGAAATACATTGCAGGGGTTCCAGGAAACTCGATGACTATATGAGGGAGAGATAACCGTCTACATAGGCAATGCTACGAAAGTGGCGGCTGTTGCAGTGGGAGACGTCTACTTATTATTCGATAGGAATAGAACTTTGATTTTGAGAAATTGTCTTTATGTACCAAGTTTTAGTAAGAATTTAATTTCGATTTCTAAACTGTTTATGAATGGATATACTGTTTATTTTGATGACATGGTGGTTGTCAAGAAAAATAAGGTAATTATCTATTTTGGTACATTAGTTGGCAATTTATATACTCTAAATCCGATAACTTCCACAAAGTAACAATTGGAAATTAACAACACATCATCTAATTCGAATAAGAGAAAGAAACCTTCAAAAATGAACCAAACATATCTTTGGCACTAAGACTTGGTCATATTAACTCGACTAGGATTCAAAGACTAATAGTCGATGGACTCTTGGGTTCATTAGTGTTGGAAAATTTTCCAACCTGTGAATCTTGCTTGGAAGGTAAAATGACAAAGAGACCTTTTAAGGCCAAGGGGTATAGAGCAAAAGATGCGTTGGAATTGGTTCATTCTGATTTGTGTGGACCTATGACTATCCGGATGAGAGGTGATTTCGAATATTTCATCTCCTTCATAGACGACTATTCGAGATATGAGTGCATTTACTTGTTGCGCCACAAGTCTGAGTGCTTTAATAAGTTCAAAGAGTACAAGGCTGCTGTGGAGAAACGTCACGGTAAAAGTATCAAGACACTACGGTCTAATCGTGGTGGCGAGTACCTCTCAAGTGAGTTTAGGAATTACTTATCAGATGTTGAGATTCAATCCCAATTGTCTACACCTGGTACACCCCAACAAAATGGTGCAGTAGAACAAAGGAATAGGACTCTTATAGAAATGGTTAGATTGATGATGAGATACTCAGAATTACCAAATTCATTCTGGGGATATGCTTTAGAAATGGCAGTGTACATTTTGAACTTGGTACCATCTAAATCAGTACCTTGTACTCCCACGGAATTATGGAATGGGCGTAAGCCTAGTCTAAATCATATTAAGATATGGGGTAGTCCAACACATGTGCTGAAGGGAGATACTGATAAGTTGAAATCTCGTATAGAAGTTTGACCGTTTATAGGAACGAAAGGTGGTTTGTTTTATAGTCCTAAAGATCAGAAGGTTATTGTTAGCACGAATGCCCGATTTTTAGAAAAGGACTATGTAATAAACCATAAACCCATGAGTGAAATTGTTCTAGAAGAAATAAGAGAGTACACATCTACTTTACTACCAACAGTGTAAGATGAAATATCATAAGAAACTGCAACACATATCACAAATGATACACAACTACAGACAGTGCCTCGTCGTAGTGGGAGGGTTGTGAGGCAACCTGAAATATTCATGTTTTTGGAAGAGTCTTTGGACTTGATCCCAGGTAAACATGAACCTGATCCCCGAACATATGACGAAGCACTCCAAGATAAAGATGCAGCATCTTGGCAAAGAGGAATGAATTCAGAAATAGAATCTATGTGTTCTAACAAAGTCTGGGAGCTAGTAGAACCATCAAATAGTGTAAAAGCTATTGGATGTAAATGGATCTAGAAAAGGAAAAGAGGGGCAGATGGGAAGGTGGAAATCTTCAAAGCAAGGCTTGTTGCAAAAGGTATACTTAGAAAGAGGTAATCGATTATGAGGAAACTTTTTCGCAAGTAGCTAAGCTTAAGTCTATCCAGATACTCTTATCTATTGCCGCTCATATAGATTATGAGATTTGGCAAATGGATGTCAAGATAACTTTCTTTACGGAAGTCTTGAAGAAAACATCCATATGAAGCAACCAGAGGGATTTATTGCAAAGGGCAAAGATCATCTAGTATGTAAGCTCAATCGGTCTATTTATGCACTGAAGCAAGCTTCAAGGTCTTGGAACATCTGGTTTAATAAAGTAATCCAGTCGTATGGATTTATTCAGTGTCTGGATGAGTTTTGTGTATACAAGAAGTGTGATGGAAAAGTGGTGATATTTCTTGTACTATACGTAGATGACATTTTGTTAGTTGGAACAATATCAAAGTGTTATCAGAAGTAAGGGTATGGTTGTCCAAGCAATTCGATATGAAGGACTTGAGAGAATGTGCACATATTCTCAGGATCAAAGCAATAAGGGATCGCAAGAAAAGAATGTTGTGATTATCCCAAGCTTCATATATCGATACGATCCTAGCTCATTTTAGCATGCAAAACTCTAAGAAAGGTTTTCTACCTTTTAGGCATGGAGTATCCTTATCTAAAGAGATGTCTTCGAAGACATCAAAAGAGATAGAAGAAATAAAGGCAATTCCTTATGCTTCAGCTGTAGGAAGCCTAATGTATGCTATGTTGTGCACGAGATCGGATATCTGTTTTGCCATGGGCATGGTTAGCAGATATAAAAGTAATTCAGGATAGGAATATTGGACTGTCGTAAAGCATATATTAAAGTACTTGAGAAGGATTAGAGATTATATGCTGGTTTACCAAGCAGATGATTTGCTCCTTATGGGTTACACAGATTCTGACTTCCAATTAGATAGGCACAATAGGTAGTCTACATCAGGCTATGTGTTATTTTAGGAGGTGGAGCCATAGCTTGGAGGAGTGTTAAGTAGAAATGCGTTTCAGACTCAACCATGGAAGCTGAGTATGTGGTAGCGTCTGAGGCAGTCAAAGATGTTGTATGGCTCAGGAACTTTTTGATGGACTCAGATGTGATTTCTGGTTTGCCTAAAATAATCATAAATTTATTGTGATAATAGTGGTGCAGTAGCAAACTCGAAAGAACCACGAGCCCATAAGGCAAGTAAACACATTGAGCACAAGTACCACCTGATACGAGACATCGTAAAGCGAGGAGAAGTTGTTGTCGCCAAAATTGCATCAATAGATAACCGGGCAGATCCTTTCACTAAGGCCCTTCCGGCGAATGCTTTTGATCGGTATGTTGAGGGGATGAGAATCAGATGTATGGCAGCAATTATGGCAGCATTGCCTTTTAGTATAAGTGAGAGATTGTTAGAATGTATACTAAAACTCTAGCTTTATGTAAACATTTATTTTGAAATAAGAATCACATTGGTTAAATGTCTACATTTATGCTAAGTGTAGTTGTCCATTTAATTTATATTGTAGATAACATAGTGTGAAGAGACACACAGAATGCCCGATTATGTTATAAGTTCCTTATAAATTATAAATAGTTGCTCACACCAAGATGGAATGGGGCAAACCATTGGAGTGGTTGAAGTGTAATTTGGTATTAGTTTATCTTGACTATAAAATTACATTAGTACACTATTGTTAGCTAGAGCCCTAGAGCAAATCATTTGATGATTGTATTTTGGACTTGTTGTATCATATTCTATATAAATAAAGGCATTTGGTTTTTGGTTATTATACTTACTTGCATTGGTGCCAAATAAACTAAGTATAATAACGTCCTAGAGTAGAAGGTTCTTACCTATATCAATCGATTGGTTGAATCGATAGTGAGATGATATAGGGAACACTACTCTAAATCATTCCTAGTCGAGTATTAACATTCAGGGACAATGTTAATGCAATAAGACTAGCATGTAGGTCAACTCGATGACTTGATCTCACAAGTCATGGATATAGCGATATCAAGTTGACACATGGGTATGCATTAGAGAATGTATACTGAATGACCCGCCATGAGAAAGTATCATGGATCGTTATATGAGTGTCATATACTTTCTCATGTGGCTATTAGAATGACTACTAATCCTTAGACCAGAAGTCACCATGGTTCCCTACATAAGGAGTTATGTACTTTAGTTTCGTCAAACATCACCCGTAACTAGGTGGACTATAAAGGCGATTACTGGGTATGTAATAAATTATGCGGAGGGATGTGAGTGATGTAGATGAGATCTATCCCTCCTATATGACGGGAGTGACATCGGTATTCTTGATAGAGTGAGACAACGAAGTGCATGGCCATGCCCAAATGAGTCAATATAGGATATTGAGCTCATTTGATTTAGTGTGTCTACTTGGAGTTCAAGATTTAGATTGATTAGAGGATGACACGGTCTATGTCTCATATTGATCAATCTAGATGTCTAGGATAGAAGGACACTTGTCATATATTGTGAGGAGTCACAATTAGTAGTCACAAGGTGATGTTGGATCTCAACATTTCTTGTAACTTGGGTAGCAATGATGTATTGCTAGATGTCGCTCATTGCTTATGTTTTTAAAGGAGTTTAGAAACATTGCCAACGTTACAAGAACCTATTGGGTCACACACAAAGAACAAGTGGATGGAGATTAGGTTCATATGATGAACCAATTGGATTCGGATTGATTTAAATTAGACTATTGAGTTAGACTTGTTAGTTAGAGCCCTAGAGCCAATCATTTGATGATTGTATGGACTCATGTATATCATATTCTTGTATATATATTAAGGCATTTGGTTTTTTGTTATTATGCTTATTTGTATTAGTGCTAGATAAAATAATTATAGTAACGTCCTTGAGTAGAAGTTTCTTACCTATATCAATCGATTGGTTGAATCGGTAGTGGGATGATATAGGGAACACTACTCTAAATCATTCCTAGTCGAGTATTAACATTCAGGGACAATGTTAATACAATAAGACTAGCATGTAGGTCAGCTCGATGACTTGATCTCACAAGTCATGGATATAGAGATATCAAGCTGACACATGGGTATGCATTAGAGAATGTATACTGAATGACCCGCCATGAGAAAGTATCATGGATCGTTATATGAGTGTCATATACTTTCTCATGTGGCTATTAGTATGACTATTAGTCCTTTGACCTGAAGTCACCATGGATCCCTACATAAGGAGTTATGTACTTTGGTTTCGTCAAACGTCACCCGTAACAGGGTGGACTATAAAGACGATTACTGGGTATGTAACAAATTATGCAGAGGGATGTGAGTGATGTATATGGGATCTATCCCTCCCATATGACGGGAGCGACATCAATATTCTTGATAGAGTTAGACCACAAAGTGCATGGCCATGCCCAATTGAGTCAACATTAGATGTTGAGCTCATTTGATCGAGTGAGTCTACTTGGAGTTCAAGATTTAGATTGATTAGAGGATGACACGGTCTATGCCTCATATTGATCAATCTAGATGTCTAGGATAGAAGGACAATGTCACATATTGTGAGGAGTCACAATTAGTAGTAAAAAGGTGATGTTGGATCTCGACATTTCTTGTAACTTGGGTAGTAATGTTGTGTTGCTAGATACCGCTAATTACTTATGCTCCTAAATGGGTTTAGGGCATTGCTAACGTTACAAGAACCTATAGGGTCACACACTTAGGACATTTAGATGGAGATTTGGTTCATATGATGAACCAAGAGGATTAGATTCATTTGATGAATCAAATTGGATTAAGAGTAATCCAAATTGGACTAATTGAGTTAGACTCAAGATGATTCATGTATTTAATGAGTCTAATTTAGATTATGACTCATTAGATCAATTTAATTTAATGAATTAGATTCATTATATTAAGTTGGCTTGAATCAAATGGTTAGATTAGATCAATCATGAGAGAGATTGAGTCAAGTTTGACTTGACTAGAGAGGAAGAGGAAGAGTCAAGTTTGACTTGACTCTTTGCCACATCATGAGTGAGATGGCAAGATGTGGACCAATAGTGTTGTTCCACATCATCTTGTTTTGCCACCTCATGGAGGTTACAAGCCTTCATTGCATTTAATGTGGGTTGGCCACATTAAATGAGTGGAGGTTACTCATTTGCCACATCATTGTGAGGTGGCAAGATGTGGACCAATGGTAATGGTCCACATCTTCATGATGTGCCACATCATAGGAGTTACACAACACCTCTTAATGGCTTCACATTAATTGTGATTAATGTGGAATGGGAGTTACACTCCATGGAGTGGCCGGCCACACAAAAGTGGTGAATGAAATTTGATTTTCAATTCAAGGCATTACTTCTTCTTCTTCCTCAAGAGAGCTCTCTCCCTTTCCTCCTCTTGCCGTGACCACACAAGGTGCTAGCACACCTTTTTGTGTGAGGTTTCTCCACCTACGTGTCCGTGTGGATACTTCTAGAGGACCGGCGCTTGACGGTCTTGAGATCCGGCAACTCTTTGGAAGAGCGGGAATGCGAAAGGGCACGCAACAAGGGTAAAGTTCTCAACACATTGATCTAGGAGTAGATCTAAAGATTTTGAAACTCGTATTTGTATTTCATTCGGTTTTCCTTGCACGGATCTACGGCTTTGGGTGATTCGGGGTTTCCGCGACGCGAAAAACCCAACAGTGGTATCAGAGCCACGTGCAAGGCGAGTACGAGTTTGTTTTTTTGTTTTATGAAAACTAAAGTTTCTGTAATTTTCTGTAAAATTATGATTTTTGGGTTTTTATGAGTATTTTTCTCGAGTAATCGAAGCACAAGTGTTTAGTCGCTTGTAGGCTTCGGCTACTGGAAAGATTTTTCCAAAACGACTTCGTTTCACCCCAAAATTTTTTGGGACAGCGGGCTTGGGTGCCATTAGATAGCTTAGGAGCAACTCGCGATGGTTAGATCACGGGTAGGGGTACTGGCCCTAACCTCGCAAGGGGATTTGCTCCGCGATTGCACCTGAAATCGCTAAAAACGAACCCGCAGGGAAGATTTTTCCGAAACGGCAATGTCTCGGCCCAAATCGTTTTGGGACAGCGGGTTTAGGCGCTGTTGGATCGCAAAGGAACCCTCGCGATGGTTAGATCGCGGGTAGGGGCGCTGCCCCTGGCCCCGCAAGGGGATCCGTTCCGCGATTGCGCCCGAACCGCTAAACGGATCCGCCGGGAAATTTTACTCGTAAAAATTATAAAAATTAATTTTAAAATTACAGAAAATTAAGAAAATATATAATTTTGAATTATATATTAATTTTGTGATAGACATGGCCCAAAAACCCAATGTGATTGGATTGTGTTGTAATTCATAATACGGCCTGCGTGCCGTTATGTGTTTGCGAGTGTTGTATTATATTCGCGACCTGCGCGTCGTGCCTTCTCTTATATTCTTGTTGTAAATTAGATTTAGACTCGAATGTAACTCGAGTTTCAAATTGTAATGTACAAATTGGAGCGGTGGAGGGTCCACACGAGACGGAGTTCTGAGGCGGGCACAAGCAACACAAGGTGGTCAAAGGGAGGAGCTTGGAGAAGCTGTTGACCTAGGTTGACCAATCGATCTTCTCATTGGCTTGAGAAGATCGTAGTAGGCCTATGACTAAATCACAAATAGATTAATTAGTTAATTGCTTATGTATATGATGCATGTTTAATAAGTAATTAATTAATTAGTACCTTACGATTAGATTAGATCTAAGTCGTGCACATGATGCACCCTTGCGATTAGATTAGATCTAAGTCGTGCACAAGATGCATCCTTTTCGATTAGATTAGATCTCGATCGAACCAACTCTAAATGCCTAACCGTGCCGTGATACCTATCACTACCTCGATCACATGTATTGTTGAATCTGCCAAAGCAGCGTAATACATATTATCTTGGTAGGGTACGGAGAGACAATCTTGGTCCTGCCTATCAACGCATGGGTGAATACAAACTCAATTAGATTGAGTATTCCTAGTTACTCGGTTGGATCGAGTCAACTATAGGCATTATTCCAACGGTTGGAAAAGATAGGTGAAAATCACATCTATATTAACTCTCGGGCGTATTACCCAAAGCTAACTCGAGTTTTAATATAAATGTGGATATTGATTTTATAAACAAGAGTTGCATAGAGATGTAATTGGTAATCGTTACCTACCGATCATACTAAGCCTTGGGCGTATTAGCCAAAGCTAACTCAAGGGTTAGTATGATGTGGATCTTGTCCCACAAGAATTATAGAATTCAGTGGGAGCATCATTTAATTAAAGGCCTAATTAAATGATTTTAAAAGAATATGATATTTATTTCTGTAAATTTTCTGTTGTAGATAACCATGACGTCGAACACGAATTCCTTCTCCCTGCGATCTGTCCTTGAGAAGGACAAGCTCAATGGAGCGAATTTCCTGGACTGGTACAGGAACTTGAGAATAGTTCTCACCCAAGAAGTAAACTGTACGTTCTGGCGCAGCCCATTCCGGAGGCTCCTCTTGTCAATGCCCCGCGAGCCGACAAAGGTGCTTATAAGAAGCATCAAGACGACGCATTAGATGTGTCCTGTCTAATGCTTGCGACCATGAACTCAGAGCTTCAGAAGCAACATGAGTTGATGGGCGCTTACGATATGGTTGAGCATCTTCGCCAACTATATCAGTGGCAAGCGAGGCATGAGAGATTTGAGATCTCAGTGCAAGATGTCAGACAGGGCTCCTGTAGGTCCTTATGTACTCAAGATGATTGGGTACATAGAGAACCTACAAAGACTGGGTTCCCACTGGCCACTGACTTGATCTTGCAGTCCTTGCCGGATAGCTATAGTCAATTCGTTCTCAACTATAACATGAACGAGATTGACAAGCCTCTGCTCGAGCTACTTAGTATGTTACGAACTGCTGAGATTAACCTTAAGAAGGTTAAGCCCATTCTGATGGTCCAGAAGCACAAGGGTAAGGGCAAGCCCAAAGGTAAGGGAAAGTCCCAAACCAAGGGCAAAGGCAAGGCACTGAAGCCTAAAGGAGGGGTCGCCAAGGATGCTACCTTCTTCCACTGCGGTCAGACCGGGCACTGGAAGAGGAACTGCAAGGTATACTTGGAGGATCTTAAGAAGAAGCGAAGTGAGACTTCCACTTCAGGTATATATATTATAGAAGTCAATCTATCTATTTCTACATCATGAGTATTACATACTGAATGTGCTTCTCACATTTGTACTAATGTGCAGGCGCTGAGAAATAGCAGGGCATTGGCAAAGGGCAAGGTGGACCTACGAGTAGGCAATGGAGCACGGGTTGCTACTGTTGCTGTAGGAACTTATCAGCTATCTCTGCCCTCTAGGCTTGTACTAGATTTAGATGATTGTTGTTTATGTGCCTGCTCTTACTAAGAACATAGGTTTAGTTTCTTGTTTAGACAAGAAAGGATACTCTTTTATAATAAAAGACAAATGTTGTTCTGTTTATTTAAAAGATATGTTCTATTGTAGTGCACCACTAATAAACGGACTCTATATTCTAGACCATGAGAGCCCTATCTATAACATTAGTACCAAGAGGTTCAAGTCAAATGACTTGAACCAAACCTATCTCTGGCACTGTCGCTTAAGTCATATAAAATGACAAGCGCTTATCCCAGCTCCAAAAGGATGGTTTGCTGGACTCATTTGATTTTGAATCATATGAGATATGCGAGTCATGCCTACGAGGCAAGATGACCAAGACTCCCTTTAGTGGGCACAGCGAGAGAGAGACTGATTTGTTAGGACTCATACATAGTGATGTATGTGGCCCTTTCAATGTCGCTGCTAGAGGCAGTTATAGATACTTCATCACATTTACTGATGACTTCAGTAGATTTGGTTATGTGTATTGATGACACATAAGTCCGAATCCTTTGAAAAGTTCAAAGAATTCAAGAATGAAGTACAGAACCAGCTTGGCAAGAGTATTAAGATACTTTGATCAGATCGAGGTGGTGAATACTTCAGCCATGAGTTTCGTGACTATTTAGCTAAGTGTGGAATTCTATCCCAACTCACTCCTCCTGGAACACCACAGAAGATTGGTGTATCCGAAAGGAGGAATCGTACCTTATTAGATATGGTACGATCTATGATGAGTCACACAGATATTCCAACATACCTTTGGGGCTATGCTCTAGACACGGCAGCTTTCATTCTCAACCGAGTTCCATCCAAGGCCGTGATAAAGACACCATATAGGATATGGACTGGGAGAGATGCCCAGGTGTCTTTCACGAGGATTTGGGGTTGTGAGGCTTATGTTCGACGTCAAGTCTCAGACAAATTAGGACCCAAATCCGACAAGTGCTATTTCATCGGATATCCCAAGGAAACTAAGGGATATTACTTCTACATTCTCAGTCAGCATAATGTAGTTGTGGCAAAGACTGGGGTCTTTCTAGAAAGGGACTTTGTTTCTAGAAAGACTAGTGGGAGCACATTCGATCTTGAAGAAGTTCAAGATGCGAACAATAGCTCTGATGCCTCGATGGAAGTTGAACTGGAACCATAAAGTGTTGTGGATGATGTTGTTCCACAAGGAGTTGAGGAACAACAACCAGTTCAAGTAGACATACCTCTTCGCAGGTCTGATAGGGTACGTCGTCAGCTTGAGAGATACTCATTTCTCTTGTCTGACCATGATGACATTGTGCTCATAGAGGATGACCCTACCACCTATCAGGAAGCTGTGATTAGACCAGATTCTGAGAAATGGCTAGAGGCCATAAGATTCGAGATGGAATCCATGTACACCAACCAAGTATGGACTTTGGTTGATCCGCCGGAAGGGGTAAAACTCATTGGGTGTAAGTGGGTCTTTAAGAGAAAGACTGACATGGATGGACTTATCTATGAGGGTTTTGTAGATCCACAGCATACTAGCAGACTATGCAAGCTGCATAGGTCCATTTATGGACTAAAGCAAGCTTCTCGGAGATGGAATCTTCGTTTCGATGATGCAATCAAATAGTTTGGTTTCATCAAGAACGAAGATGAACCTTGTGTCTACAAGAAGGTTGTAGAGGACGTAGTTGTCTTCCTCATATTGTATGTGGATGACATACTACTCATTGGGAAGGACATCCCTATGCTTCAGTCTGTCAAGACCTGGCTAGGGAGTTGCTTCTCAATGAAGGACTTAGGTGAGGCATCCTGCATTCTAGGGATTCAGATCTATAGAGATAGATCTAAGAGATTGTTAGGCGTAAGTCAGAGTACATACATTGACAAGGTACTCCTACGGTTTGCCATGCAGAACTCCAAGAAGGGATTTCTGCCGATGTCACATGGCATGAGTCTTTCGAAGACTCTAGCTCCCTCTTCTAGAGAGGAGAGAGACCGCATGGATCAGATCCCTTATGCCTCAGCCATAGGGTTTATCATGTACTCCATGCTATGTACTCGACCTGATGTCTCGTATGCTTTGAGCATGACGAGCAGATACCAGTCAGATCCAGGTGAAAGTCACTGGATAGCGGTCAAGAATATTCTTAAATACTTTTGAAGGACTAAACAATATTTCTTAATATATGGAGGCAATGATGAGCTAACTGTAAAGGGTTACAGTGATGCCAGCTTCCAGACCGATCAGGATAATTAAAGATCACAGTCGAGGTTCGTGTTTTGCTTGAATGGTAGTGCTATGAGCTGGCAGAGTTCACAGCAGTTCTACAACGTTTCTAGCTCATTCGAGAGATTATCGATAGAGGAGATGTGGAGATTTGTAGAGTACCCACAGAGGCTAACATCGCAGATCCCTTGACCAAGGCTTTGGCACAGAGAAAGCATGATGGTCACACTAGGACATTGGGCTTTAGAGCCTATATTGATTGGCACTAGTGTTAGTGGGAGATTGTTAGTTAGAGCCCTAGAGCCAATCATTTGATGATTGTATGGACTCATGTATATCATATTCTTGTATATATATTAAGGCATTTGGTTTTTGGTTATTATGCTTATTTGTATTAGTGCAAGACAAAATAAGTATAGTAACGTCCTTGAGTAGAAGGTTCTTACCTATATCAATCGATTGGTTGAATCGATAGTGGAATGATATAGGGAACACTACTCTAAATCATTCCTAGTCGAGTATTAACATTCAGGGACAATGTTAATACAATAAGACTAGCATGTAGGTCAGCTCGATGACTTGATCTCGCAAGTCATGGATATAGAGATATCAAGCTGACACATGGGTATGCATTAGAGAATGTATACTGAATGACCCACCATGAGAAAGTATCATGGATCGTTATATGAGTGTCATATACTTTCTCATGTGGCTATTAGTATGACTATTAGTCCTTTGACCTGAAGTCACCATGGATCCCTACATAAGGAGTTATGTACTTTGATTTCGTCAAACATCACCCGTAACAGGGTGGACCATAAAGACGATTACTGGGTATGTAACAAATTATGCAGAGGGATGTGAGTAATGTAGATGGGATCTATCCCTCCCATATGACGGGAGCGACATCAATATTCTTGAGAGAGTTAGACCACGAAGTGCATGGCCATGCCCAAATGAGTCAACATTAGATGTTGAGCTCATTTGATCGAGTGATTCTACTTGGAGTTCAAGATTTAGATTGATTAGAGGATGACACGGTCTATGCCTCATATTGATCAATCTAGATGTCTAGGATAGAAGGACAATATCACATATTGTGAGGAGTCACAATTAGTAATCACAAGGTGATGTTGGATCTCAACATTTCTTGTAACTTGGGTAGTAATGATGTGTTGCTAGATACCGCTCATTACTTATGCTCCTAAATGGGTTTAGGGCATTGCCAACGTTACAAGAACCTATAGGGTCACACACTTACGACATTTAGATGGAGATTTGGTTCATATGATGAACCAAGAGGATTAGATTCATTTGATGAATCAAATTTGATTAAGAGTTATCCAAATTGGGCTAATTGAGTTAGACTCAAGATGATTCATGTATTTAATGAATCTAATTTAGATTATGACTCATTAGATCAATTTAATTTAATGAATTAGATTCATTATATTAAGTTGGCTTGAATCAAATGGTTAGATTAGATCAACCATGAGAGAGATTGAGTCAAGTTTGACTTGACTAGAGAGGAAGAGGAAGAGTCAAGTTTGACTTGACTCTTTGCCACATCATGAGTGAGGTGGCAAGATGTGGACCAATAGTGTTGTTCCACATCATCTTGTTTTGCCACCTCATGGAAGCTACAAGCCTTCATTGCATTTAATGTGGGTTGGCCACATTAAATGAGTGGAGGTTACTCATTTGCCACATCATTGTGAGGTGGCAAGATATGGACCAATGGTAATGGTCCACATCTTCATGATGTGCCACATCATAGGAGTTACACAACACCTCTTAATGGCTTCACATTAATTGTGATTAATGTGGAATGGGAGTTACACTCCATGGAGTGGCCGGCCACACAAAAGAGGTGAATGAAATTTGATTTTCAATTCAAGGCATTACTTCTTCTTCTTCCTCAAGAGAGCTCTCTTCCTTTCCTCCTCTTGCCGTGACCACACAAGGTGCTAGCACACCTTTTTGTGTGAGGTTTCTCCACCTACGTGTCCGTGTGGATACTTCTAGAGGACCGGCGCTTGACGGTCTTGAGATCCGGCAACTCCTTGGAAGATCGGGAATACGAAAGGGCACGTAACAAGGGTAAAGTTCTCAACACATAGATATAGGAGTAGATCTAAAGATTTTGAAACTCGTATTTGTATTTAGTTCGGTTTTCCTTGCACGGATCTACGGCTTTGGGTGATTCGGGGTTTCCGCGACGCGAAAAGCGGTTTTCGCGGCCCGAAAAACCCAACAAGACTCAATTAGATTCAATTGTTGAATAAGTCTAATTTAAATTTGATTCATTAAGTCAATTTATATTAATGAATTGAGATTCATTAGATTGAAATTGGCTTGAATCAAAGAATGAATTCAACTCAACATGGAAGAGATTTGGTCAATTTTGACTTGACCAAAATGGGAAGTTGAAACATCAACTTTGACTTGATGAATTGCCACTTCATGGAGGATGACTCATCCTACATGGCAGCCACATCATCTCCACCTCATGGAGGTTACACCTCCCATTCCATTTAATGTGGCCGGCCACATTAAATGGGGAGGTTACATGTGTGTGGCCGGCCACACTAATGGTGTAGGAGGTTTCATTTTGTGTCATTCAAGGGTGTTGAATGCCTCTTTCTTCCTCCTAGCTCTCTTCCTCCTTTTCTCTTGCTGTTGCCGTGAGCTTTCAAGGAGGGAGAAGGTGTATGAGTTGTGTTCCAAGAAAAGGGTGAAGTGAAGGTCACAAAGGAGGGTACCTAGAGGATTATGTGAGATCTTTTTCTTTCTCTCCTTTCTCTCCCTTTTAAATGCTATCCGAGAGCCCTAGAAAGTGCTAGCACACTTGGGTGCTCTCTTCTCCATCCTTGTGTGTTAGAGAACACACCTTGTTCATGTGGATATCACTAGAGAGTTGTCTACGTTGACAACTTCGAGATCCGGCGTACCGTTGGACGAGCGGGATTTGCGAGGGCACGCTTTGAAGGTAAAATGTTTTTCCTTTGTAGATCTACTGTAGATCGTAGTTTAAAACTCGTACTCGTGTTTTCGGAAAGTTATCTTCGCACGAGATCCAATGGCTAGGGTGATTCGGGGTTTCCGCGACGTGAAAACGCGGTTTTCGCGGCCCGAAAAACCCAACATTGGTATCAGAGCCACGTGCGAAGCGAGTACGAGTTTAGATTCATATTTTTTTGAAAAATATAGATATGTAAACATTCTGTGAATTTCCTAATTTTTATGATTTTATGGGTATTTTTCTCGTAGAAGCGAAGCACAAGTGTTTTTACACTTGTAGGCTTCGACTACCGAGAAGAATTTTCCGAAACGGCAATGTTTCGACCCAAATTGTTTTGGGACAGCGGACTTAGGTGATATAGGATCGCTTAGGAACAACTCGCGATGGTTAGATCGCGGGTAGGGGTACTGCCCCTAACCCCGCAAGGGGATTTGCTCCGCGATTGCGCCCGAAATCGCTAATCGGGACCGTCGGAAAAAATTTACTCATAAAAATCTGTAAAATTATGAAAAATTACAGAAAAATATGAAAAATATATAATTTTGAATTATATATTAATTTTGTGATAGTCATGGCCCAAAGACCCAATTTGATTGGATAATTTGTGTTGTAATTCATAATACGGCCTGCGCGGCGTGATGTGATGTGCGTGTTGTACTTTTATTTTTTTTTCGTGACCTGCGCGTCGTGCCTTTCTTTTATTCTGGTTGTAAATTAGATTTAGACTCGAATGTAACTCGAGTTTCAAAATTGTAATGTACAAAAATTGGAGCTGTGGAAGGTCCACTCGAGACGGAGTTACAAGGAAGGCGCGAGCAACACAAGGTGGTCAAAAGGAAGGCGCTTGAGAAGTTGACCTTAGGTTGACCATCCGATCTTCTCATTGGCTTGAGAAGATCGTAGTAGGGCCATGACTAATCATAAAATTTAATTAATTACTTATATGTATGTGATGCATGTTTAATTAAGTAGTTAATTAGTGCCTAGCGATTAGATTAGATCTAAATCGTGCACATGATACACCCTTCGATTAGATTGGATCTATCGAGTATATGATACACATCATCGTTTAGATTAGATCTAAAACGCGTCAACTCGTAATGCCTACCATGCCGTGATACCTACCACTACCTCGATCGCATGCTGTTGTTGAATCTGCCAAAGTAGAGCAACACATACTATCTTGGTAGGGTACGGAGGGATAATCTTGGTCCCGCCTATCAACGCATGGGTGAATACAAACTCAATCAGATTAAGTATTCCTAGTTTACTCGGTTGGATCAAGTACAACTATAGGCATTCTTCCAATGGTTGGAAAGGTAGGACAAAATCACGTTTATATTAATTCTCGGGCGTATTAGCCAAAGCTAACTTGAGTTTTAATATAAATATGGATTTTATCCTATAAACAAGAGTTGCATAGAGATGTAATTGGTAATCGTTACCTACCAATCATACTAAGTCTTGGGCGTATTAGCCAAAGCTAACTCAAGGGTTAGTATGATGTGGATCTTGTCCCACATGAATTATAGAATTCAGTGGGAGCATCATTTAGTTAAATGCCTAATTAAATGATTAAGAATATGATACTTATTTCTGCATTTATTTCTGTTTTAGAATTTCCATGACGTCGAATACGAACACCTTCTCTCTGCGATCTGTCCTTTAGAAGGACAAGCTCAACGGAGCAAATTTCCTGGACTGGTACAGGAACCTGAGAATAGTTCTCACCCAAGAACGTAAACTGTACGTTCTGGAGCAGCATATTCCGGAGGCTCCTCCTGCCACTTCCACGCGAGCAGACCGAGATGCTTACAAGAAGCATCAAGATGACGCATTAGATGTGTCCTGTCTTATGCTCGCAACCATGAACTCAGAGCTTCAGAAGCAACATGAGTTGATGAGCGCATACGATATGGTTGAACATATTTGTCACCTATTTCAAGGACAAGCAAGGCATTGGAAGAGGAACTCCAAAGAATACCTGGAAGATCTTAAGAAGAAGAGAAATAAGATTTCTACTACAGGTATACATGTTATAGAAGTCAACCTCTCTATTTCTTCATCGTGAGTATTAGATACCGGGTGTGCTTCGCACATTTGTACTAATGTACAAGCGTTGAGAAATAGCAGGGCATTGACGAAGGGTGAGATAGACCTACGAGTAGGCAATGGAGCACGGGTTGCTGCTATTACTGTAGGAACTTACCATCTATCTCTGCCCTCTGGGCTTGTACTAGAATTAGATGATTGTTATTATGTGCCTGCCTTGACTAAGAACATAATTTCAGTTTCTTGTTTGGACAAGAAAGGATTTTCGTTTACAATAAAGAACAAATGTTGTTCTATCTATTTAAACCATATGTTCTATTGTAGTGCACCTCTGATAAACGGACTCTATATTCTAGACCTTGAGAGCCCTATCTATAACATAAATACCAAGAGGTTCAAGTCAAATGACCTGAACCAAACCTATCTCTGGCACTGTCGCTTAGGTCATATAAATGACAAGCGCTTATCCTAGCTCCATAAGGATGGTTTGCTGGACTCATTTGATTTAGAATCATATGAGATATGTGAGTCATGCCTAGGAGGCAAGATGACCAAGACTCCCTTTAGTGGGCACAGTGAAAGAGCGACTGATTTGTTAGGACTCATACATAGTGATGTATGTGGCCCTTTCAATGTCGCTGCTAGAGGAGGTTATAGGTACTTCATCACATTTACCGATGACTTCAGTAGATATGGTTATGTGTACTTGATGACACATAAGTCTAAATCCTTTGAAAAGTTCAAAGAATTCAAGAATGAAGTACAGAACCAGCTTGGCAAGAGTATTAAGATACTTCGATCCGATCGTGGTGGAGAATACCTTAGCCATGAGTTTCGTGACTACCTAGCTGAGTGTGGGATTCTATCCCAACTCACTCCTCCTGGAACACCACAGTGGAATGGTGTATCCGAAAGGAGGAATCGTACCCTATTAGATATGGTGCGATCTATGATGAGTCACACAGATCTTCCGACATAGCTTTGGGGCAATGCTTTAGACACGGCAGCTTCTATACTCAACCGAGTTCCATCCAAGGCCGTGATAAAGACACCATATAGGATATGGACTGGGAGAGATGCCCATGTATCTTTCATGAGGATATGGGGTTGTGAGGCTTACATTCGACGTCAAGTCTCAGACAAATTAGGACCCAAATCCGACAAGTGCTATTTTATTGGATATCCCAAAGAAACTAAGGGATATTACTTCTACATTCCCAGTCAGCACAAGGTAGTTGTGGCAAAGACTGGGGTCTTTCTAGAAAGGGACTTTGTTTCTATAAAGACTAGTGGGAGCGCGTTTGATCTTGAAGAAGTTCAAGATGCAAACAATAGCACTGATGCCTCGATGGAAATTGAACTGGAACCACAAAGTGTTGTGGATGATGTTGTTCCACAAGGAGTTGAGGAACAACAACCAGTTCAAGTAGACATACCTCTTCGCAGGTCTGATAGGGTACGTCGTCAGCCTGAGAGATACTCATTTCTCTTGTCTGACCATGATGACGTTGTGCTCATAGAGGATGAGCCTACCACCTATCAGGAAGCTGTGATGAGACCAGATTCTGAGAAATGGCTAGAGGCCATGAGATCCGAGATGGAATCCATGTACACCAACCAAGTATGGACTTTGGTTGATCCACCTGAAGGGGTAAAACCCATTGGGTGTAAGTGGGTCTTTAAGAGAAAGACTAACATGGATGGACTTATCTATAAGGGTCGCTTGGTAGCTAATGGTTTCAAACAGATTCATGGTATTGACTATGATGAAACCTTTTCTCCAGTAGCGATGTTTAAGTCCATTCGGATCATGCTTGCTATTGCAGCCTACCATGACTATGAGATATGGCAGATGGATGTCAAAACTACGTTTCTGAATGAAAACCTACTCGAGGATGTGTACATGACACGACCTGAGGGTTTTGTAGATCCACAGCATACTAGCAGAGTATGCAAGCTGCATAGGTCCATTTATGGACTAAAGTAAGATTCTCGGAGCTGGAATCTTCGATTCGATGATGCAATCAAACAGTTTGGTTTCATCAAGAATGAAGATGAACCTTGTGTCTACAAGAAGGTTGTAGGGGACATAGTTGTCTTCCTCATATTGTATGTGGATGATATACTGCTCATTGGGAAGGACATCCCTATGCTTCAGTCTGTCAAGACCTGGCTAGGGAGTTACTTCTCAATGAAGCACTTAGGTGAGGCATCCCGCATTCTAGGAATACAGATCTATAGAGATAGATCTAAAAGATTTCTTGGCCTAAGTCAGAGTACATACATTGACAAGGTACTCCTTCGATTTGCCATGCAGAACTCCAAGAAGGGATTTCTGCCGATGTCACATGGCATGAGTCTTTCGAAGACTCAAGGTCCCTCTTCTAGAGAGGAGAGAGACCGCATGGATCAGATCCCTTATGCCTCAGCCATAGGATCTATCATGTACGCCATGCTATGTACTCGACCTGATGTCTCGTATGCTTTGAGCATGACGAGCAGATACCAGTCAGATCCTGGTGAAAGTCACTGGATAGCGGTCAAGAATATTCTTAAGTACTTGAGAAGGACTAAAGAATATTTCTTGATATATGGAGGCATTGATGAGCTAGTTGTAAAGGGTTACAGTGATGCTAACTTCCAGACCGACTAGGATGACTATAGATCGCAGTCGGGGTTCGTGTTTTGCATTAATGGTGGTGCTGTGAGCTGGAAGAGTTCGAAGCAGGACACAGTAGCTGATTCTACAACAGAAGCCGAGTACATTGCTGCATTAGAGGCAGCAAAGGAGGCAGTTTGGATTTGCAAGTTCATCACTGAACTTGGGGTGGTTCCTAGCATTGCTGACCCCATTGAGTCTATTGTGACAACAATGGAGCTATAGCACAAGCGAAGGAACCTCGCTCACACCAGCGGACCAAACACATACTACGGCGCTTCCATCTCATTCGAGAGATTATCGAGAGAGGAGATGTGAAGATTTGTAGAGTATCTACAGAGGCTAACATCGCAAATCCCTTGACCAAGGCTTTGGCACAGAGGAAGCATGATGGTCACACTAGGTCATTGGGGCTTAGAGCCTACACTGATTGACACTAGTGCTAGTGGGAGATTGTTAGCTAGAGCCCTAGAGCCAATCATTTGATGATTGTATTTTGGACTTGTTGTATCATATTCTATATAAATAAAGGCATTTGGTTTTTGGTTATTATACTTACTTGTATTGGTGCCAAATAAACTAAGTATAATAACGTCCTAGAGTAGAAGGTTCTTACCTATATCAATCGATTGGTTGAATCGATAGTGAGATGATATAGGGAACACTAATCTAAATCATTCCTAGTCGAGTATTAACATTCAGGGACAATGTTAATGCAATAAGACTAGCATGTAGGTCAACTCGATGACTTGATCTCACAAGTCATGGATATAGAGATATCAAGTTGACACATGGGTATGCATTAGAGAAAGTATACTGAATGACCCGCCATGAGAAAGTATCATGGATCGTTATATGAGTGTCATATACTTTCTCATGTGGCTATTAGTATGACTACTAGTCCTTAGACCTGAAGTCACCATGGTTCCCTACATAAGGAGTTATGTACTTTAGTTTCGTCAAACGTCACCCGTAACTGGGTGGACTATAACGGCGATTACTGGGTATGTAATAAATTATGCTGAGGGATGTGAGTGATGTAGATGGGATCTATCCCTCCTATATGACGGGAGTGACATCGGTATTCTTGATAGAGTGAGACCACGAAGTGCATGGCCATGCCCAAATGAGTCAATATAGGATATTGAGCTCATTTGATTTAGTGTGTCTACTTGGAGTTCAAGATTTAGATTGATTAGAGGATGACACGGTCTATGCCTCATATTGATCAATCTAAATGTCTAGGATAGAAGGACACTTGTCATATATTGTGAAGAGTCACAATTAGTAGTCACAAGGAGATGTTGGATCTCAACATTTCTTGTAACTTGGGTAGCAATGATGTATTGCTAGATGCCGCTCATTGCTTATGTTTTTAAAGGATTTTAGAAACATTGCCAATGTTACAAGAACCTATTGGGTCACACACAAAGAACAAGTGGATGGAGATTAGGTTCATATGATGAACCAATTGGATTCGGATTGATTTAAATTAGACTTATTGAGTTAGACTCAATTAGATTCAATTGTTGAATAAGTCTAATTTAAATTTGATTCATTAAGTCAATTTATATTAATGAATTGAGATTCATTAGATTGAAATTGGCTTGAATCAAAGAATGAATTCAACCCAACATGGAAGAGATTTGGTCAATTTTGACTTGACCAAAATGGGAAGTTGAAACATCAAGTTTGACTTGATGAATTGCCACTTCATGGAGGATGACTCATCCTACATGGCAGCCACATCATCTCCACCTCATGGGGGTTACACCTCCCATTCCATTTAATGTGGTCGGCCACATTAAATGGGGAGGTTACATGTGTGTGGCCGGCCACACTAATGGTGTAGGAGGTTTCATTTTGTGTCAATCAAGTGGTGTTGAATGCCTCTTTCTTCCCCCTAGCTCTCTTCCTCCTTTCTTTTGCTGTTGCCGTGAGCTTTCATGGAGGGTGAAGGTGTATGAGTTGTGTTCCAAGAAAAGGGTGAAGTGAATGTCACAAAGGAGGGTACCTAGCGGATTATGTGAGATCTTTTTCTTTCTCTCCTTTCTCTCCCTTTTAAATCCTACCCGAGAGCCCTAGAAAGTGATATCACACTTGGGTGCTCTCTTCTCCATCCTTGTGTGTTATAGAATACACCTTGTTCGTGTGGATATCACTAGAGAGTTGTCTACGTTGACAACTTCGAGATCCGGCGTACCGTTGGACGAGCGGGATTTGCGAGGGCACGCTTCGAAGGTAAAATGTTTTTCCTTTGTAGATCTACTGTAGATCGTAGTTTAAAACTCGTACTCGTGTTTTCGGAAAGTTTTCTTCGCACGAGATCCAATGGCTAGGGTGATTCGGGGTTTTCACGACGCGAAAATGCGGTATTCACGGACCGAAAAACCCAACAACTATAAGTGTATTGAGCAGAATCATTTGAGGTAGTTTCTTTTTATACTGACTATATAAAAGAACAATACCTCTATTATTACGGATGTACGTACCCAATAACACATCTATTATTCCTCTTCTCTTATTCCTTGTGGTAGGCCCTTTCTCTTCCCCTATTCTTCTTCTTTGTGGCTTGCGGCATCACCTTCTTGGAGAGATTTTGGTGGCCGGACTTTGCTTGGAGAAGAAGAAGAGAAAGGAGGCATTGTTTCCTAACATCCCTTGGAGATTGGTTGGTGGTCGAAACTCATCATCCTTGAAGGTTGTTCGTGGCCGAAACTTGGAAGCAAGAAGAAGAGGCTTGAGTGGATTTCATCTTGGAAGATTGTCGCCCATACGACGTCCAAGAGAAGGAGAGGAATACAATAGAAGATCAAGAGGTCTATAAGCTATAAAAGGGTTATTAGTCTTCGCATCATAACTAGGTCATCTTTTATATAGATCTTGAGAAACCCAACATAAGAGGTTATCGGTTTTTAAGTTATCATTTTTGTTATCAATTTTATTTTTTGATTTCATATTTCGATAATGTGTTTCTATTGAGGTCTCTATAGTTAAACCTAGTTTACTGTAAGAAGTTAAATATCTAATTTCTCTCTGAGGCTTTGTCTAGGAAATGGTGGATGATCCCATACACAAGAAGGCCTAGTGCCTCGCCATGTTTAACCTGGAAGTCGATCTTAGAAATAGATATTGTTAAGCATTGTTTGCAATCCAAATTTAACTTTAGTAGAGCACATGGGTAGCTAGGATAGTTCTATGCTTGTACAAATTTTTTTTAGGGAAACCAGGACGGTATTCCGAGTAACAACCAACAGGTGGTGCACGTATCATCTGACAAATACTCACAGCAAGGAAAATTATTTTACCTTGAAAGAATAAGAAAGCGGGTAACACTCGTTATCATCGGCGTTCCCCAATTCCAAATCACCGACGATATCCACGACAGAATAGTCCTCTCAAAATTGAATATCAGTCAAGTGGATCACAAGCGGGAATGTTACCCCTCTCAGCAGGACAAACTCAAGTGCCAAATCTAATACAAGGAGAACAAATTATAACTCAGCAAGAAGAAAATCATAACAATATTGCTCGGGGAAGTATAAATATGATAGCGGGACGACCCACTGATGGCGATTCTAATCGGGTGAGAAAGTCACACGCTCAGCGATTAGTAATTCATGCCATCGGATGTAGTGCTGAGAAGGCGACGCGATCGAAAATCAGTTTTGGGCCCAAAGATTTAGTAGGGGTGGAAGTGCCCTATGATGATACATTGATAATCAAGGTTGTTATAGCCAATTATAACATCTCTCGTACTTTTATTGATAACGAAAACTCTATTAATATTATATTTAAACAAGCTTTTGATCAACTGTAGATAGACCCAAGTGGGCTTCTGTTAGTTAGAGCCCTAGAGCCAATCATTTGATGATTGTATGGACTCATGTATATCATATTCTTGTATATTAATAAAGGCATTTGTTTGGTTTTTATACTTATTTATATTAGTGCCAAATAGACTAAGTATAATAGCGTCCTTAAGTAGAAGGTTCATACCTATATCAATCGATTAGTTGAATCGATAGTGAGATGATATAGGGAACACTACTCTAAATCATTCCTAGTCGAGTATTAGCATTCTGGGACAATGTTCATACAATAAGACTAGCATGTAGGTCAGCTCGATGACTTGATCTCACAAGTCATGGATATAGAGATATCAAGCTGACACATGGGTATGCATTAGAGAATGTATACTGAATGACCCGCCATGAGAAAGCATCATGGATCGTTATATGAGTGTCATATACTTTCTCATGTGACTATTAGTATGACTATTAGTCCTTAGACCTGAAGTCACTATGGATCCCTACATAAGGAGTTATGTACTTTGGTTTCGTCAAACGTCACCCGTAACTGGGTGGACTATAAAGGCGATTACTGGGTATATAACGAATTATGTAGAGGGATGTGAGTGATGTAGATGAGATCTATCCCTCCCATATGACGGGAGCGACATCGGTATTCTTGATAGAGTGAGACCACTAAGTGCATGGCCATGCCCAAATGAGTCAACATTAGATGTTGAGCTCATTTGATCGAGTGAGTCTACTTGGAGTTCAAGATTTAGATTGATTAGAGGATGACACGGTCTATGCCTCATATTGATCAATCTAGATGCCTAGGATAGAAGGACACTTGTCATTATTTTGTGAGTAGTCACAATTGGTAGTCACAAGGTGATGTCGGATCTTGACATTTTTGTAACATGGGTAGTAATGATGTGTTGCTAGATACCGCTCATTACTTATGCTCCTAAATGAGTTTAGGGCATTGCCAACATTACAAGAACCTATATGGTCACACACTTAGGACAATTAGATGGAGATTAGGTTCATATGATGAACCAAGAGGATTAGGTTCATTTGATGAATCAAATTGGATTAAGAGTAATCCGAATTGAGCTAACTTGAGTTCGACTCAAGTTGATTCATGTATTTAATGAGTCTAATTTAGATTATGACTTATTAAATCAATTTAATTTAATGAATTAGATTCATTATATTAAGTTGGCTCGAATCAAATGGTTGGATTAGATCAACCATGGTAGAGATTGGGTCAAGGTTGACTTGACTAGAGATGGAAGACCAAAGGTCAATTTTGACTTGACCTTTTGCCACCTCATTGGTGAGTTGGCATTAGGTGGACCAATGATGATATTCCACATCATCATGGATGCCACCTCATGGAAGTTACAAAGCCATTTTCTTATTAACTTCACATTAATTGCATTTAATGGGGAGTTACTCTAGATGAAAGTGGCCGGCCACTTTGTGAAGGTGGGTGAATTCATTTTCATTCAAGTGTGGTGATTTCTTCCTCCTTCTTCCTCTCAAGCTCTCCCTCTCCCTCTCCTCCTTGCTTGGCCGAATCTCACCAAGGTGCTAGCATACCTTTGTGTGAGGTTTTCTCCACCTACGTGTCCGTGTGGATACTTCTAGAGGACCGGCACTTGACAGTCTAGAGATCCGGCAACTCCTTGGACGAGCGGGATAAGCGAAAGGCACGCTTTGAAGGTATAACCCTTATCTAGTGTAGATCTAAAGGTTTTACAAACTCGTACAAGAAAAGGTTTTTTCGAAAAGTTTTGTTTACGAATCTTTGCACGGATCTACGGCTTTGGGTGACTCGGGGTTTCGCGGCCGAAAAGCGATTTTCGTCCGAAAACCAACAATGATATCGAGCCACGTGCAAAGACTTGTACGAGTTCGTTTGTATTTTTATGAAAAATATACCTTCTGTGATTTTCTGTAAAAATTTAGTTTTAGAGTTTTTATGAGTAATTTTTCCGTAGAAGCGAAGCACAAGTGTCTCGGCACTTGTAGGCTTCGGCTACCGGAAAGTTTTCTTGTAAACGGCTTCGTTTTGCCCCAAATTCGTTTGGGACAGCGGGGTCGGGTGCCATTAGATCGCAAACGAGCAACTCACGATGGTTAGATCGTGGGTAGGGGTAACCGCAAGGGGAATTGCTCCGCGATTGCACCCGAAATCGCTAAAAACGAACCCGCCGGGAAGATTTTTCCGAAACGGCAATGTCTCGGCCCAAATCGTTTTTGGGACAGCGGGTTTAGGCGCTGTTGGATCGCAAAGGAACCCTCGCGATGGTTAGATCGCAGGTAGGGGCGCTGCCCCTGGGCCCCGTAAGGGGATCCGTTCCGCGATTGCGCCCGAAACCGCTAAACGGGATCGCCGGGAGATTTTACTCGTAAAAATTTTAAAAATTAATTTTAAAAATTATAGAAAATTATGAAAATATATAATTTTGGATTATATATTAAATTTGTGATAGTCATGGCCCAAAGACCCAATTTGATTGGACAATGTGTTGTAATTCATAATACGGCCTGCGTGCCGTTATGTGATGTGCGTGCTTGTAATTTTATTTTATTTTCGCGACCTGCGAGTCATGCCTCTGTCTTATATTCTGGTTGTAAATTAGATTTAGACTCGAATGTAACTCGAGTTTCAAATTGTAATGTACAAATTGGAGCGGTGGAGGGTTCACACGAGACGGAGTTCCGAGGCGGGCACGAGCAACACAAGGTGGTCAAAGGGAGGAGCTTGGAGAAGCTGTTGACCCTAGGTTGACCATTCGATCTTCTGATTGTCTTGAGAAGATCGTAGTAGGGCCATGACTAAATCAGAAATAGATTAATTAATTAATTGTTATGTATTTAATGCATGTTTAATAATTAATTAATTAATTAGTGCCTTAACGATTAGATTAGATCTAAGTCGTGCACATGATGCACCCTTGCGATTAGATTAGATCTAAGTCGTGCACAAGATGCATCCTTCTCGATTATATTAGATCTAGATCGAATCAACTCTAAAATGCCTAACCGTGCCGTGATACCTATCACTACCTCGATCACATGTATTGTTGAATCTGCCAAAGCATAGCAATACATATTATCTTGGTAGGGTACGGAGGGACAATCTTTGTCCCGCCTATCAACGCATGGGTGAATACAAACTCAATTAGATTGAGTATTCATAGTTACTCGGTTGGATCGAGTCAACTATAGACATTCTTCCAATAGTTGGAAAGATAGGTCAAAATCACATCTATATTAACTCTCGGGTGTATTAGCCAAAGCTAACTCGAGTTTTAATATAAATGAGGATTTTATTCTATAAACAAGAGTTGCATAGAGATGTAATTGGTAATCGTTACCTACCGATCATACTAAGCCTTGGGCGTATTAGCCAAAGCTAACTCAAGGGTTAGTATGATGTGGATCTTGTCCCACAAGAATTATAGTATTCAGTGGGAGCATCATTTAATTAAAGGCCTAATTAAATGTTTTATAGAATATGATATTTATTTCTGCAAATTTTCTGTTGTAGATAACCATGACGTCGAACACGAATTCCTTCTCACTGCGATCTGTCCTTGAGAAGGACAAGCTCAACAGAGCGAATTTCCTGGACTGGTACAGGAACTTGATAATAGTTCTCACCCAGGAGCGTAAGCTGTACGTTCTAGAGCAGCCCATTCCGGAGGCTCCTCCTGCCAATGCCCCGCGAGCCGACAAAGATGCTTACAAGAAGCATCAAGACGATGCATTAGATGTGTCCTGTCTAATGCTCGCGACCATGAACTCAGAGCTTCAGAAGCAACATGAGTTGATGGGCGCTTTTGATATGGTTGAGCATCTTCGCCAACTATATCAGGGACAAGCGAGGCATGAGAGATTTGAGATCTCGAAGGCACTGTTTCAGTGCAAGATGTCAGACGGGGCTCCTGTAGGCCCTTATGTACTCAAGATGATTGGGTACATAGTGAACCTACAAAGACTAGGGTTCCCACTTGGCCAAGAGCTGGCCACTGACTTGATCTTGCAGTCCTTGCCAGATAGCTATAGTCAATTCATTCTCAACTATAACATGAACGAGATTGACAAGCCACTGCCCAAGTTACTTAGTATGTCACGAACTGCTGAGATTAACCTTAAGAAGGTTAAGCCCATTCTGATGGTCCAGAAGCACAAGGGCAAGGGCAAGCCCAAAGGTAAGGGAAAGTCCCAAACCAAGGGCAAAGGCAATGCACTGAAGCCTAAAGGAGGGGTCGCCAAGGATGCTACCTGCTTCCACTGCGGTCAGACCGGGCAATGGAAGAGGAACTGCAAGGTATACTTGGAAGATCTTAAGAAGAAGCGAAGTGAGACTTCCACTTCAAGTATATATGTTATAGAAGTCAATCTATCTATTTCTACATCATGGGTATTAGATATTGGATGTGCTTCTCACATTTGTACTGATGTGCAGGCACTGAGAAATAGCAGAGCATTGGCAAAGGGCGAGGTGGACCTACAAGTAGGCAATGGAGCACGGGTTGCTGCTGTTGCTGTAGGAACTTATCAGCTATCTCTGCCCTCTGGGCTTGTACTAAATTTAAATGATTGTTGTTATGTGCCTGCTCTTACTAAGAACATAGTTTCAGTTTCTTGTTTAGACAAGAAAGGATACTCTTTTATAATAAAAGACAAATGTTGTTCTATTTATTTAAAAGATATGTTCTATTGTAGTGCACCACTAATAAACGGACTCTATATTCTAGACCTTGAGAGCCCTATCTATAACATTAATACCAAGAGGTTCAAGTCAAATGACATGAACCAAACCTATCTCTGGCACTGTCGCTTAGGTCATATAAATGACAAGCGCTTATCCCAGCTCCATAAGGATGGTTTGTTGGACTCATTTGATTTTGAATCATATGAGATATGCGAGTCATCCCTACGAGGCAAGATGACCAAGAGTCCCTTTAGTGGGCACAGCGAGAGAGCGACTGATTTGTTAGGACTCATACATAGTGATGTATGTGGCCCTTTCAATGTCGCTGCTAGAGACGGTTATAGATACTTCATCACATTTACTGATGACTTCAGTAGATATGGATATGTGTACTTGATGACACATAAGTCCGAATCCTTTGAAAAGTTCAAAGAATTCAAGAATGAAGTACAGAACCAGCTTGGCAAGAGTATTAAAATACTTCGATCAGATCGAGGTGGTGAATACTTAAGCCATGAGTTCCGTGACTACTTAGCTGAGTGTGGGATTTTATCTCAACTCACTCCTCCTGGAACACCATAGTGGAATGGTGTATCCGAAAGGAGGAATCGTACCTTATTTAGATATGGTACGATCTATGATGAGTCACACAGATCTTCCGACATATCTATGGGGATATGCTCTAGACACGGTAGCTTTCATACTCAATCGAGTTCCATCAAAGGTTGTGATAAAGACACCATATATGATATGGACTGGGAGAGATGCCCAGGTGTCTTTCATGAGGATTTGGGGTTGTGAGGCTTACGTACGACGTCAAGTCTCAGACAAATTACGACCCAAATCCGACAAGTGCTATTTCATTGGATATCCCAAGGAAACTAAGGGATATTACTTCTACATTCCCAGTCAGCACAAGATAGTTGTGGCAAAGACTGGGGTCTTTCTAGAAAGGGACTTTGTTTCTAGAAAGACTAGTGGGAGCGCGTTCGATCTTGAAGAAGTTCAAGATGCGAACAATAGCACTGATGCCTCGATGGAAATGAACTGGAACCACAAAGTGTTGTGGATGATGTTCCACAAGGAGTTGAGGAACAACAACCGGTTCAAGTAGGCATACCTCTTCGCAGGTCTGATAGGGTACGTCGTCAGCCTGAGAGATATTCATTTCTCTTGTCTGACC
Organism: Zingiber officinale; assembly: GCF_018446385.1. Classification (NCBI taxonomy): domain Eukaryota; kingdom Viridiplantae; phylum Streptophyta; class Magnoliopsida; order Zingiberales; family Zingiberaceae; genus Zingiber; species Zingiber officinale. The sequence goes on from NC_056006.1 coordinate 44,312,917, forward strand.
ATGATGACGTTATGCTCATAGAGGATGAGCCTACCACCTATCAGGAAGCTGTGATGAGACCAGATTCCGATAAATGGCTAGAGGCCATGAGATCCGAAATGGAGTCCATGTACACCAACCAAGTATGGACTTTGGTTGATCCACCTGAAGGGGTAAAACCCATTGGGTGTAAGTGGGTCTTTAAGAAAAAGACTGACATGGATGGAATTATTTATAAGGGTCGCTTGGTAGCTAAAGGTTTTAAGCAGATTCATGGTATTGACGATGATGAAACCTTTTCTCCAGTAGCGATGTTTAAGTCTATTCGGATCATGCTTGCTATTGCAGCCTACCATGACTATGAGATATGGCAGATGGATGTCAAAACTGCATTTCTGAATGGAAACCTACTCGAGGATGTGTACATGACACAACCTGAGGGTTTTGTAGATCCACAGCATACTAGTAGAGTATGCAAGCTGCATAGGTCCATTTATGGACTAAAGTAAGCTTCTCAGAGCTGGAATCTTCGTTTGGATGATGCAATCAAATAGTTTGGTTTCATCAAGAACGACGATGAACCTTGTGTCTACAAGAAGGTTGTAGGGGATATAGTTGTCTTCCTCATATTGTATGTGGATGACATACTACTCATTGGGAAGGACATCCCTATGCTTGAGTCTGTCAAGACCTGGCTAGGGAGTTGCTTCTCAATGAAGGACTTAGGTGAGGCATCCCGCATTCTAGGGATACAGATCTATAGAGATAGATCTAAGAGATTGCTTGGCCTAATTCAGAGTACATATATTGACAAGGTACTCCTTCGGTTTGCCATGCAGAACTCCAAGAAGGGATTTCTGCCGATGTCACATGGCGTGAGTCTTTCGAAGACTCAAAGTCCCTCTTCTAGAGAGGAGAGAGACCTCATGGATCAGATCCCTTATGCCTCAGCCATAGGATCGATCATGTACGCCATGCTATGTACTCGACCTGATGTCTCGTATGCTTTGAGCATGACGAGCAGATACCAGTCAGATCCAGGTGAAAGTCACTGGATAGCGGTCAAGAATATTCTTAAGTACTTACGAAGGACTAAAGAATATTTCTTGATATATGGAGGCAATGATGAGCTAATTGTAAAGGGTTACAGTGATGCCAGTTTTCAGACCGATCAGGATGATTATCGATCGCAGTCAGGGTTTGTATTTTGCATTAATGGTGGTGCTGTCAGCTGGAAGAGTTCGAAGCAGGATACAATAGCTGCTCTACAATAGAAGCCGAGTATATTGCTGTATCAGAGGCAGCAAAGGAGGCAGTTTGGATCCGCAAGTTCATTACTGAACTTGGGGTGGTTCCTAGCATCGCTGACCCGGTTGAGCTCTATTGTGACAACAATGGAGCTATAGCACAGGCGAAGGAACCTCGCTCACACCAGCGGACCAAGCATATACTACGGCGCTTCCATCTCATTCGAGAGATTATCGATAGAGGAGATGTGAAGATTTGCAGAGTACCTACAGAGGCTAACATCGCAGATCCCTTGACCAAGGCTTTGGCACAGAGGAAGCATGATGGTCACACTAGGTCTTTAGGCCTTAGAGCCTATACTGATTGGCACTAGTGCTAGTGGGAGATTGTTAGTTAGAGCCCTAGAGCCAATCATTTGATGATTGTATGGACTCATGTATATCATATTCTTGTATATTAATAAAGGCATTTGTTTGGTTATTATACTTATTTATATTAGTGCCAAATAGACTAAGTATAATAGCGTCCTTGAGTAGAAGGTTCATACCTATATCAATCGATTAGTTGAATCGATAGTGAGATGATATAGGGAACACTACTCTAAATCATTCCTGGTCGAGTATTAGCATTCTGGGACAATGTTAATACAATAAGACTAGCATGTAGGTCAGCTCGATGACTTGATCTCACAAGTCATGGATATAGAGATATCAAGCTGACACATGGGTATGTATTAGAGAATGTATATTGAATGACCCGCCATGAGAAAGCATCATGGATCGTTATATGAGTGTCATATACTTTCTCATGTGACTATTAGTATGACTATTAGTCCTTAGACCTGAAGTCACTATGGATCCCTACATAAGGAGTTATGTACTTTGGTTTCGTCAAACGTCACCCGTAACTGGGTGGACTATAAAGGCGATTACTAGGTATATAACGAATTATGTAGAGGGATGTGAGTGATGTAGATGGGATCTATCCCTCCCATATGACGGGAGCGACATCGGTATTCTTGATAGAGTGAGACCACTAAGTGCATGGCCATGCCCAAATGGGTCAACATTAGATGTTGAGCTCATTTGATCGAGTTAGTCTTCTTGGAGTTCAAGATTTAGATTGATTAGCGGATGACACGGTCTATGCCTCATATTGATCAATCTAGATGCTTAGGATAGAAGGACACTTGTCATTATTTTGTGAGTAGTCACAATTGGTAGTCACAAGGTGATGTCGGATCTTGACATTCTTGTAACTTGGGTAGTAATGATGTGTTGCTAGATACCGCTCATTACTTATGCTCCTAAATGGGTTTAGGGCATTGCCAACGTTACAAGAACCTATAGGGTCACACACTTAGGATAATTAGATGGAGATTAGGTTCATATGATGAACCAAGAGGATTAGGTTCATTTGATGAATCAAATTGGATTAAGAGTAATCCTAATTGAGCTAACTTGAGTTTGACTCAAGTTGATTCATGTATTTAATGAGTCTAATTTAGATTATGACTTATTAAATCAATTTAATTTAATGAATTAGATTCATTATATTAAGTTGGCTCGAATCAAATGGTTGGATTAGATCAACCATGGTAGAGATTGGGTCAAGGTTGACTTGACTAGAGATGGAAGACCAAAGGTCAATTTTGACTTGACCTTTTGCCACCTCATTGGTGAGTTGGCATTAGGTGGACCAATGATGATATTCCACATCATCATGGATGCCACCTCATGGAAGTTACAAAGCCATTTTCTTATTAACTTCACATTAATTGCATTTAATGGGGAGTTACTCTAGATGAAAGTGGCCGGCCACTTTGTGAAGGTGGGTGAATTCATTTTCATTCAAGTGTGGTGATTTCTTCCTCCTTCCTCTCAAGCTCTCCCTCTCCCTCTCCTCCTTGCTTGGCCGAATCTCACCAAGGTGCTAGCATACCTTTGTGTGAGGTTTTCTCCACCTACGTGTCCGTGTGGATACTTCTAGAGGATCGGCGCTTGACGGTCTAGAGATCCGGCAACTCCTTGGACGAGCGGGATAAGTGAAAGGCACGCTTCGAAGGTATAACCCTTATCTAGTGTAGATCTAAAGGTTTTACAAACTCGTACAAGAAAAGGTTTTTTTGAAAAGTTTTGTTTACGAATCTTTGCACGGATCTACGGCTTTGGGTGACTCGGGGTTTCCGCGACGCGAAAAAGCGGTTTTCGCGGCCCGAAGAACCCAACAGCTTCAACCTATGGTTACTCCATTATATGAGTTTATAGGCAAGGATGTACAACTATTGGATTAAATAAAATTGGTTATATCTTTAGGGGAGGAACCCTTATGCGGACACGCTGATCGTCTTTCATGGTGGTCAATGCCCCATCATCATATAATGTTATCTTGGGTTGACTAGGCTTGAATGAATTCAAGGCGGTTGTTTCTACTTTCTGTCTGATATGGGTTAGGTTTAACCTAACCCATATCACTGTCAAAAGATTAAATTCCCTGTTGATGACCAAGTGGGCAAGGTCAAGGGAGATCAAGTAATGACACGCAAATGTTATGTGGAGGTGGTTAGGATGGAGGCTAATGCTGCTCAGAAGGTACAAAGGATGGAGATTAATGTTGTCCATCAAAACTCCGCATCCTTGTATATGAGGAAAAAGAGGAGGTGCAAATACAAATTGATCTATCGGAAACTACTACTCACATTACATCTGATCTCGCTCCTGAACTCAAAGAGGATCTGGTAAAATGCCTGATAAAGAATAGCGATGTGTTTGCATGGCCACCCAAGGAGGTAAAAGGAGTAGCACCAACAGTTATGGAGCATGCTCTTCATGTGTATTCGAACACTCAACCGGTCAAGAAAAAGAAAAGAGACTTCGGAGTTGATTAGAATAAAATTATCAAAGAAGAAGTGGACAAGTTATTTGATGCTGGATATATTCGGAGGTACAATTCCCGAGATAGTTGGCTAATGTTGTCTTGGTTTCCAAGCCAGGGAATAAGTGGAGAGTTTGCATTGATTTTTGGGATCTCAACAAAGCTTGCCTGAAAGATTATTATCCTTTGCCTCGTACAGAGCAAGTAGTGTATTCCACTACTGGGTATGAATTTATCAGTATACTGGGTATGAATTTATCAGTATGCTGGGCGCTTATCAGGGATATCATCAGGTCCCGCTCGCTAAAGAGGACCAAGAAAAGGTTAACTTTATAACTATCGAAGGTACTTATTGTTATAATGTTATACCTTTTGGTCTAAAGAATGTAGGAGATAATTATCAACGACTTATGAATAAGATTTTTCAGAAACAGATTGGTAGAAACATGGAAGTTTATGTGGATGATATCCTTATTAAATCTATACGGGCTTCTAGTTTATGTGTTGATATCGAAGAAACTTGTAGGACTCTGAGTAGGTATGGACTCAAGCTCAATCCCAACAAATATTTATTTGGGGCTAAGAGTGGGAAGTTCCAGGGATACATGGTGACTGAGCAGGGAATAGAAGACGATCCCAGCAAAGTAAAAGCATTGCAAGACATGGGTGCCCCACGGAACCTAAGGGAAGGCCAAAGATTGATAGGAAGGATTACCACGCTATCTCGCTTCATCTCTCAGTTGGCTGATCGGAGTCTTCCCTTTTTCAAAATACTCCGACGAGCAACTAAATTTCAATGGGATGAGGACTGTAGCAAGACATTTGAGGAGTTGAAAGAATATTTATCTACTCTCCATGTATTAGCTAAACCAGTAGTAGGAGAGACCTTGTGGATCTACTTGTCAGTCAATGAACATGTTGTTGGTTCTGTATTAGTGAGGCACGAAGAAAAAGAACAATTACCTGTGTATTTTTTGAACTATTTATTAAAAGGAGCAGAGTGTTGATATATGACACTTGAGAAGTTGGCTTATGGATTGGTTTTAGTGGCTCGAAGATTGCGTCCTTATTTTTTGTCACACCTGAGTATAGTATTGACTAATAGCACTTTGGGTCGGGTACTCATTAACCCAGAGGCGTCCGGAAGGTTGATCAAGTGGACGACCAAGTTTAATGAATATGATATATAGTATCAATCTCGGATGACTATCAAGGCTCAAGCTTATGCAGACTTCATAACAGAAATACCAAGTCTAGAAATAGAGGAAACTTGGATCATCTATGTGGATGGATCTTCTACTCAGCAAGGTAGTGGAGTAGGATTCTACTTATATCTCCTGGAGAAGATCGAATACAGCTATCTGTTAGATTGAATTATAGAGATACTAACAACAAGGCTGAGTATGAAGCATTAATAGCAGGCTTGCAGGCTGCTAAGCATGTGGGAGTTGCTCATGTGGTAATTCATTTCGATTCTCAATTAGCAGCTCAACAATTAACAGGTAAATTTAAAATTAGTAATGAACGATTCAAGTTATATGTAGAGGTATTCAACAAATTAAAAGCTGAATTTCATGAAGTAAGTATAAAGAAAATCCCCTAAGCAGACAATCAAGCAGCAGATGAATTAACTAAATTAACTTCGACCATTATACCATAGGATTTAAATAGACTGGTAGAATCAACATTATTAGTATCCTGTATTGAGCAATATGCCAAATTTAGAAATGCAGAGTTATTGGAGAACACTTATTATTCTATTTTTATGGCAAGGGATTCTACCCACTGATGCGGAACAAGCTAGGGTATTCAAGAAGAGGCCAAGCCAGTATACTATGATTGGAGATCATCTATACAAAAGGGCCTTCTCTAGTCCTTTACTCAAATGTATTGGATCGGATGACATACAGTATATCTTACAAGAAATGCATTAAGACTTTTGTGGTAGCCATATGAGAGGTTGATCTCTTGCTAGAATAATATTATTAGATGTATATTTTTGGCCTTCTTTACAAGCAGACGCTGCTCAACTTATGAGAACATGTATATCTTGTTAGAAACATCAAAATATTCCTCATCATCCCACTGAATTATTGAAGACCTCTATAGTATCTTGTCCTTTTGATCAATGGGGCATGGATATAGTTGGGCCTTTTCCTCTTGCACCTCCACAAAGGAGATTCTTATTTGTAGTTGTTGATTATTTTTTTAAATGGGTAGAAGCAGAACCATTGGCCAAAATTACTGAACATGTAGTTTTCAAATTTCTATGGTAACATATTGTTTACAGATTTGGTATTCCACACAAAATAGTTTCTGATAACGGATGGTAATTTTAGGGCAAGAAAATTAAAAAATAGTGTTCTGATTATGGCATCACACAAGCTTTTACCTCTGTGGCGTATCCACAGAGTAATGGACAAGCTGAAGTGACCAATAGAGAAATTATCAGAGGATTCAAAACTAAATTAAATCATGTTGGTGGTAATTGGGTAGATGAATTACCAAGTGTACTGTGGGCATATCGTACTACTCCTAGAGAAGCCATAGGAATCACTCCTTTTCACCTGGTCTATGGGGGTGAGGTAGTGATTCCGATTGAAGTTAGAGTGGAATCTGACCAAAGGAGGGTTTATGATGATAGCAATACAGATCGATGCCTCATGGAACTTAACTTAATAGAGGAAGCACAGGACAAAGTGGCAACTCGGCTCATTTCATATCATCAAAGAATGAGACAAAATTATAATAAAAGAGTTATTCCCAGGTTTTCTCAGGTAGGTGATCTTGTATGGAAGCGTATCAATCCTATTGGAGATGTTAACAATCTAGAACTCCAATGGGAGGACCATATAAAATAATACAAAAACTTGTATCAGGCTCCTATTACCTCCAAGATGCAGAAGGAGAAAACTCGAACGACCTTGGAGTGCTAATCATTTGCAACTATATAGAACTTAACAAATATACCTGTAGGTCATTCATGTATTTTGTGTTGGTTGGTCTTAGGAAGATCATACCGGTTCCACTGTATAAAAATTTTTGTACAAGTGTCGAACCTTTCCTAACTACCTATTGTTTTATTTAGAAATTAGATTCGGAATCGCAAACAGAACTTTACATTATTGATTCCAAATTTAACTTATATGTTCTTAGTGGTTTAGACTTGGATCGCAAACGATACTTAACATTATAGATCTAAATCCACCTAGGTTACAAATTTAATTAAATATTTATTTCAAAAATTGGCTCCCAGGTCAAACATGGTGAGGCACTTGGCCTTCTTGGGTATGGGAACATCCACTACTGCCTCGACAAAACCTCTTAACAAAATTCAATATTTAATTTCCTTATATAACTTTAGGTTTAACCAAAAAGAACAATAGAATCACAAGATCGACAAATAAAACAAAAGAAACACCACTTCGAATTACAGATCCAAAAATCTAGAATCTCTAGCCTCTTGTGTTTGGTATTTAAAAATCCATATAAAGAAAAACTAGTATGATGCGGAAAAGAATTACTAGTTATACCTTTCTTTGTAAGAAACAACCTCTTGATCTTCTATCGTATTCCTCTTCTTACCTCAGTCGTTGTGTGGGTAACGATCTACTGAGATAAGAACCATCCAAGCCCTTCTTCTTCCTTCTTCCAAGTTTCGGCCAAGCAACTTTCTCCAAGAAAAACAAGCCTTGACCACCAACCAAGCTCCAAGGAAAACTAGGAAACAAAATCCTCCTTTCTCTTCTTCTTCTCCAAGCTAGATCCGACCACCAAAACAAGCTCCTATAGATTGATGAGGTTCGACCACAAAGGAGGAAGAAAAGGAGGAGAAGATGCTAGGGCCGGCCACCACCAAGGAGGAAAAGAGAGAGGAAAAATAGAAGAGAGTTGTATCTCATGAAGGCACCCCCTCCCTCTCTTTTATAATCCTTGGTCTTGGCAAATAAGGAAAGTTTTAATAAAAACTTCCTTATTTTCTTTGCCATGGAAAGGAAAATTTAATTGATTAAAAATAATTTCCTTTTCTTAAATTAAAGTGGTCGGCCACCTCATAGCTCCAACAAGGAAAGTTTTAATAACACAAGAATTAAAACTTCCTAATTTGCTTTCGGAAATTTTAATAAAAATTTCTCTATTAAAATTTCCTTAATGGTTGGTTATAAAAGGAAACTTTTATAAATTAAAATCTCTCTATTAAAACATGTGGATGATTTACAAAAAGGAAAGTTTTCTCTAAAATTAAAATCTCCTTTCAATCTACAAATAAGAAAAGATATCAAATCTTTTCTTAATCTTTTGTAGAAACTATAAAAGGAAAAAATTTAATTTTAAAACTCACTTTTAAAATCATGAGGATGGTTTCATAAAAGGAAAGTTTTATCAAAAATTACAATCTTCCTTTTAACTACAATAAGGAAAGATATCAAACCTTTCACTTAGTCTTTTGTAGAAAGCTATAAAAGGAAAGATTTAAATTTTAAACTCTCTTTTAAAACCATGGTATCCATATAAGAAAGATTTAAAAAATAAAATCCTTATTAATTTAATGTGGCCGACCACACCAAGCTTGGATTCAAGCTAGGGCTGGCCACACAACTTGGCTCATCCTATTTGCTTGGCAGGCCTAAGCTTGGGTTCCAAACTTGCTTGGACGGCCACCTTAGGATGGGTATAAAGGTGGGTATAGGTGGGTATAATATTTTATTAATAAGAGGCTACAATAGGGACTGAGAGGAGGAATTGATTTTGGTCTCCCGATGAAATTAAGCTTCTCGTGTTCGCCCCGAACCCCCAACTTAATTTAATAAATAATAATTCATTCCACTAAAGAATTATTATTGAACTACTGCACCAATCCCAAATTACATTTTGAGCTTCATCTTATTATGAGTGTGTTAATCTCTCTGTGTTTAAGATGTCAGATGTCCACTAATTAATTGAGTTACTGACAACTCACTTTAATTAATATCTTAGTCCAAGAGTAGTACCACTCAACCTTATTATCGTGTCGGACTAAGTTCACCTGCAGGGTTTAACATGACAATCCTTATGAGCTCCTCTTGGGGACATAACAACCTAGATTACTAGGACACAGTTTCCTTCTATAATCAACAACACACACTATAAGTAATATCATTTCCCAACTTATCAGGCCTATTGATTTATTGAGCTAAATCTCACCCTTTGATAAGTCAAAAAAATAAATACTAAATATATGTGTTTGTTATTATATTAGGATTAAGAGCAGACACTTCCATAATAACTATGGTATTATTTTTTTATTAAGTCAGTATAAAAAGAACTTAATTTAAATGGTCCTACTCAATACACTCAGAGTGTACTAGTGTAATTTATCAGTCAAGATAAACTAATACCTAATTACACTACGACTATTCCAATGGTTTGTTCTTTCCATCTCAGTCGTGAGCTACTGTTTATAATTTATAAGGAATTGATAATATGATCTTCTGTGTGTGACACTACACACCATGTTATCTACAATATAAATTAATCGAACAACTACACTTAACTTATAAATGTAGATATTTAACCAATATGATTCTTATTTCTAAGTAAATGCTTATACAAAAAACTAGGCTTTTAGTATACATTCCAACATTTTGTTCAAACATTGTTGATATGAGTAATAGAAAAGGTGTAGTCAATATTATTTGAAGAAGGTCATACTCCTCTTTAAACCTCCATCAAGTCGATCGGGGACCTTAAGGAGTGACCAGATAGGCTTCCTTAAGGGGAATCGAAGACTTTAAACCTCCATGTAGTTAATGGGGTGTTGGGATGTATACTATAAGCCTAGCTTTTGTATGAACATCTGTTTTGACATAATTTGAAATGAGAATCACCTTGGTCAAATGTTTGCATTTTATATTTCTATATATGTCAATGCAAATGTCCATTTAATTTATATTATAGATAGCATGGTGTGTGGTGCCACATAGAAAATCATGTTATCGGTTCCTTATAAATTATAAATAGTAGCTCACAACCAAGATGGATAGGGACGAACCATTGGAATGGTTGTAGTGTAATTTGGTATTAACTTGTCTTGACTATAAAATTACACTAGTACACTATGTGTGTATTGAGCAGGACCATTTGAGGTTGTTCAATTTGTACTGACTACATTAAAGAATAGAACCTCTATTATTATGAATATGCACCCTCTTAATCCCGATATAATAACAAGCACGTATATTTAGTATTTATTTTTTTTTAACTTATCAATGGGTGAGATTTATTCATTAAATCAATAGGCCTAATGAGTTGGGAGATAGTATTATTTATATGGTGTGTTTTTGATTATAGAAGGAAACTATGTCCTAATTATTTAGGCTGATGATGTCCCCTTGAGGAGCTCATAAGGATTATCATGTAAACCCTGCAGGTGGACTTAGTCTGCCATGATAATAAAGTTGAGTGGTAATACTCTTGGAATCAGAGGTTAACTAATTGGGTTGTTAGTAACACATTTAATTAACGGGCATACGATATCTTAAACATGGGAAGATTAACACACTCATGATAAGAATGAGCCAATATTGTAATATGATATTAGTGCGGTAGTTCAATAATAATACTTTAGTGGTATGAGTTATTATTGATGGACTTGGGTTGGGTGTTCAGTCCGAACATAAGAAGCCCAAGCCGATCAGGAGGCCTAAACTGTAGGGTTTTTCGGCCGCGAAAACCGCTTTTCCGCATTGCGGAAACCCCGAAAGCCCCGCCACCGGATCTGTGCGAAGAATAAAACTTCGAAAACATTACGAGTACGAGTTTACAAACTCTAGATCTACATTAGAGTATGAGTTTTACCCTTGATGCGTGCCTTTCACGAATCCCGCTCGTCCAATGGTGCCGGATCTCAAGATTGTCAAAGTAGACAACCCTCTAGAAGTATCCACACTAACACAAGAAGGAGATCACCAAACTAAAGTGTGCTAGCACCTTAGTAGGGTTCGGCAAGATGAGGAGAGGAAGAGCAAGAAGAGAGAGCACAAGGAGGAAGAAGATGAGAGTTACACTTGCAAAAATGAAACTCATTCAATCCAATAAAGTGGCTGGCCACACTTATGTGGTTTGTAACCTCCATGGGATACCAAGAGTCACAACTCTTGGTAACTCCCATGAGGTGGCATCCCACTTAGGCAACCATGATGATGTGGAGCATCATCATTGGCCCACTTAATGCCAACTCACCAATGAGGTGGCATAAAGTCAAGTCAAACTTGACTCTTCATCTTCCTCTCAAGTCAAGTCAAACTTGACTTAATCTCTCTCATGGTTGATCTAATCCAACCATTTAATTCAAGCCAATTTAATATAATGAATCTAATTCATTTAATTAAATTGATTCAATGAGTCATAATCTCAATTAGACTTATTGAACACATGAATCAACTTGAGTCCAAATCAATTAGCCCAATTAAGATTACTCTTAATCCAATTTGATTCATCAAATGAATCTAATCCTCTTGGTTCATCATATGAACCTAATCTCCATCTAATTGTCCTTAGTATGTGACCCTATAGGTTCTTGAAACGTTGGCAATGCCCCTAAACCCATTTAGGAGCATAAGTAATGAGCGGTATCTAGCAATACATCATTACTACCCAAGTTACAAGAATGCTGAGATCCAACATCACCTTTTGACTACTAATTGTGACTCCTCACAATATATGACAAGTGTCCTTCTATCCAAAACATCTAGATTGATCAATGTGAGGCATAGACCGTGTCATCCTCTAATCAATCTAAATCTTGAACTCTAAGTAGACTCACTAAGTCAAATGAGCTCAATATCTCATATTGACTCATTTGGGCATGGCCATGCACTTCATGGTCTCACTTTATCAAGAATATCAATATCGCTCCCGTCATATAGGAGGGATAGAACCCATCTGCATCACTCACATCCCTCTGCATAATTCGTTACATACTCAGTAATCGCCTTTATAGTCCACCCAGTTACGGGTGACGTTTGATAAAACCAAAGTACATAACTCCTTATGTAGGGATCCATGGTGACTTCAGGTCCAAGGATTAGAAGTCATACTAATAGCCACATGAGAAAGTATATGACACTCTTATAATGATCCATGATACTTTCTCATGGCGGGTCATTTAGTATACATTCTCCAATGCATACCCATGTGTCAACTTGATATCTCTATATCCATGATTTATGAGATCAAGTCATCGAGTTGACCTACATGCTAGTCATATTGCATTAACATTGTCCCTGAATGTTAATACTCGACTAGGAATGATTAAGAGTAGTGTTCCCTATATCATCTCACTATCGGTTCAACTAACCGATTGATATAGGTGAGAACTTTCTATTCAAGGACGCTATTATACTGAGTTTATTTGGCACCAATACAAGTAAGTATAATAACCAAAAACAAATGCCTTTATTTATATAAGAATATGATACAACAAGTCCATAATACAATCATCAAATGATTGTCTCTAGGGCTCTAATTAACAACCTCTCACTAGCACTAGTGTCAATCAGTGTAGGCTCTAAGCCCCAATGACTTAGTGTGACCATCATGCTTCCTCTGTGCCAAAGCCTTGGTCAAGGGATCTGCGATGTTAGCCTCTGTAGGTACTCTGCATATCTTCACATCTCCTTTCTCGATAATCTCTCGAATGAGATGGAAGCGCCGTAGTATGTGTTTGGTCCACTGGTGTGAGATCTATTGTTGTCACAATAGAGCTCAATAGGGTTAGGGATACTAGGAACCACCCCAAGTTCAATGATGAACTTGCGAATTCAAACTGCCTCCTTTGCTGCCTCTGATGCAGCAATGTACTTGGCCTCTGTCGTAGAATCAGCTACAGTATCCTGCTTCAAACTCTTCCAGCTCACAGCACCACCATTTATGCAAAATATGAACCATGACTGTGATCGATAATCATCCTGGTCAGTCTGGAAGCTGGCATCACTGTAATCCTTTACAGCTAGCTTATCATTGCCTCCATATATCAAGAAATATTCTTTAGTCCTTCTTAAGTACCTAAGAATATTCTTAACCGTTATCCAGTGACTTTCACCTAGATCTGACTGGTATCTGCTCATCATGCTCAAAGAATACGAGACATCAGGTCGAGTACATAGCATGGCGTACATGATAGATCCTATGGCTGGGGCATAAGGGATCTGATCCATACGGTCTCTCTCCTCTCTAGAAGAGGGACCTTGAGTCTTCGAAAGACTCACGCCATGTGACATCGGCAGAAATCCCTTCTTGGAGTTCTGCACGTCAAACCGAAGGAGTACTTTGTCAATATATGTACTCTGACTTAGGCTAAGCAATCTCTTAAATCTATCTCTATAGATCTGTATCCCTATAATGGGGATGCCTCACCTAAGTCCTTCATTGAGAAGCAACTCCCTAGCCAGGTCTTGACAGACTGAAGCAAAGGGATGTCCTTCCCAATGAGTAGTATGTCATCCACATACAATATGAGGAAGACAACTATATCCCCTATAACCTTTTTGTAGACACAAGGCTCATCTTCGTTCTTGATGAAACCAAATTGTTTGATTGCATCATCGAATCGAAGATTCCAGCTCCAAGAAGCTTGCTTTAGTCCATAAATGGACCTATGCAGCTTGCATACTCTGCTAGTATGCTGTGGATCTACAAAACCCTCAGGTTATGTCATGTACACATCGTCGAGTAGTTTTTCATTCAGAAACGTGATTTTGACATCCATCTGCCATATCTCATAGTCATGGTATGCTGTAATAGCAAGCATGATCTGAATGGACTTAAACATCGCTACTGGAGAAAAGGTTTCATCATAGTCAATACCATGAATTAGCTTGAAACCTTTAGCTACCAAGCGACCCTTATAGATAAGTCCATCCATGTTAGTCTTTCTCTTAAAGACCCACTTACACCCAATCGGTTTTACCCCTTCAGGTGGATCAACCAAAGTCCATACTTGGTTGGTGTACATGGATTCCATTTCGGATCTCATGGCCTCTAGCCATTTCTCAGAATCTGGTCTCATCACAACTTCCTGATAGGTGGTAGGCTCATCCTCTATGAGCACAACATCATCATGGTCAAACAAGAGAAATGAGTATCTCTCAGGCTGACGACGTACCTTATCAGACCTGCGAAGAGGTATGTCTACTTGAACTGGTTGTTGTTCCTCAACTCCTTGTGGAACAACATCATCCACAACACTTTGTGGTTCCAGTTTAACTTCCATCGAGGCTTCAGCGCTATTTTTCGCATCTTGAACTTCTTCAAGATCGAACGTGCTCCCACTAGTCTTTCTAGAAACAAAGTCTCTTTCTAGAATGACCCCAGTCTTTACCACAACTACCTTATGCTGACTGGGAATGTAGAAGTAATATCCCTTAGTTTCCTTGGGATATCCAATAAAGTTGCACTTGTCAAATTTGGGTCCTAACTTGTTTGAGACTTAAAGTCTAACGTAAGCCTCACAACCCCAAATCCTCATAAAAGACACCTGGGCATCTCTCCCAGTCCATATCCTATATGGTTTCTTTATCATGGCCTTGGATGGAACTCGGTTGAGTATAAAAGCTGTCGTGTCTAGAGCATAGCCCCAAAGGTATGTAGGAAGATCTGTGTGACACATCATAGATCATACCATATCTAATAGGGTATGATTCCTCCTTTTGGATACACCATTCCACTGTGGTGTTCCAAGAGGAGTGAGTTGGGATAGAATCCCACACTCAGTTAGGTAGTCACGAAACTCATGGTTAAGGTATTCTCCACCTCGATCTGATCGAAGTATCTTAATACTCTTGTCAAGTTGGTTATGTACTTCATTCTTGAATTCTTTGAACTTTCCAAAGGATTCAGACTTATGTGTCATCAAGTACACATAACCATATCTACTGAAGTCATCCGTAAATGTGATGAAGCACCTATAACCGCCTCTAGCAGCGACATTGAAAGGGTCACATACATCACTATGTATGAGTCCTAACAAATCAGTCGCTCTTTCGCTGTGCCCACTAAAGGGAGTCTTGGTCATCTTGCCTAGTAGGCATGACTCGCACGTCTCATAAGATTCAAAATCAAATGAGTCTAGCAAACCATCCTTATGGAGTTGGGATAAGCGCTTGTCATTTATATGACCTAAGCGACAGTGCCCGAGATAGGTTTGATTCAGGTCATTTGACTTGAACCTCTTGGTATTTATGTTATAGATAGGGCTTTCACGGTCTAGAATGTAGAGTCCGTTCATCAGAGGTGCACTACAATAGAACATATCTTTTAAATAAATAGAACAATATTTGTCCTTAATTATAAAAGAGAAATCTTTCTTGTCCAAACAAAAAATAGAAATTATGTTCTTATCTAATACAGGCACATAACAACAATCATCCAACTCTAATACAAGCCCAGAGGGCAGAGATAGAAAATAAGTCCCTACAGCAACAGCAGCAACCCGTGCTCCATTGCCTACACGTAGGTCCACCTCACCCTTTGACAATGCCCTGCTATTTCTCAGCGCCTGCGCATTAGTACAAATGTGAGAAGCACATCTGGTATCTATACCCATGATGAAGAAATAGATAGATTGACTTCTATAACATATATACCTGAAGTGGAAGTCTCACTTCGCTTCTTCTTAAGATCTTCTAGGTACACCTTGCAGTTCCTCTTCCAGTGCCCGGTCTGACCGCAGTGGAAGCAGGTAGCATCCTTGGCGACCCCTCCTTTAGGCTTTAGTGCCTTGCCTTTGCCCTTGTCTTGGGACTTTCCTTTGCCTTTGGGCTTGCCCTTGCCCTTGTGTTTTTGAACCATCAGAATAGAGTGGGGCTTTGCCTTCTTAACATGCTAAGCAGCTCGGGCAGTGGCTTGTCAATTTCGTTCATATTGTAGTTTAGAACGAACTGTCTATAGCTATCCGGCAAGGATTAAAAGATCAGGTCAGTGGCCAGCTCTTGGCCAAGCGGGAATCCCAACCTCTGTAGGTTTTCTATGTACCCAATCATTTTGAGCACATATGGGCCTACGGGAGCCCCATCTGACATCTTGCACTGAAATAGTGCCCTTGAGATCTCAAATCTCTCATGCCGCGCATGTCCTTGATACAGTTGACGAAGATGTTCAACCATATTGTAAGCGCCAATTAACTAGTGTTGCTTCTAAAGCTCAGAGTTCATGATAGCGAGCATTAGACAGGACACATCTAATGCGTCATCCTGATGCTTCTTATAAGCATCTTTGTCAGCTCGCGGGGCATTGGCAGGAGGAGCCTCCGGAATGGGCTGCTCCAGAACGTACAGTTTACGTTCCTGGGTGAGAACTATTCTCAAGTTCCTGTACCAGTCCAGGAAATTTGCTAAGTTGAGCTTGTCCTTCTCAAGAACAGAACGCAGAGAGAAAGAGTTCGTATTCGACGTCATGGTTATCTACAATAGAAAAATGCAGAAAATAAATATCATATTCTTTTAAATCATTTAATTAGGCCTTTAACCAAATGATGCTCCCACTGAATTTTATAATTCATGTGGGCCAAGATCCACATTATACTAACCCTTGAGTTAGCTTTGGCTAATACGCCCAAGATTTAGTATGATCGGTAGGTAACGATTTACCAATTATATCTCTATGCGACTCTTGTTTATAGGATCATTATCCGCAGTTATATTAAAACTTGAGTTAGCTTTGGCTAATACGCCCAAGAATTAATATAAATGTGATTTATGTCCTATCTTTCCAACCATTGGAAGAATGCCTATAGTTGTACTTGATCCAACCGAGTTAACTAGGAATACTCAATCTAATTGAGTTTGTACTCGCCAATGCGTTGATAAGCGGGACCAAGGTTGTCCCTCCGTACCCTACCAAGATAATATTGTTGGAGGATCGGTGGCCGGCTTGAAGGGGGGTTGGATAGACGGCGCCCCCAAATCGTTAGCTTCCTATACTATTTTTAGCTTGCGCAGCGGAATACAAATAAAAACAAACAAGCTAAACTAAATACAAGACAAAGAAAGGAAATGCAAACCAAACCGCTAACACGTTCGATGTAACGTGGTTCGGAGATGATGCTCCTACTCCACGACGTGTCCGTAAGGTGGACGATCCCTCAATCCGTCGGTGGATTAGTCCTCGGAAACTCCGGCTAGCTCAAACCTCCTTGTGGGTGGAGAAACCTCACCACAACACTCACCAACAACACTTGGACACAAGGAAACCTTGAGCACTTTGGTGACTACTAATTAGCCTTTAACCAAGTCTAATTTCGTCGCCTTGGCCGGCCATACCAAGCTCCTTCTTATAGAGCTTGGAACAAATCAGAACCTGATTTGCCCGTTACCAGTCGACTGGTATCGGCACCAGTCGACTGGTATCGGCACCAGTCGACTGGTGCCATCCCAACGGCTATCTCAACGGCTCTCTGCTACAGTGCATCAGTCGACTGGTCCATACACCAGTCGACTGCTACAGTACGCTACAGTAACTGCTACAGTACGTTGCAGTAACTGCTGCAGTGCCGCTACAGTAAAACCCTAAAACTAGGATTTTACTCTGAGTACAATCTCTCATGCACTCGTACCCTCACGACTCACTTGACTCTTCTT
Source organism: Zingiber officinale (assembly GCF_018446385.1). Taxonomy (NCBI): domain Eukaryota; kingdom Viridiplantae; phylum Streptophyta; class Magnoliopsida; order Zingiberales; family Zingiberaceae; genus Zingiber; species Zingiber officinale. Next base: position 44,330,634 of record NC_056006.1, read on the forward strand.
TTGCAGGCTTGACCTCTTGCCTTCAAGCCTACTTCCTTTGGCTCTCGTCCCTCGGATGCATCCAAGCCCGCGGCTCGTCTCCAATGCCATCCTTCGCGTATGCCTCGAAGTCGCTTCCCTCGGCCCTTGTCCTTGCTGCCTTGTCCACGGTCCCTCGGATGCTCCATCCTTCACCGGACCCGAAGCCATCAACCTGAGTCACATGTGTCACCTGCAGTCCTGCACAACTGAAGTACACATATCAAATAACAAGGGTAAACTTAACTTAAACCTTTTGCCCAAACACCAAAACACATGGTCCCGCGGACCATTGGGATTGCTCCAACAATCTCCCTCTTTTTGGTATTTGGCAATACGTTTAAGTTAGGGAAAACAAATAGCAAATAAACATGCTAATACAATGGACTTACGATGCCAAGGCTACACACTTGGACTTACTCCGCCGAATGGACTTACGATGCCAAGGCTACACACTTGGACTTATAATGTCGAATGGACTTACGTTGCCAAGGCTACACACTTGGCAACCGCCGAATGGACTTACGATGCCAAGGCTACACACTTGGACTTATAATGCCGAATGGACTTACGTTGCCAAGGCTACACACTTGGCAACCGCCGAATGGACTTACGTTGCCAAGGCTACACACTTGGCAACGGCCGAAACAATGCACCAAGCATTGGAACCTATCACAAGGCTCCCCCTACACCTAAGCTCCACGTTGAGCTAGGATTTTATCACAAGGCTTTTTAAGAACCTATCACAAGGCTCCCCCTACGCAAAGGCTCTAAGGTTTTCCCAACTAAACCTTACTTCTCCCCCTTTGCCTAACATCCAAAAAGTTCTCCAACAATATCCTAATTGTTGAAAACTTATCGTCCAAACTGACCCTAAACTCATGTATTTATCCCCCATAGATCTCATACATCTAAACGAGTTGACATGGTCAAGAACAGCACTGAAAAACACTTTCAGGCTGGTATCAGTCGACTGCTCCAAGTGCCAGTCGACTGCCCCCTTCGACAGAACCTTACAGAAGCATTCTGTGGTCGAAATATACTGTTACCAGTCGACTGGTGTCGGTACCAGTCGACTGCCCTCGTCAAAATGAGCTTACAGAACCATTCTGTGCTCAAAAACATTGTTACCAGTCGACTGGTATCTGTACCAGTCGACTGGTACCCTATTTCTGAAAAAATCAGCCTTTTCAGGCTAACTTTAGAAATGCACCAGAAATTCCCTAGACTTCAAAAAATCCCCAAATTTTATAGAGAGGTCTATTGTACCATTGTCTACTTGGGAAAAATATATTAAAAAATGTATCTATCACCAATCCCAAGATTGACACAAAATCCAAAACTAGCTAAATGGTTCAATTGAACCTTGACCTAAAGTCCTAGTTTTGGTTTCTTCTTGATGTATTTGCCCATACCAACCCACAATGCATCCCTAGCATTGGTTTATATGACATCTATACATCCAAAACCATTTATCATGCTATATGAACCCAAATGTCATATTTCTTGCATGAAACACAAACCATGTGTGCCAAATCCCTAGGTTTGAGACTCAAGTCCGTCTCTAAACCATTTGGCACACTCCATGGCTCCTCTAGACTCCCAAGTAGTACTCACCTGAGATCCATTGGCCATGGGTCCCAACTTGACTCTTAGAGCTCCCCCTAGAGCTCTTAGCCTTAGCCACCTCCCTAGGTGACTCATCTATTGTGGCTAGGCCACAATGATGTCCATTAGAAGATCTCCTTATCTTCTTGACCTTGGACACATCATCCTTGCCATAGTCATTTGCAACCCTAGCATATTTCTTTTTATTGGCCTTGGATGACTCTCCCTTGCCCTTATCATGTGCCACCCTAGCACATGGTCTCCTTTTGGCCTTGGAGGGACTAGATCGGTATCCCAAGCCCGATCTATCATTGTTGGGTTTTTGACTCCCCAACACCATACTTAATCCCTTAGATCCAACATTGAATCTCTTAAGGAATTGTTCTAACTTATCAAGCTTTTCCCTTAAAGCTTGATTCTCCTTTTCTAGGTTCCTAACCCTAGAGTTAATTTGTCCATATTGAACATTCCTAGACCTACCCTTTCTAGGCATATGTCTCCCCTTCTTGGGATTAATGCCTTGGTTCTCTATTACCTTCTTCTCCTTAGGTAATGAGAATTTAACTTGCCTCGGTCTATCATGCATAGGTCTCCTAGGGTTATGATCAACATTTACCCTACTCCTATCATGATATTTGAAACCAAAATTTTGCATGGGCATATAATGATTAACATTATTTTTCCTAACATGCATGGGAACATAAGAATTTGAATTTGAATTACACTTCAAATTAGGGTATACCTCCCTTACCCTTGAAGCTCCCCCTTGACTTGAGCTCCTCTTCTTCTTCTCCCACTTCTTTAGATGCTCCAACTTCTTGAACTCTTCCTTCCTCGAGCATCTTGTGTGGTAGTGTCCAAGTTCTCCACACGTGAAGCATCTAATGTGCTTCTTCTCCTTCTTCTTCCTACAACTCAAATTAGATTCAAAATGAATTGAGTTGAGTTTAGAAGCTACCTCTTTCTTACCCATAGGACATCTACTCTTGTAGTGTCCCTTCTCATTGCACCCGAAACAAATGATGTGATCTTTTGACTTTGCTTTGGTGGAGGTGCTCACTAGGTTGACTTCTTCCAAGATTTCTTCTTCTTCTTCTTCACTTGTCTTGGATTCTTCTTCAACCATTGAGGATGTAGATGCTATATCTTCCTCATCCACACTTGTGGATGACCTTTCTTCATCCTTTTCCTCAAATGTGACCAAATTTACTTCCTCTTCTTCTTTTGATGTTGAGTTGGTCTTCACATCTGATTGGTCCTTCTTCTCCTCTTGGACCACTTCATTGCTTTCTTCGGATTTTTCTTGTTCTTCTTGTGTAGGCAAAAATTCCTCCCATGGTAATTTCTTCACTTGTCTCCACAATTCATGGGCGTTCTCATATTTACCTACACCACTTATCACATTAGGAGGCAATAAATCAATTAAAATTGCTATTACCTTTGAGTTTGCCTCCGATCGTGAGATTTTCTCCTCCGTCCAATGTCGTGTTCAGAGCTTCTTTCCTTTCTTGTCTCTTGGGGCTTCAAATGGTTCTTCGACGACCATCATTGTGCCCCAATCCGTGTCGAGGAAGCTCTTCATCTTCACCATCCAAAAGGTGATGTCCCCAAGGCTTCCTCCTTCAAATTTTGGAGGGACAATAAACCCGGGCATCTTATGCTTCCTTGGCGGTTAGTCCAACGGAGAGCGTCCTCGCTCTGATACCAATGTCATCCTTCGCGTATGCCTCGAAGTCGCTTCACTCGGCCCTTGTCCTTGCTGCCTTGTCCACTGTCCCTCGGATGCTCCATCCTTCACCGGACCCGAAGCCATCAACCTGAGTCACATGTGTCACTTGCAGTCCTGCACAACTCAAGTACACATATCAAATAACAAGGGTAAACCTAACTTAAACACTTTGCCCAAACACCAAAACACATGGTCCCGCGGACCATTGGGATTGCTCCAACAAATATGTGTTGCTCTACTTTGGCTGATTCAACAACACATGTGATCGAGGTAGTGATAGGTATCACGGCACGATAGACATTAGAGTTGACGTGATTTAGATCTAATCTAATCGATGATGCGTATCATATACTCAATTTAGATCTCATCTAATCGTGGGGTGCATCATGTGCACGACTTAGATCTAATCTAATCGTTAAACACTAATTAATTATTTAATCATGCATCACATATACACAAGCAATTAATTAAATTAATTTGTAATTAGTCAAAGCCCTACTACGATCTTCTCAAGCCAATGAGAAGATCGGATGGTCAACCTAGGGTCAACAGCTTTTCAAGCTCCTCCCTTTGACCACCTTGTGTTGCTCGTGCCCTCCTTGTAACTCCGTCTCGAGTGGACCTTCCACGACTCCAATTTTTTGTACATTACAATTTTGAAACTCGAGTTACATTCGAGTCTAAACTAATTTACAACAAGAATACAAAATAGAGAAAGCCACAACGTGCAGGTCGCGAATCAAATGTACAACACGCACAACACAAATAACGGCGCGCAGACCGTAATATGAATTACAACACAAATCCAATCAGATTGGGTCTTTTTGGGCCATGACTATCACAAATTATACATAATTCTAAATTATGTAATTTCTTTAATTTTCTATAATTTTAATACTAATTTTTACGAGTAAAATTTCACGACGATCCCGTTTAGCGATTTTCGGGCGCAATCGCGGAATGAATCCCCTTGCGGGGCCAGGGGCAGCGCCCCTACCTGCGATCTAACCATTACGAGTGTCCCTAAGTGATCCTACAGTGCCTTAGTCCACTGTCCCAAAAAGTTTTGGGGCGAAACCTGTAACGCCCACCCTTCTTACCAAAGGGCGGTGCTACGCTCTTATACTACTTACGTACATGCTTTAGTTATACTATAACAGCGGAAAATTTTAAATCATTCCTTTTATTTAAATAAGCATGATATCACATATTCTGATTAGTTCGAATGTGCATATATTGATCATATAACTAAAAATATTAATTTGTCCGAATCGTTCTTGCCGAGCCACCACCACACACATCACTATCTGCTCCTCCTGCTGCTCCGTCGTTCCGAATATCCGTCCCCCATATCTGCGGTACAAGGAAAGTAAGCTATGAGCACTCATGGCTCAGTAAGTTCCTTTCCTACTCACTAAAACCGAATTCATATCATTGCATATCAATATCATGCGAGGTATCATAAGCATACGACATACAAGGGTATCATATTCATATTCATATAATATCACATGACATTATATCTAATCATCAGATAATTCAAGCACATATATAGGCAATGCATCATGAATTTGAAAACTTATACTTATAAGTACTTGAAATTAATATCATCATTAGAGGGGATCCCGGTTTGTACCACATACATAATGCGCGCGCTTCATAGGTAGGTCCAAGGTAGCAAGTCTTGAACCCTACCATGCATACATACTAGGCCCGAGTCTTACTCCATCGACCTAGGGCATTCAGAGGCCCATTACTGATGAGGCCCGAGTCTTACTCCATCGACCCCGGGGCGTTTACGGAGCCCACCCTTGGTACAAATCATACAAAAAAAATAACTTATCATGCATAACTATCATATCATGTCCCTAACAATCTTTCATGCATTTCCTTTTTCATTTCTTTTCATTATGTATAGCATTTCCTATGCTATAACATATCATTACGTAACATAATTTCATTTCTTCTCATTATGTATAGCATTTCCTATGCTATAACATATCATGGCATATTACGTAACATAATTTCATTTCTTTTCATTATGTATAGCATTTCCTATGCTATAACATATCATGGCATATTACGTAACATAATTTCATTTCTTCTCATTATGTATAGCATTTCCTATGCTATAACATATCATGGCATATTACATAACATAATTTCATTTCTTCTCATTATGTATAGCATTTCCTATGCTATAACATATCATAGCATATTACATAACATAATTTCATTTCTTCTCATTATGTATAGCATTTCCTATGCTATAACATATCATGGCATATTACATAACATAATTTCATTTCTTCTCATTATGTATAGTATTTCCTAGGTTTCTTTCCCTTTTTCTTTTATTTTCCTTCATGGCCGAAACCTACCAGTCCTTAAGCTAGGTTTCTTAAGTGGCCTAAAGCATGGAAAGCCTAAGTAAATATCATGGCAAAAGTTACTAAGAACATCATACACAAAATTGGATCATAAACAAGCTAGGACTCTTGTGATCTTACATGTCTTATATCATGTAACTAATTTTCTACATTCCAATTAAACATGAGAGCATTAATCAACTTTCATATCATAATATCACAGAGGTCTTGAGCATATTAATATTTTTTTTAGGCTAATCTAAGCTATCCCTTTTATCATGGCCGAAAAACCCTAAAAAGAGTTCATGAGTTTCTAGCAATGTGAACACCCTTTAAGAAACTTTATATCCTATCATAGGAGCATGTTTAGTCTTTCTAACCCTTAACCTTTCTGGTCCGAAGCATACAAGTGAGTTTTCTTTTGGTTCCAATTAATTTCCAAGCAAGAAAACCATAGAAAGGTCCTTAGCATTTCATAGAAGGAACCTTGCACTAGTTTGGTTAGACTATAATCTTCCTAGCCTCTTTAAAATATTTTTGGTTAAATCCTAGGGTTAGATACTCCTCTGATCATACATCATATCAGTATAAAATCATGGAAAAGAATCCTTCTACATAGCATAGAAAATCTTATCATGAAATGAGGTCTTGTTTAAATCATCTTAGATTTGAAAATCTTTTCTTTAGCCAAATTTTCTTAAATTCTTTCCTAGGTTTTCTAATCCTTATAAATCCGAAAATCACATAAAAGCCTTGTACCACAGGTGAGGGGAAGCTTACCTTCTTTGCTTAAGTTTCCTAGAGTTGAGAACTTGCTTGTGGACCTTTCTTCCTTGCTTGCTTTGCTCGGCACCAATGGAGGAAGAAGTGGCTAGGTCTTTTGGTGGAGAGGAGGAGGAAGAAGAGGAGGCTTCTTCCTCTTGTGTTGCTCGGCAACAAAAGAAAGAAAGAAAAGAGGGAGTGTCTCGGCACCTCTAGGAGAAGAGGAGGAGAGTGAGTTGAGGATGAAGCCACCCCTCCATGCCTATTTATACTAAAATGAGGGGAGGAAAACTTGACTTGATTCATCCTCCTTATTTATTTCTCCTCTTTAATGATAAGAATATTCTAGAGAAATGCTTCTTGAGTTCTCTCTTTTCTTTCCTTTAATTAAAATTCCTATCTCTCCTCTTACAATATCCTCTCCTATCACACTTGGTTAACATATGCATGCATCCACAAGAGAACCAAGGATCAAAACTTGGTTATGTATATTTTTACTTCTTTTTACTTCCTTTTCCTTTTAAGTAAAAAGAATCCTTTCTTATTCTTAACTACTTAGTCCTTTCTCTCCTTATCAATAATTCTCCTATCCCCTTTGATATCCTATACATGTTCCTTACAAGAGGTCCAAGGTTCAATTCTATTTCTCTTCTAACATATTATTGATATTCTTTTGTACATAATAATTCATATATCACCATATTATGCATTATGCATAAATATTTCATACACATATATATTATCTCATATTCCTTCCTTTTGCTTACATTAATTCCATGTATTATAAATATAGATGATTTATATTCTCAACTTTATTTTCTTTCATAACGTTTTAATCATCTAAATCCTTCCCATCTTAATATTCAACTTAGAATATTTACACCTTCTTTTCACTACCTTCAAACTCTCATTATCCTTACTTTCTTATCTAGGCTTTCTAGGGGTGTTACAAAACCTTGCCGTTTCGGAAAAATCTTCTCGGTAGTCGAAGTCTACAAATGTATAACCACTTGTGCTTCGCTTCTATGAGAAAATTACTCATAAAAATCCATAAAAAGTTAAATTTACAGGAAATCACAGAAGTGATATTTTCCATAAAAAATCAAATTAAACTCGCACAAGTCTTCGCACGTGGCTCTGATACCACTGTAGGATTTTTCGGGCCGCGAAAATCGCTTTTCCGCGTCGTGGAAACCCCGAAAGCCCCGCCACCGGATCCGTGTGAAGAATAAAACTTCGAAAACATTACGAGTACGAGTTTACAAACTCTAGATCTACATTAGAGTATAAGTTTTACCCTTGATGCGTGCCTTTCACGAATCCCGCTCGTCCAATGGTGCCGGATCTCAAGATTGTCAAAGTAGATAACCCTCTAGAAGTATCCACACGAACACAAGAAGGAGATCACCAAACTAAAGTGTTCTAGCAACTTAGTAGGGTTCGGCAAGATGAGGAGAGGAAGTGCAAGAAGAGAGAGCACTAGGAGGAAGAAGATGAGAGTTACACTTGCAAAAATGAAACTCATTCAATCCAATAAAGTGGCCGACCACACTTATGTGGTTTGTAACCTCCATAGGATACCAAGAGTCACAACTCTTGGTAACTCCCATGAGGTGGCATCCCACTTAAGCAACAATTATGATGTGGAGCATCATCAATGGCCCACTCAATGCCGTCTCACCAATGAGGTGGCATAAAGTCAAGTCAAACTTGACTTAATCTCTCTCATGGTTGATCTAATCCAACCATTTAATTAGAGCCAATTTAATATAATGAATTTAATTCATTTAATTAAATTGATTCAATGAGTCATAATCTAAATTAGACTATTTGAACACATGAATCAACTTGAGTCCAACTCAATTAGCCCAATTAGGATTACTCTTAATCCAATTTGATTCATCAAATGAATCTAATCCTCTTGGTTCATCATATGAACCTAATCTCCATCTAATTGTCCTTAGTGTGTGACCCTATAGGTTCTTGTAACGTTGGCAATGCCCCTAAACCCATTTAGGAGCATAAGTAATGAGCGGTATCTAGCAATACATCATTACTACCCAAGTTACAAGAATGTTGAGATCCAACATCACCTTGTGACTACTAATTGTGACTCCTCACAATATATGACAAGTGTCCTTCTATCCAAAACATCTAGATTGATCAATATGAGGCATAGACCGTGTCATCCTCTAATCAATCTAAATCTTGAACTCCAAGTAGACTCACTAAATCAAATGAGCTCAATATCTCATATTGACTCATTTGGGCATGGCCATGCACTTCGTGGTCTCACTCTATCAAGAATATTGATGTCGTTCCCGTCATATAGGAGGGATAGATCCCATGTACATCACTCACATCCCTCTGCATAATTCGTTACATACCCAGTAATCGCCTTTATAGTCCACCCAATTACGGGTAACGTTTGAAGAAACCAAAGTACATAACTCCTTATGTAGGAATCCATGGTGACTTCAGGTTCAAGGACTAGTAGTCATACTAATAGCCACATGAGAAAGTATATGACACTCATATAACGATCCATGATACTTTCTCATTGCAGGTCATTCAGTATACATTCTCCAATGCATACCCATATGTCAACTTGATATCTCTATATCCATGATTTGTGAGATCAAGTCATCGAGTTGACCTACATGCTAGTCTTATTGCATTAACATTGTCCCTGAATGTTAATACTCGACTAGGAATGATTAAGAGTAGTGTTCTCTATATCATCTCACTATCGGTTCAACTAACCGATTGATATAGGTGAGAACCTTCTACTCAAGGATGCTATTATACTTAGTTTATTTGGCACCAATACAAGTAAGTATAATAACCTAAAACAAATGCCTTTATTTATATAAGAATATGATACAACAAGTCCATAATACAATCATCAAATGATTGTCTCTAGGGCTCTAATTAACATAAACCAATTCCTCTTCTAGGTCCCTCTTGTAGCCTCGCATCCACCCATCCATAACTTGGTTTGGTTTAACTTGGTTTAGTTTAATGTAACTTGGTTTGGTTTAACTTAACTTGGTTTGGTTTAACTTGGTTATAAAAAGAGAGAATTTTTCTAAACAGAATTCGATTATAGAAAGAGAGATTTTTTTTAAACAGAATTCTATTATTTTTGTTTCTTTGTAATCGATGGAAACCCTATAAAAAGGAGTAGGTGGTGGCTCCTAAAACCTAATTTTCTAATTCTCCACAATCCTCTTCTCTCCTTGTGGCTGGTGCCCCTTTTCGTTTGCTAGGGTCGACGCCCCTCCTCACCTTGCTAGGGTCGCCCCTTACTCACCTTGCAAGGGCCACCCCCCTCCTCTCCTTGCTTAGGGCCGGCACCCCCCTTCCTCTCCTAGCTAGGGCCGACACCCCTTCCTAGCAATCCATTGGTGGCCGGCGGCTTTAAGGAGAGGAAGAAGATTAGAAGGTGCCCTATCCTAGAGCATCCTTTTGTAGCTGACGGTTTGGAAACCGAGAAGAGAAGGAGGGTAGTGTTATCTTGGTAGATCGTCACCCACACGACGCCCAAGTGTTAGTTAGACCCCTAGAGCCAATCATTTGAAGATTGTATTATGGACTTGTTGTATCATATTCTTATATATAAATAAAGGCATTTGTTTTTGGTTATTATACTTACTTGTATTGATGCCAAATAAACTAAGTATAATAGCATCCTTGAGTAGAAGGTTCTTACATATATCAATCGGTTAGTTGAACCGATAGTGAGATGATATTGGGAACACTACTCTTAATCATTCCTAGTCGAGTATTAACATTCAGGGACAATGTTAATGCAATAAGACTAGCATGTAGCTCAACTCGATGACTTGATATCACAAGTCATGGATATAGAGATATCAAGTTGACACATGGGTATGCATTGGAGAATTATACTGAATGACCCTCCATGAGAAAGTATCATGGATCGTTATATGAGTGTCATATACTTTCTCATGTGACTATTAGTATGACTACTAGTCCTCAGACTTGAAGTCACCATGGTTCCCCTACATAAGGAGTTATGTACTTTGGTTACATCAAACGTCACCCGTAACTTGGTGGACTATAAAGGCGATTACTGGGTATGTAATGAATTATGCAGAGGGATGTGAGTGATGTAGATGGGATCTATCCCTCCTATATGACGGGAGCGACATCGATATTCTTGATAGAGTGAGACCACGAAGTGCATGACCATGCCCAAATGAGTCAATATGAGATATTGAGCTCATTTGATTGAGTGAGTCTACTTGGAGTTCAAGATTTGGATTGATTAGAGAATGACACGGTCTATGCCTCATATTTATCAATCTAGATGTCTAGGATAGAAGGACATTGTCATATATTGTGAGGAGTCACAATTAGTAGTCACAAGGTGATGTTGGCTCTCACATTCTTATAACTTGGGTAGTAATGATGTGTTGCTAGATACCGCTCATTACTTATGCTTCTAAATGGGTTTAGGAGCATTGCCAATGTTATAACAACCTATAGGATCACACACAAAGGACAATTAGTTGGAGATTAGGTTTATATGATGAACCAAGAGGATTAGATTCATGTGATGAATCAAATTGGATTAAGAGTAATCCTAATTGGGCTAATTGAGTTGGACTCAAGTTGATTCATGTGTTCAATGAGTCTAATTTACATTATGACTCATTGAATCAATTTAATTAAATGAATTAGATTCATTATATTAAATTGGCTTGAATTAAATGGTTGGATTAGATCAACCATGAGAGAGATTAAGTCAAGTTTGACTTGACTTGAGAGGAAGAGGAAAAGTCAAGTTTGACTTGACTTTATGCCACATCATTTGTGAGTTGGCATTAAGTGGCCAATGATGATGTGCCACATCATCATAGTTAGCACATGTGTGTGCCACCTAATGGAGGTTACAAATTCCCTCTTTAATGGCTACATTAAAGAGAATGGAGGTTACAACTCCAAGAGGTGGTCGACCACTTATTGTGTGTGAATGAAATTCATTTTTCATTCAAGGCATTATTCCATCATCTTCTTCCTCAAGCTCTCAACCTTTCTCCCTCTCCTCTCTTGGCTGAACCTTACCAAGGAGCTAGCAAACCTTTGTGTTAGGTTTTCTCCACCTATTTGTTCGTGTGGATACTTCTAGAGGGTTGTACACTTGACAACCTCGAGATCTGGCATCACTTGGAAGAGCGGGATACGCGAAGGGCTTCGCATCAAGGGTAATTCCTTCTCCTAGTTTAGAACTAGCATAAAACTCGTACTCGTAATGTTTTTTGAAAGTTTTACTTCACACGGATCCGGTGGCATGGGGGTTTCGGGGTTTCCACGATGCGAAAAAGTGGTTTTCGCGGCCCGAAAAACCCAACACCAAGAAGAGGAGAGGAATACCACAGAAGATCTTGAGGTCTTTAGCTACGATAAAGGTACAACTAGTTCTTTTATTCCGCAGTGCAATTAGTTTATTTTTCTTTGTATGGATCCTGAACACCAACACAAGAGGCTAGTGATCTCGTGCTTCAATCAAGGTGTACTTTGATCAATCAAGAACTTGCTTGATTGATCAAACACATGTCTGATCGAGCATGTGGGTTGTTAGGAAAGGTTCTGTGCTCGTACAAATTTTTGTACGTGGGAATTACATAGAACGGAATTCTAGCGCCAACATGGGGGACCTTAAGGAGTGATTGGACAGATTTCCTTAAGGGGAACCGGAGACTTTAAATCATCATATAGTTGATTGAGGACCTTAAGGAGTGACTGGACAAGCTTTCTTAAGGGGAACTAGAGACTTTAAACCTCTATGTAGTCGATCGGGGTACTTAAGGAGTGGCCGGACATGCTTCCTTAAGGGGAACTGGACACTTTAAACCTCCATGTAGTTGATCTAGGACCTTAAAAAGTGACTGAGCAGACTTCCTTAAGGGGAATCAGATACTTTAAACCATCATATAGTCGATCGGGGGCTTTAAGGAGTGACCGGACATGCTTCCTTATGGGGAACCGGAGACTTTAAACCGTCATATTGTCTATCGGGGGCCTTAAGGAGTGACCGGACAGGCTTCCTTAAGGGGAATTGGAGACTTTAAACCATTATATAGTCGATCAAGGACTTTAAGGAGTGATCAGATAAACTTCCTTAAGGGGAACTAGAAACTTTAAACCATCATATAGTCGATCGAGGACCTTAAGGAGTGACCGGACAGGCTTTCTTAAGGGGAATCAGAGACTTTAAACTATCATACAGTCAATCGGGGACCTTAAGGAATGACCGGACATGCTTCCTTAAGGGAAACTGAAGACTTCAAGTCCTCATCAAGTTAATCAAAGTATACAGATTATAAGTATTATCTCTATCTTACTTCGTTCGGTGATGTAAGACCGATTAATTTATCATGTATTGTTATTTTGTCTGGGAATATGTGCTCGACCATCCCACTAGATGGGTCAAGGATTCTTTATATATGAGAGCAAGGTATTCAACCCATCATAAAAACCCGGAGATCATCAGGAAAAGTTCATTCAACATTATTCTCTATAGGATTTTTGATGTGAGCCTAGAAGAGGCACTGAAGGGAATTGGGGGACCCATGACGAGATCCAAGACTAAGAGAATGAAGCAAGCTTTGGAAGGCTTAATAATGGGGCTCAAGGAAAAGGAGGATCAATGCACAATGGAGACAACAACTAAATGGATCACATTCCTTCAATTTGAAAGTGAAATTGGACCAACATGAGGACCATTTTCGTATGCATTTTTGGGGGGATTTTTCTAAAGTGACTTTTGATGTTCTTTGTGGGTTTTTAATGCATTTTTGAGAGTTCCTAAACTAGTATAATAAATACCATGCATGCATGGTTGCATTAAGCTAGTATTAGGGATTAGTGGATAATAAATACCATGCATGCAAGCATGATATTTATTTCATAATTAGTGCATAGTGGATCTTAAGGGATGTTAAATAGGAGAACTCTTGTATGGAAAATCAAGTAAATTTGAATGAAATTTTAGTTTCTCTTTGGTGAGAGCTTCCTTCTAGTTCTTAGGCAAAGAACTAATTCTGATCTTATCAAGGCAACTTGTGGTGATCAAACCCCATGACTTATCACTCACCTTCTCATCTTGCTTGAGTGTGGCATCAATACCCTTCCCCAAGCTGAATTTCAAGGCAATCCATTAACAAGGTTCCTTATCATTTGGTATCAGAGCCTTGGCTCCTTGATTTTCAAGTTTGTGTCTTATTTTCATCTTTGTTCTTGTCCATCTTTGTTGATCTCTCTGTCGCTATCTATCATAAATTTCTTTTCGCTATTTGGGTCCTCAAATCAAAAAAAAAAGGAAGGAAAATTTGAAAAAAAAAGAATCATTAGAGTCATTGGTTTCTGATTGAAAAAAAAAGGAAGGAAAATTCGAAAAAAAAATCATTAGAGTCATTGGTTTCTGATTGAAAAAAAAAGAAAAAAAAAAGGAGGAGGATTTGTGAATTGAAAGGACCCAATATTCTTTCTTTGTGAAATCTGAATTCAAAGATATATTCCTTTCATTGCTCTTGATCATTGCTGAATTTCTTGTTTTATCCGTTTATTTCTCTTGTTCTACTCTTATTTCTCTTGTTGGTTTCTTATTCACTTGGTTGTCTACTTGTTGTCTTGAGAAAGATATTTATTAGGTTCTTTCCTTAAGAGCTTATAAAGGAAGCTGAGTGGATAAATTTGAGTGCAACCACGTGAGTAAAGTGGTGAGGTCCGTCTAACATTTCTTTTGTAATTTTCCTTGTCATCTTCTTCTGTTTTTTTTTTTTTTCAAGCATGAGTGGGGAAAAATCACCCCATTCCCCAAGGCGAGATCTTAATAGGCTTCAAATGGAGGCACTTACTCAACAATTTGAGAGAATGCTTCAAAGACAACTTGAAGAAATACATGAAAGAATGGACCGACTTGAAGTAGAAAAAGTTTCCAACCGTGATGGAAATTCTAATCATGAAGAATCTTGTCAAAGTGACCCATTCTATGATTCACCAAGAGAAAGAAGGAGGCATGAAGGGGGAAGAAGACATGAAAGAGGAGGTAGAGACCATAGACAAGAAGATGATCTAGGAGGTGTGAAAGTCCATATACCTTCCTTCCAAGGGAGGAATGACCCCAAAACATATCTTGAGTGGGAGATGAAAATAGAGCAAATCTTCTCATGCCACAATTACAATAATGCAAAGAAAGTAAAGGTGGCTGCCCTTGAGTTCACCGATTATGCCTTAATTTGGTGGGATCAATTGCAAAAGGAGAGAAGAAGGTATAGAGAGCATCCTATCAACACTTGGGACGAAATGAAGACTTTGATGAGAAGGAGATTTGTGCCTTCCCACTACCATAGGGAATTGCACAACAAATTGCAAAGACTCACCCAAGGGAGTAGGAGCGCGGATGATTATTATAAGGAGAAGGAGGTGTCTTTGATTAGAGCCAATATTGTGGAGGATAGGGAAGCTACCATGGCTCGGTTTCTCCATGGCCTAAACCGAGATATCGGAGAAATTGTGGAGTTACAACATTATGTGGAGCTTGACGACTTAGTGCATCAAGCAATGAAAGTAGAGCAACAATTAAAGAGAAATAGAGTTATGAAGAAATCATCTTCTCCAAACTACTCTTCAAGTTGGAAGGACAAGCCAAAGAAGGAGGGTTCTTCTTCAAATTCTAAGGACGCAGCAAACACTATGAAGCCTATTCCTACTACCTCTTCTTCCACTTCTAAGAGTAGGGATATCAAGTGTTTTAGGTGTTTGGGAAAAGGTCATATTGCATCTGAATGCCTAAATAAGAAGACTATGGTGGTGAGAGATAATGGGAGTATCTCTATTGAAGAAATTGTTAGTTAGAGCCCTAGAGCCAATCATTTGATGATTATTATATGGACTCGTTGTATCTTATTCTTGTAGATAAATAAAGGCATTTGTTTTTGGTTAATATACTTTCTTGTATTAGTGTCAAATAACTAAGTATAATAGCGTCCTTAAGTAGAAGGTTCTTACCTATATCAATCGATTGGTTGAATCGATAGTGAGATGATATAGGGAACACTACTCTTAATCATTCCTAGTCAAGTATTAACATTCAGGGACAATGTTAATGCGATGAGACTAGCATGTTGGTCAACTCGATGACTTCATCTCACAAGTCATGGATATGGAGATATCAAGTTGACACATGAGTATGCATTGGAGAATGTATACTGAATGACCCGCTATGAGAAAGTATCATGGATCGTTATATGAGTGTCATATACTTTCTCATGTGGCTATTAGTATGACTACTAGTCCTTGGACCTGAAGTCACCATGGTTCCCAACATAAGGAGTTACGTACTTTGGCTTCGTAAAACGTCACCCGTAATTGGGTGGACTATAAAGGTGATTACTGGGTATGTAACAAATTATACGGAGGGATGTGAGTGATGTAGATGGGATCTATCCCTCCTATATGACGGGAGTGACATCGATATTCTTGATAGAGTGAGACCACTAAGTGCATGACCATGCTCAAATGAGTCAATATGAGATATTGAGCCCATTTGATTGAGTGAGTTTACTTGGGATTCAAGATTTAGATTGATTTGAGGATGACACTGTCTATGCCTCACATTGATCAATCTAGATATCAAGGATAGAAGGACACTTGTCATATATTGTGAGGAGTCACAATTAGTAGTCACAAGGTGATGTTTAATCTCAACATTCTTATAACTAGGGTAGTAATGATGTGTTGCTAGATACCGCTCATTACTTATGCTTCTAAATGGGTTTAGGAGCATTGTCAATGTTATAAGAACCTATAGGGTCACACACAAAGGGCAATTAGATGGAGATTAGGTTCATTTGATGAACATAAAGGATTAGGTTCATGTGACGAACCAAATTGGATTAAGAGTAATCCAAATTAGGCTAATTGAGTTGGACTCAATTTGGTTCATGTATTAAATGAGTCTAATTTGGACTTAGACTCATTGAATCAATTTAATTCAATGAATAGGGATTCATTAAATTAAAATTGACTTAAACCAATGGTTAGAATTGATCAACCATGGGAGAGAAGTGGTCAAGTTTGACTTGACTAGAGAGTAAGATGAAGAGTCAAGTTTGACTTGACCATTTGCCACCTCTATGGTGAGTTGGCAAGAAGTGGACCAATGATGATGCTTGACATCATCATGGTTGCTTAAGTGAGATGCCACCTCATGGGAGTTACCAAGAGTTGTGACTCTTGGCGTCCCATGGAGGTTACATTCTCTCTTAAAGTGGTCTGCCACTTTAGATGAGAGAGTTAGTGCATTTTGTGTGCTTGGTGAGTAACTCCTTCTTCTTCGTCAAACTCTTCCCTTCTCTCCCTCTCCTCCACCATTACTGATCTTCTAAGGTTGCTAGCACATCCTTAGAGGTTCTCTCCATCGAGTTTTTCATGTGGATACACATAGAGGAGTATCTACTTTGATACTCTCGAGATCCGGCGACGAACCTTGGACAAGCAGGATTACGAAGGGCTTCGCATCAAGGTTAACCTTTTTATTTTGTAGATCAAATGTAGATCTAGGAGTAGAAAACATGTATATGAAAGTTTTACATAATTTTATTTTTTCGCACGGATCTGTGGCATGGGGGTTTCGGGGTTTCCGCAATGCAAAAAACGGTTTTTGCGGCCCAAAAAAACCCAACAGTGGTATTAGTGCCACGTGAGAAGCATATACATGTTTTATTTTGAATTTTATGAAATTCTACAGATCTGTAAGTTTCTGTATTTTTATGATTTTTATTGATTTTATGGGTAATTTTCTCGTAGAAGCGAAGCACAAGTGTTTAGACACTTGTAGGCTTCGACTACCGAGAAGATATTTCCGAAACGGCAAGGTTTCGCCCCAAATCCTTTTGGGACAGCGACTAAGGTAGTGTAGGATCGCTTAGGAATACTCGAAATGGTTATATCATGGGTAGGGGCGCTGCCCCTGATCCCGCAAGGGGCTTCGTTCCGCGATTGCGCCCGAGAACCGCTAAACGAGACCGCCGGTAATTTTTACTCATAAAAAGTTGTAAAAATTGAAAGAAAATTACATAAATTTATAAAAATAACATAATTTTGAATTATGTATTATTTTGTGATGGTCATGGCCCAAAAGACCCAATTAGATTGAAAAAATTATGTTGTAATTCATAATATGGCCTGCGTGGCATTTTGTTTTTATGCGTATTGTACTTGATTCGCGACCTGCGCGTCGTGCCTTTCCTATTTTTATTTCCTGTTTTAAATTAGTTTAGACTCGAATGTAACTCGAGTTTCACTTTTGTAATGTACAAAATGGAGCGGTGGAAGATCCACTCGAGACGGAGTTATGAGGAGGGCGTGAGCAACACAAGGTGGTCAAGGAAGGAGCTTGAGAAGCTGTTGACCTTAGGTTGACCATCCAATCTTCTCATTGGCTTGAGAAGATCGTAGTAGGGCCATGACTAATCACAAAAAATATTTAATTAATTGCTTGTGTGTGTATATGTGATGCATGCTAGAATAAGTAATTAATTAGCGCCTTAATGATTCGATTCGATCAATTGCGTATATGATACACCTCGACGATTAGATTAGATCTAAATCACGTACATGATGCGCCCTAATGATTAAATTAGATCTAAATCGCGTACATGACACACCTCGTCGATTAGATTAGATATCAATCACGTCAACTCGTAATGCCTACCATGCCGTGATACCTATCACTACCTCGATCGCATGTTGTTGTTGAATCTACCAAAGCAGAGCAACGCATACTCTCTTAGTAGGGTACGGAGGGACAATTTTGGTCTCGCCTATCAACACATGGGTGAATACAACTCAATTAGATTGAGTAACTAATTAACTCAATTGGATCGAATTTAACTATAGACATTTTTCAATGGTTGGTAGATAGGTCAAAATCACGTTTATATTAACTCTTGGGTGTATTAGCCAAAGCTAACTTGAGTTTTAATATAAATGTGGATCTTGATCCTATAAACAAGAGTAGCATAGAGATGTAATTGGTAATTAGTTACCTACCGATCATACTAAGTCTTGGGCGATTTAGCCAAAGCTAACTCAAGGCGTAGTATGATGTGGATCTTGTCCCACACGAATTATAGATAGTTGGTTAGAATCTAGTTAGTGTGGTTTGACCACATCACTCACTTGATTCTACAAAATTCTATAATTTGGTGGGAGCATCATTTAATTAAAGGCCTAATTAGATGATTAATAGAATATGATATTTATTTTTCTGCATTTTTTGTTGTAGATAACCATGACATCAAATATGAACTCTTTCTCCCTGCGTTCTGTCCTTAAGAAGGACAAGCTCAACAGAGCTAAGTTCCTGGATTTGGTACAGAAATCTGAGAATAGTTCTCACTTAGAAAAGAAAACTGTACATCCTGGAGCAGGCCATTCCCGAGGCACCTCCTGCCATTGCCACGTGAGCTGATCATGATGCTTACAAGAAGCATCAAGATGACGCATTAGATGTGTCATGTCTTATGCTCGCAATCATGAACTCTGAGCTTTAGAAGCAACATGAGTTAATAACTGCTATGATATGGTTGAACATCTTCGTCAACTCTATCAAGTACAAGCAGGGCACTGGAAGAGGAAGTGCATAGGATACCTGGAAGATCTTAAGAAGAAGAGAAATAAGATTTCTACTTCAGGTATACATGTTATAGAAGTCAACCTCTCTATTTCTTCATCGTGGGTATTAGATACCAGATGTGCTTCTCATATTTGTACTAATGTACAAGCGTTGAAAATAGCAGAGCATTGACGAAGGGAGAGATAGACCTACGAGTAGGCAATGGAGCACGGGTAGTTGCTGTTGCTGTAGGAACTTATTTTCTATCTCTGCCCTCTGGGCTTGTACTAGAATTGGATGATTGTTGTTATGTGTCTGCTTTAACTAAGAACATTATATCAGTTTCTTGTTTAGACAAGAAAGGTTTTTCATTTATAATAAAGAACAAATGTTGTTCAGTTTATTTAAATGATATGTTCTATTGTAGTGTACCTCTGATAAACGGACTCTATATTCTAGACCTTGAAAACCTTATCTATAACATAAGTACCAAGAGGTTCAAGTTAAATGACATGAACCAAACCTATCTCTGGCACTGTCACTTAGGTCATATAAATGACAAACGCTTATCCCAGCTCCATAAAGATGGTTTGCTAGACTCATTTGATTTTGAATCATATGAGACATGCGAGTCATGCCTTCTTGGCAAGATGACCAAGACTCCCTTTAGTGGACACAGTGAGAGAGCGACTGACTTGTTAGGTCTTATACATAGTGATGTTGTAATACCCACTAAGCTTGTAAGATAAATATATGAATTTGGGATTTTTCCTTAGAAAAATAATAGGAAGTGAGTTGAAGCAAAAAGAAATAAAATGAAATAAAAAGAAGAGGAGGTCAAGGATTGAACGATGAACCTTTTATATTATATTTCATAGAATTAATTAATAGAAACCAATTGGGATAGAGACAAGATGTTGATAACAAAGGAGGGAAACTCATGATAAAGGTAAGAGTAAAAGCTAGCCAAAAGAAAACAAGAAAGGAGCAAGAGAAAGGCAACTTGCCTTCCTCCCTTTCTCTCCTTCTTCCTCTTTGTTCTTGCCAAAAATTTAAAGAGGGAATTAAGAGGATTCAATCCCCCTTATTTCATCATGAATGGTAAGAATAAATGAATAAATAAAATAAATAGGAAATAGAAAAAAAAGGCTAAGGGAGAAGGAAAGCAAAAATCAATTTTTCTACCTCTTCCCCCTTAACATAAAAGGGAGCAAGAAAAGAGAAGTTTATTTTTCTCTCATTTTCTCTCATTCTTCCTCTCCCTCACCGAAACCATCAGTCCCCTCTCCTCCATCTTCGGCCCCAAAGCCAAGGTTTTCTTCCTAAGAAAGCCTAAGATACAAGGAGGACTAAGCAAGGGAATCAAGGGAAAGGAACTAGAAGGAGAGGCTACTTCTTTCATCACCATACCATAGATCCACAAGCGAAAAGGATGTAAGCTTCCCCTCACCTGTGGTACAAGGATTTTTATGTGATTTTCGTATTTTATAAGGATTAGAAAACCTAGGAAAGAATTTAAGAAAAATTCGGCCAAAGAAAAGGTTTTCAAATCTAGGAAGGTTTAAACAAGTCCTTATTTCATGATATTTTTTCTATGCTATGTAGGAAGGATTTTCTTCATGTTTTTATACCTAAATGATGCTTTATCAGAGGAGTACCTAACCCTAGAATTTCGGCCAAAAATATTTTAAAGAGGTTAGGGAAAATATTGTGTAACCACACTAGTGCAAGATTCTCTCCATGAACTATTAAGGATCTTTTATTGGTTTTCTTGCTTAAAAGTTACTTGGAACCAAAAGAAATCCATTTATATGTTTCGGCCAAGAAAAGGGCTTAGAGTTAGGAAGACCTTTAAATTTAAGAAACCATGTTTGTATGATAGAATATAGAGTTTTCTTAAAGAATTGCATGTTGAACATTGCTAGAAATTCATGAACTCTTATTTTAGATTTTCGGCCATGATAAGATGGATAGTTTAGAAAAGTTTAAACAAAATTCTAATATGCTCAAGACCTCTGTGATATTATGATATGAAGGTTGTTTAATGTTCTTATGTTTAAATTGAGTATAGGAAAATTAGTTACATGATATATGACATGTAAGATCACAAGGGTCCTAGCTTGTTTATGAACCAACTATGTATATGATGTCCTTAGTAATTTTTGCCATGAAACTTACTTAGGTTTTCCATGCTTTAGGCCACTTAAAACCTAGTTTAAAGATTGGTAGGTTTCGGCCATGAGGAAAAATAAAAGAAAAAGGGAAAGAAACCTAGGAAGCCTAAGACACAATTCACATGTATGTTTATTATGCTTGTCTTTATACATGCTATGAAACTTGTATGATTTCTTATGCTTTTAGGATATTTGAAGAAAGTTTTTATACTGTTGAGTTTCGGCCAAGTAGGGTTTAAAAGACCTAGAGGCCTTAGAAATGGAACCAAATGTGTTAAAAGTGCTTCTTATGAAAATAGGATAATGTGTTGATTGTGTCACATGCTTGTATAATTTTCCCATGACCTAAATGGACCATTGTATGTTTCGGCCATGAAGGAATAGATGCCCTAGAAACCCTAGAACAAGAATTAAATATGCTTATGTCACTTTACATGGAATATGATAAGTAGAAAGACAAAGTTCCCATGCTATATGTTGTTTAATGACCTAATTGAGGCTAGGGTAAGTTTCGGCCATACATGTTGTATAATGTCTTGTTATGAATTTATACATGATGTTAGTTCAAGTTCACTTGCTTGTATGTTTGTTTTTAGCCCTAATGAACACTTGTTAAAAGTTTGACTATGACATATGTTAAGGGCTTGAAGGACTTAGGAACTTGCTCAATATGCTTACTATGTTACTTGGAAAAAAATGCTATAAATATGGTTTAAGGTTTCCATGCTTTCATGACAATTGGGACCTTGTTTATATACTGATAGGGTTTGGCCACATGAGTTTAAGGACTTGGAGAACTTAGAAACCAAGTAAATCATACTTATAATGCTTCCTATGAAATTCATGTAATGATAATTTAGGTTTCACATGCTTGGAGGTTGTTTTTACCTAAATTGAGACCTAAGGGGGTTCGGCCATGATAGGAACCCAAGGGTTTAGGAAGCTTAGAACCCAAGTTAACTATGTTACCATGTTTCTTATGATAGTATAATCACATGATACACCCTTATGCTTAATCATGTATGCTTGTGATTTATACCTTTTTATGATATGATATGTGGATAGAGATATGCATGTTTTAATGATATGTTATGTGCTTAGAAATATGCATGCTTTAATGATATGCTATGTGAGTAGAAATAAGCATGCTTTAATGATATGTTATGTGCTTGGAATATGCTTGTTTTTACGATATGCTATGTGGATAGAAATATGCATGCTTTCTCAAGACATGATGTATGCCTAAGTGATGCATACTTTTTATGATATGATGTATGCCTAAGTGATGCATACTTTCTCAAGACATGATGTATGCCTAAGTGATGCATACTTTTTGATGATATGATGTATTCCTAAGTGATGCATACTTTCTCAAGACATGATGTATGCCTAAGTGATGCATACTTTTTATGATATGATGTATGCCTAAGTGATGCATACTTTTATGACATAATGTATGCCTAAGTGATGCATACTTTTATGCTATGCTATGTGACTAAATGATGCATTTTTATACATGCTACTTTACTTTGTAAGGCTTGTACCAAGGGTGGACTCCTAATCAGTCTATAGGCCTTGCTTTGTGATCTAGGCTAATAAGGGATGAGCTCCTTAGTACACCCTAAGCCTTGCTTTGTGATCTAGGCTAATAAGGGATGGGCTCCTTAGTACATCCTTAGGCCTTGCTTTGTGATCTAGGCTGATAAGGGATGGACTCTCTAAGTATGCCCCTAGGCCATGCTTTGTGATCTTGACCTAGTTCCTAGTATGATTCAAGACTTGCTACCTTGGATATACTTAGGACGCGCGCATTTATGTTATGTATGTATGGTACAAGCCGGGGCCCTGAATATGTTGATATTATGTTCAAGTATATATGTAAGAAGAAATGGTTTTAAAAGATCATGAGACATACACATGTTTTTCGGATACATGTTTTCAAAATCATATTGCATATACTTTATGATCATGTTGTGATAATGCTATGATTTATGATATGCCATGATTAGATATGACTATGATATGTTTCATGCCATGCTTTAAGAGATGAGATGCCATGATTAGATATGAATTATGTTATATTTCATGCTATGCTTTAAGAGATGATATGCCATGACTAATTATGATTTTGTTATGTTGCATGATATGCTTAAAGAGTATGATATGTTATGCCATGACTAGTTGAGATCATGTTATGTTGATATATTCTTTGATTATGTAATGATTTATGGTTTTAGTGAGTTGGAAAGGAACTTACTGAGCCATGAGTGCTCATAGCTTACTTTCCTTGTACCACATATAAGGAAAAAGCTGGATGAGCTAAAGGAGCAGCAGGAGAGGCAAAGAGATGTGTGTGGCGGTGGCTAGGCAACCAAATAAGAACCTGCTTTAAGAACTTTTAGGAATTACACCTTGGTTTCATAAATTGTAGTACTACATGGTTGACTTGATGTTATGTTTCTATTTAACTTGTTATCATGTTATGGAAACCATATTAGTGTAGTTCGGTTTTTATTAAACCAAGAAAAATGATTTTTAAGTCTTCCGCTGTAATATGTACGTTGAGTATCGTAGCCCCGTCCCTTAGGGTTAGCAGGGAGGGCGGGCGTTACAGATGTATGTGTCCCTTTCAATGCCACTGCTAGAGGTGGTTATAGGTACTTCATTACATTTACTGATGACTTCAGTAGATATGGTTATGTGTACCTGATGACACATAAGTTAGAATACTTTGAAAAGTTCAAAGAATTCAAGAATGAAGTACGAAACCAGCTTGGCAAAAGTATTAAGATACTTCGATCAGATCGAGGTGGTGAATACCTTAGCCATGAGTTTCGTGACTATCTAGCTGAGTGTGGGATTCTATCTCAACTCACTTCTCCTGGAACACCACAATGGAATGGTGTATCCGAAAGGAGGAATCGCACCTTATTAGATATGGTACGATCTATGATGAGTCACACTGATCTTCCTACATTCCTTTGGGGCTATGCTCTAGACACAACAGCCTTCATTCTCAACCGAGTTCCATCTAAGGCTGTAATAAAGACACCATACAGGATATGGACTGGGAGAGATGCCCAGGTGTCTTTTATGAGGATTTGGGGTTGTGAGGCTTATGTTCGACGTCAAGTCTCAGACAAATTGGGACCCAAATCCGACAAGTGCTATTTTATCAGATACCCCAAGGAAACTAAGGGATATTACTTCTACATTCCCAGTCAACACAAGTTAGTTGTGGATAAGACTGGGGTATTTCTAGAAAGGGATTTTGTTTCTAGAAAGACTAGTGGGAGTACGTTCGATCTTAAAGAAGTTCAAGATGTGAACAATACTACTGAAGCCTCAATGGAAGTTGAACTGGAACCACAAAAGTGTTTGAATGATGTTGTTCGACAAGGAGTTGAGGAACAACAACCAGTTCAAGTAGACATACCTCTTCGCAGGTCTGAAAGGGTATGTCATCTGCCTGAGAGATACTCATTTCTCTTGTCTGACCATGATGACGTTGTGCTCATAGAGGATGATCCCACCTCCTATCAGGAAGCTGTGATGAGCCAAGATTCTGAGAAATGGCTAGAGGTCATGAGATCCAAGATAGAGTCCATGTACACCAACCAAGTATGGACTTTGGTTGATCGACCTGAAGAGGTGAAACCCATTGGGTTTAAGTGGGTCTTTAAAAGAAAGACTGACATAGATGGACTTATTTATATGGGTCGCTTGGTACCTAAAGGTTTCAAGCAAATTCATGGTATTGACTATGATGAAACCTTTTCTGCAGTAGCAATCTTTAAATCCATTCAGATCATACTTGCTATTGCAGCGTACCACGATTATGAGATCTGGCAGATGGATGTCAAAATAGCGTTTCTGAATGGAAACCTGCTCGAGGATGTGTACATGACACAACCTGAGGGTTTTGTAGATCCACGGCATACTAGCAGAGTATGCAAGCTGCATAGGTCCATTTATGGACTAAAGCAAGCTTCTCAGAGTTGGAATCTTCGATTCGATGATGCAATCAAACAGTTTGATTTCATCAAGAATGAAGATGAACCTTGTGTCTACAAGAAGGTTGTAGGGAACATAGTTGTCTTCCTCATATTGTATGTGGATGACATACTACTCAGACTTGGCTAGAGATTTGTTTCTCAATGAAGGACTTAGGTGAAGCATCCCGCATTCTAGGCATACAGATCTATAGAGATAGATCTAAGAGATTGCTTGGCCTAAGTTAGAGTACATATATTGACAAGGTACTCTTACGGTTTGCCTTGTAGAACTCTAAGAAGGTATTTCTGCCGATGTCACATGGCATGAGTCTTTTGAAGACTCAAGGTCCCTCTTCTAGAGAGGAGAGAGACCGCATGGATCAGATCCCTTATGCCTCAGTCATAGGATCTATCATGTACACCATGCTATGTACTCGTCCTGATGTCTCGTATGCTTTGAGCATGATGAGCAGGTACCAGTCAGATCCAGGTAAAAGTCACTGGATAGCGGTCAAGAATATTCTTAAGTACTTAAGAAGGACTAAAGAATATTTCTTGATATATGGAGGTGATGATGAGCTAGCTGTAAAGGGTTATAGTGATGCCAGCTTCCAGACCGACCAGGATGATTATCGATCGCAGTCAGGGTTCGTGTTTTGCATAAATGGTAGTGCTGTGAGCTAGAAGAGTTCGAAGCAAGACACAGTAGCTGATTCTACGACAGAGGTCGAGTATATTACTACATCAGAAGCAGCAAAGGAGGCAGTTTGGATCCGCAAGTTCATCACCGAACTTGGGGTGGTTCCTAGCATCGCTGACCCTATTGAGCTCTATTGTGACAACAATGGAGCAATTGCGCAGGCTAAGGAACCATGCTCACTCTAGCGAACCAAACACATACTACGGCGCTTCTATCTCATTCGAGAGATTATAGAGATAGGAGATGTGAAGATTTGTAGAGTACCCACAGAGGCTAACATCGCAGATCCCTTGACCAAGGCTTTGGCACAGAGAAAGCATGATGATCACACTAGGACATTGGGCTTTAGAGCCTATATTGATTGGCACTAGTGTTAGTGGGAGATTGTTAGTTAGAGCCCTAGAGCCAATCATTTGATAATTATTGTATGAACTCGATGTATCATATTCTTGTATATAAATAAAGGCATTTGTTTTTGGTTATTATACTTACTTGTATTAGTGCCAAATAACTAAGTATAATAGCGTCCTTGAGTAGAAGGTTTTTACCTATATCAATTGATTGGTTGAATCGATAGTGAGATGATATAGGGAACACTACTCTTAATCATTCCTAATCGAGTATTAACATTCAGGGACAATGTTAATGCGACGAGACTAGCATGTAGGTCAACTCGATGACTTGATCTCACAAGTAATGGATATGAAGATATCAAGTTGACACAGGAGTATGCATTGGAGAATGTATACCGAATAACCCACTATGAGAAAGTATCATGGATCGTTATATGAGTGTCATATACTTTCTCATGTGGCTATTAGTATGACTACTAGTCATTGGACCTGAAGTTACCATGGTTCCCTACATAAGGAGTTGCGTACTTTAGCTTCGTCAAACATCAACCGTAACTGGGTGGACTATAAAGGCGATTACTGGGTATGTAACAAATTATGCGGAGGGATGTGAGTGATGTAGATGGGATCTATCCCTCCTATATGACGGGGGTGATATCGATATTCTTGATAGAGTGAGACCACTAAGTGCATGGCCATGCCCAAAAGAGTCAATATGAGATATTGAGCTCATTTGATTGAGTGAGTCTACTTGGGATTCAAGATTTAGATTGATTAGAGGATGACACGGTCTATGCCTCACATTGATTAATCTAGATGTCAAGGATAGAAGGACACTTGTCATATATTGTGAGGAGTCACAATTAGTAGTCACAAGGTGATGTTGGATTTCAACATTCTTATAACTTGGGTAGTAATGATGTGCTGCAAGATACCGCTCATTACTTATGCTTCTAAATGGAATTAGGAGCATTGCCTACGTTATAAGAACCTATAGGGTCACACACAAAGGGAAATTAAATGGAGATTAGGTACATTTGATGAACCTAAAGGATTAGGATCATGTGATGAACCAAATTGGATTAAGAGTAATCCAAATTAAGCTAATTGAGTTAGACTCAAATTGGTTCATGTATTAAATGTGACTAATTTGGACTTAGACTCATTGAATCAATTTAATTCAATGAATAGGGATTCATTAAATTAAAATTGACTTGAACCAATGGTTAGATTTGATCAACCATGGGAGAGAAGTGGTCAAGTTTGACTTGACTTGAGAGGAAGATAAAGACACAAGTTTGACTTGACCATTTGCCACCTCATTAGTGAGTTGGCAAGAAGTGGACCAATTATGATGCTCCACATCATCATGGTTGCTTAAGTGAGATGCCACTTCATGTGAGTTAGCAAGAGTTGTGACTCTTGGCATCCCATGGAGGTTACATTCTCTCTTAAAGTGGCTGGCCACTTTAGATAAGGGAGTTAGTGCATTTTGTGTGCTTGGTGAGTAACTCCTTCTTCTTCCTCAAGGTCTTCTCTTCTCTCCCTCTCCTCCAACATTACTAATCTTCTAAGGTTGCTAGTACATCCTTAGAGGTTCTCTCCATCGAGTTGTTCGTGTTGGTTGCTACTCGGAAAACCTAATGGTTCCACTGTACAAAAATTTTTGTACAAAGGTCTGAACCTTTTCCTAGCTACAATGTGTTCTTTTAAATTAAACTCGGATCGCTTGCGGAACTTAACACGTTTGATCCTAAGTTTAATTTATTTGTTCTTTTAGGTTTAGACTTGGATCTCCTGCGTAACTTAACACGTTCTATCCAAATCACCTAGGTTATTAATTCCATTAAATATTAATTTCCAAAATTGGCTTCCAGGACTGCATGGCGAGGCTCATGGCCTTCTTGGATATGGGAACAACCACCACCACCTAGACAATGCCTTTTACGGAAAGCTAATATTTAATTTCCTTAAATAACTTTAGGTCAACCAAAAGGAACAATCGACTCACAAGGAAAAGAAAAATAAAAGAACACAACATCGAAAACTATTTCAAAAATCTAGAATCGCATGCCTCTTGTATTTGGTATTTTTACAAAGAAATAAAACTAGTATGATGCGGAAACTAATTACTAGTTATACCTTTCTTTGTAGACTTTAACGACCTCTTGATCTTCTATCGTATTCCTCTTCTAACCTCGGACATTGTGTAACGCCCGCCCTTCTTACCCAACCAAAGGCGGCGCTACATTCTTATACTACTTACGTACATGCTTTAGTTATAACAGCGGAAGAATAAAAACTTTAAAGAATTTAATTTATCCTGATTGTTCTTTGCTGAGCCACCACCACACACATCACTATCTGCTCCTCCTGTTGCTCCTCTAGCTCATCCAGCTTCTTTATCTGCGGTACAAGGAAAGTAAGCTATGAGCACTCATGGCTCAGTAAGTTCCTTTCCTACTCACTAAAACCGAATCATCGTATATTAATATCATGCGTAGTATCATAAGCATATAACATATAAGAGTATCATATTCATATCATAATATCACATGGCATTATATCTAATCATCAGGTAATTTAAAGCACATATGTAGGCAATGCATCATGAATTTGAAAACTTATACTTATAAATACTTGAAATTAATATCATCATTGAGGGGATCCCGGTTTGTACCACATACATCATGCGCGCGCTTCTTAAGTAGGTCCAAGGTAGCAAGTCTTGAACCCTACCATACATACATACTAGGCCCGAGTCTTACTCCATCGACCTAGGGCATTCAGAAGCCCATTACTGACGAGGCCCGAGTCTTATTCCATCGACCCCGGGGCGTTTACGGAGCCCACCCTTGGTACAAACCATACAAAATAACATATCATGCATAACTATCATATCATGTCCTTAACAATCTTTCATGCATTTCCTTTTTCGTTTCTTTTCATTATGTATAGCATTTCCTTATGCTATCACATATCATGACATATTACATAATATAATTTCATTCCTTCATTATGTATAGCATTTCCTTATGCTATCACATATCATGGTATATTACATAACATAGTTTTATTTCTTCATTATGTATAGCATTTCCTTATGCTATCACATATCATGGCATATTACATAACATTATGTATAGCATTTCCTATGCTATCACATATCATGGCATATAACATAATTTCATTTTCTCCTCATTATGTTTAGCATTTCCTATGCTATCACATATCATGACATATACATAACATAAATTTCATTCTTTTCTCATTATGTATAGCATTTCCTATGCTATCACATATCATGACATATACATAACATAAATTTCATTCTTTTCTCATTATGTATAGCATTTCCTATGCTATCACATATCATGGTATAGAAAATCTATCATGTAGTGTAGACTTAGTTACACCTCACTAGATCTCGGAAGCTCTTCTTAACCGAATTTCCTCAAACTTGTTTCTAGGTTTTAAAATCCTCATAAAATCTGAAAAATATATATAAAGCCTTGTACCACAGGTGAGGGGAAGCTTACCTTCTTCGCTTAAGTTTCCTAGAGTTGAGAACTTGCTTGTGAACCTTTCTTCCTTGCTTGCTTTGCTCGGCACCAATGGAGGAGAGGAGTGGCTAGGTCTTTTGGTGGAGAGGAGGAGGAAGAAGAGGCTTCTTCCTCTTTGTGTTGCTCGGCAACAACAAGAAAGAAAGAAGAGGGAGGGAGTGAGAAGGAAGAGGAGCTTCCTTCCTCTTGTGTTGCTCGGCAACAAGAAGAAAAGAGATGGAGAGGGAGGTCTCGGCACAAAGGGAGGAGAGGAGGATGAGTGGGTTGAGGATGAAGTTGAAGCCCCCCTCCATGCCTATTTATACTAAAAGGAGGGGAGGGAACTTGACTTGATTCATCCTCCCTATTCATTTCTCCCCTTAAATGACAAGAATATTCTAGAGATATGCCTTTTAGTTCTCTCTTTTCTTTCCCTTAATTTCTCTCTTTTCTCTCCTTTAATAAAATTTTCTATCTCTCCTCTTACAATATCCTCTTCTATCCCACTTGGTTAACACATGCATGCATCCACAAGAGAACCAAGGATCAAAACTTGGTTATGCATATTTTTACTTCTTTTTACTTCCTTTTCTTTTAAGTAAAAAGAATCCTTTCTTATTCTTAACTACTTAGTCCTTTCTCTCCTTATCAATAATTCTCCTATCCCCTTTGGTATCCTATACATGTTCCTTACAAGAGGTCCAAGGTTCAATCTCTCTTCTAACATTTTATTTTCTTTTGTACATAATAATTCGTATATTTCCATATTATGCATTATGCATAAATATTTCATACATGTACATATTATCTCATATTTCTTCCTTTTGTCTACATTAATTCCATACATTTTAAATCATGCATAGATGATTATATTCTCAACTTTATTTTTCTTTCATAAAGTTTTAATCATCTAAATCCATCTTAATATAGAATATTTACATCTTCTTTTCATTCGTACTCTCATTACCCTTATTTTCTTATCTAGGCTTTCTTGGGGTGTTACACATTGTGTGGGCAACGATCTTCTGAGATGAGAACCACCAAGCACCTTCTTCTTCCTTGCAAGTTTCGGCCATCAAAACTTCTCCTAGGATGAAGAGGTTCGGCCACCACCACCATGCTCCAAGGGATGCTAGAAACAAAGCTTTCTTTCTCTCCTTCTTCTTCTTCTTCTCTAAACTTGTTCCGGCAACCATATGAATCTCCACAAGAAGGATGAGGTTCGGCCATCAAAGAGAAGAGAGGAGGAGAGGATGGCCGGCCACACCAAGGAAGAAAAAGAGGGAGAAAATAGAATAGAGTTCTCTTCATGAAGGCACCTCTACCCCCTCTTTTATAATCATTGGTCTTAGCAAATAAGGAAATTTTAATAAAAACTTCCTTAATTCCTTTGCCATGAAAAATAAATTTAATTGATATAAAATCAATTTCTCTTTTATTAATCAACATGGTCGGCCACAATAATCTAAGCAAAGGAAATTTAATTCAATCAAGAATTAAAACCTTCCTAATTTGTTTCCGGAAATTTTAAAAATAAAATTTCTCTAATAATTTTTATTCCTTCATGATTGGTTTATAAAATGGAAATTTAATAAATTAAAATCTTTCTTTTAAACATGTGGAAAGAAAGTTATCTCTAAAAATTAAAATCTCTTTTAATCTACAAATAAGGAAAGATATCAAATATTTTCTTAATCTTTTGTAGAAACTTATAAAAGAGAATATTTAATTTTTAAACTCTCTTTTAAATCATGAACATGGTTAAAAAGGAAAGTTTTCTTAAAATTCAAAATCCACCTTTTAATCAACAAATAAGGAAAGATTTCAAATTTTAAACTCTCTTTTAAACATGTAGGTGATTTACAAATAAGGAAAGTTTTTACCAAAAATTAAAACCATCCTTTTAATCTACAAATAAGGAAAGAGATTAATCTATTCTCTTAATCTTTTGTAGAAAGCTATAAATGGAAATTTTTAATTTTTAAACTCTCTTTTAAAAACCTTGATATCCACATAAGAAATAATTTTAATAAAAAACCCTTTTAATATTCTAGTGGCCGACCACCTAAGCTTGGGACCCAAGCTTTGGCCGGCAACCAACTTGGCTCATCCACTTGGTCTTGCCCGGCCCTAGCTTGGGTTCCAAGCTAGCTTGGCCGGTCCCATTGGATGGGTAAGAAGGTGGGTATGTGGTGGGTATACATCTCTATATACAAGAGGCTACGATAGGGACCGAAAGGAGGAATTGGTTTTGGTCTCCTGATAAAATTAAGCATCCCGTGTTCACCCCGAACACATAACTTAATTTTATCAATAATAATCCATTCCACTAGAGAACTATTATTGAACTACCGTACCATTCCCAAATTACATTTTGGGCTCCTTCTTATTATGAGTGTGTTAGTCTCCCTGTGTTTAAGATATCGAATGTCCACTAATTAAGTGAGTTACTGACAGCTATTTAATTAATATCTTAGTCCAAGAGTAGTACCACTCAACTTCATCGTCATGTCGGACTAAGTCCACCTGCAGGGTTTAACATGACAATCCTTATGAGCTCCTCTTGGGGACATTCTCAACCTAGTTTACTAGGACACAGTTTCCTTCTATAATCAACAACACACACTATAAGTGATATCATTTCCCCACTTATCGGGCTTATTGATTTATCGAATTAAATCTCACCCATTGATAAATTAAAGAAATAAATATCAAATATATGTGCTTGTTATTATATTAGGATTAAGAGCACACACTTCCATAATAACTGAGGTCTTTGTTCCTTTATAAAGTCTGTATAAAAGAAACGACCTCTAATGGTCCTACTCAATATACTCTAAGTGTACTAGTGTAATTATATTGTTAAGATAAACTAATACCTAATTACACTACGACTTTCCAATGGCTTGTTCCTTTCCATCTTGGTCATGAGCTACTGTTTATAATTTATAAGGTACTGATAACATGATCCTCTGTGTGTGACACCACACACCATGTTATCTACAATATAAATTAATTGAACAACTACATTTATCATAAATGTAGACATTTGGCCAATGTGATTCTTATTTCTAGATAAATGTTTATACCAAAAGCTAGGCTTTTAGTATACATCCTAACATTCTCCCACTTATACTAAAAGACTAAGCTGCCATATCTGCTACCATACATCTGATTCCCAACCCTTCAACATACCCATCAAAAGTTATTGCCTTAAGGGGCTTAGTGAAAAGATCTATAGGTCATCATCTGATGCAATCTAGGCAGCAACAACTTCTCCTCGTTTATACGATTTCTCGTATTGGGTGGTACTTGCGCTCTATTGTGTTTACTTGCCTTATAGACTTATGGTTTCTTCGAGTTTGCTACTGCACCACTATTATTACAATAAATTGTAATAATCTTTGGACAAACCATAAATCATATCTAAGTCTATCTTGAGGTTATTAAGTCATTCAGCTTTTATGACTACCTCAGAGGCTTGCCATATACTCAGCTTCTTTGGTGGAGTCCAGAAAAACACCTATGCTTATCACTCTTCCATAGTTATGACTTTACCTCTTAAAGTAAACACAAAACCCCGAGGTTAACTTACTAATGTCCCTATCCGATTGGAAGTCAAAATCCGTGCAACCCACAGGGACCAAATTAACTGCCTTGTAAGCTAGCATATAATCTCTAGTGCCTCTAAGGTACTTTAATATATGGTTTACTGCAATCCAATGTCTTTGTCTAAGATTACTTTGATATCTGCTAACTATGCCCTTGGCAAAACAGATTTTTGAACTCGTGCATAGCATACATTAGGCTTCCCACAGCCAAAGCATAAAGAACTGCCTTCATTTCCTTTATCTACTTTGATGTCTACGGAGACATCTCTTTTAGATAAAGTTACTCCATGCTAAAAAGGTAAGAAACCTTTCTTGGAGTTTTGCATGCTTAAAACGAGCAAGGATTTTTTCGATATATGAAGCTTAGGATAAGTAAAATATTCTTTTCTTGCGATCCCATATTACTTTGATCCCAAGAATATATACATTCTCCCAAGTCTTTCATATCGAATTATTTGGACAACCATACCCTTACTTCTAACAACATTTTGATATTGTTTCCAACTACCAAAAATATTATCTACGTATAGTACAAGAAATACCACCACATTTCCATCATACTTTTTGTATACACAAGACTTATCTGGTTACTAAATAAATCCATGGGTCTGGATTACTTTGATAAACTGGATGTTCCAAGACCTTGAAGCTTTGCCTCAGTCCATTGACTATTGAGCTTGCACACAAGATGCTCTTTGCCCTTTACAATGAACTCTTCTAGATACTTTATATGGTTGTTTTCTTCAAGACTTCCATTAAGGAATGTTGTCTTGACATCCACTTGCCAAATAGATAAAAGAATCCAGATAGACTTAAGCATGTCTACCAGTGAAAAAGTTTCCTTTTTCATCAAGCCTTGCTTTAAAAGTTTCCACCTTCCTGTCTATCCATCTTTTCCTATTGTAGACCTATTTTTACCCAATAGCTTTTACACCATCTGGTGGTTCTACAAGCTTTCAGATTTTATTAGAATACATATATTCTAATTCTATATTCATTGCTCTTTGCCAAGATGTTGCATCTTTATCTTGGAGTGCTTCATCATATGTCCGGGATTAGACTCATGTTCATTTGGGATCATGTCCAAAAACTCTCCCAAAATATGAATCTTTTAGATTTGCTTGACAACCCTCCCACTACGATGAGCCACTGTCTGTGTATCATTTATGATACGTGTTGCAGTTTCTTGTGATATTTCATCTTGTACAGTTGGTACTAGATTAGACATGTCCTTTATAATTTCTTTAAGAACAAATTTACTTATGAGCTTGTAGTTTATTACATAGTCCTTTTCTAAAAATCGGTCATTGATTCTAACAATGACCTTCTGATTTTTTAAGACTATAAACCTACTTTCGTTTCTTTAGGATAACTCACAAACAAGTGAACTCCTGCCCAACTTATCAGTGTCTCTCATGTGCTAGACCACCCAAATCCGAATATGCTTCAGACTAGGCTTACGCCCATTCTGCAATTCTATGGGAGTAGAGAGTTCTGACTTTAGAAGGTATTATGTTCACTTATATTTCTAGTGTATATCCTTAAAATGAATTTGGTAATTAATTCATCATCAATCTACTTATTTCCATAAGAGTCTTATACCTTCTTTCTACTACACCATTTTGTTGGGGTGTACTAGGTGCAGTTAGTTGGGATTGAGTCCCGACTTCTGATAAGTGACTCCTAAATTGTCCCAAGAGGTACTTGCCACTACGATCTTACCATAGTGACTTGATACTTTTACTTTAACATTTCTCCGCATCAGCCTTGTACTCTTTGAACTAATCAAAGCACTTAGTCTTGCGGCACATCAAGTAAATGTATTTGTATCTTGAATAGTTGTCTATAAAATAGACAAAATATTCGATACTAACTCTTGTCATAGGATCACACAAATCAGAATGAACCTTTTCCAATGTATCTTTGGCTCCATACCCCTTATACTTAAAAGATTCTCGGTTATTTTTCCTTCCAAGTAAGACTCGCAGGTTGGAAAGATTTCCACTACCAATGAACCCAACTCAAGTTAATATAACCTAGCCTTAGATGTCAAAGATATAATTGGTTCATTTTCGAAGGTTGCTTTCTCTTAAAGTTAGAAGATGTGTACTAATTTCCATTTGTTGCATCGTGGGAGTTATTGGATTTATAAATTGTCAACCAACGTACCAGAACAGATAACTTCCCTCTTTTTCTTAATAACAACTTTGTTATTAAAAGAGGCAGAATATCAAGTTCTTTGAATAGTTTAGAAACTGAAAACTAGTTCTTTCTAAACTTGGTACATAAAGACAAATACTTAAAATCCATATTTTATTCTTATCAAAAGATAAACATCTCCCACTGCAACAGCTGTCATTTTTATAGCAGTGCCCATGTGGACGGTGTTTTTATTTTCATTTAGTTATCGGGTTTTCTGGAACCCTGCAATGAATTGCGGACATGATTAATGGCATATGTATCTACACTCCAGGTTCTGATAGATAACACCACTAAACATGTTTCAACTAATGAATTAAATACACCTATATTGTTCTTAGTTCTAAGAAGGCAGTCTACCTTAATGTCCAAGTCCTATTTCCAATCATTACAATTGGGACTACTAAGTCTTTTCTATAGTATAACAACTAGGGGATTGACAAATATTTTAAATCCTAAGAATCACAAAAATATTTGATCAAGATCAATTCCTTAAAATCCCCATAAATTTTGTATGCCACGATAGTGTGGACGTATACAAAATCAAAGAAGAGATTTTATCCATTAATTTTACTTTATGACGAATAAAATTAATAGTTGATCTTTCTTTGATCAAATATTTGGTCAAAACTTTTGAATTTAAAATAACATTGATTCCTCAAACAATATTATTTAAATTCACCAACACCTCAAACACCGTGAATTTTGCATGCCACGATAGTGTGGACGTATACAAAATTAAACATTTGTAAGAGGAGGGATTTACCCATTAATTATCTTGTCAATAAATCTTTATGACAAATAAAATTACCTCAAACACCGTGAATTTTGTATGCCACGATAGTGTGGACGTATACAAAATCAAACATTTGTAAGAGGGGTTTTTAATTTTATTATCTTGTTAACCTATTTATTTGACAAATTAACAGTTGGTTTTCTTCGGTCACACAATTAATAGTAGTGACTCCGATGGGGAGGATACTATTAGACGTGCCTAAGTGTATACCATTAGTTGACACTAACTCCATTAATAAGATTGTGCCCCTTCCGATGGGGAAGATCACACGCTCTTAATTAACTTCTTATAGTCATCCAAAATGGAAGTTTAATCTAGTGATCCGCAAACAAGCTCATCCGATATGGAGGAAGGCACTCAGAGCCAACGCGCAAGCTTGTTGCATCACTTATAAACCAGTAATGGAGACCGTGGAATTTATTTTAAAAATAAATCCATCTCCCACTTAGTTATTTAAAGTGAGGAATTTTGACTATGCTAGCCTACTTAACATGCATACTAACAAGTACACACAACACAACATAAAAAGCAATAAAATAGAAAAATTAATTTTCAACTATTATGGCTTTTATCTATTGCTGTCCTCCGTGTGTCGCCAACCCTAGCTGCTGCCATCTTTGGCCACCGCCACCGGGTCTAGTTGTCGTATCCATCTTGCTCCTTGTTCCGCTGCGCCTCTGGTCCTCAAAAGGTTCCACGCCTTGTAAGATTCGATCCGCGACATAAATATAATTTTACATTTTTCGATTCTATATTCCTCGAAGGAATGTACATGTAAACTAGATCGAACATAAAATAAAATTTATATCCATCGATCCTATTCCATAAAAGGAATGTACATGTAACTAGATCAAAAAATAAAATCCTAATAAAACTAAATACAGCTCCTGCTGTATTTTATAATACAATCATGCACACACAATAAAATGCCCTTGACATGTCCAAGGGTCCAATCACACACACAATATCTATAAGCCATAATAGTTGGATCCTGCATCCACAAAGTTATCACATCCTACTATTATCCTGTCTAAATTATGTACGACATGTGCATAATTAAACTAATACCAAATACACAGAGGCAAAACCCTAGCTCTGATACCAATTGTTGGTTGCTACTCGGAAAAACTAATGGTTCCACTGTAAAAAAAAATTTGTACAAAGGTCTGAACCTTTTCCTAGCTACCATGTGTTCTTTTAAATTAAACTCGGATCGCTTACGAAACTTAACACGTTTGATCCTAAGTTTAATTTATTTGTTCTTTTAGGTTTAGACTTGGATATCCTGCGGAACTTAACACGTTTAATCTAAATCACCTAGGTTATTAATTCCATTAAATATTAATTTTCCAAAATTAGCTTCCAAGACTGCATGGCGAGGCACATGGCCTTCTTGGATATGGGAACAACCGCCACCGCCTAGACAAAGCCTTTTACGGAAAGCTAATATTTAATTTCCTTAAATAACTTTAGGTCAACCAAAAGGAGCAATCGACTCACAAGGAAAAGAAAAATAAAAGAACACAACATCGAAAACTATTTCAAAAATCTAGAATCGCATGCCTCTTGTATTTGGTATTTTTACAAAGAAATAAAACTAGTATGATGCGGAAAATAATTACTAGTTATACCTTTCTTTGTAGACTTTAACGACCTCTTGATCTTCTATCGTATTCCTCTTCTAACCTCGGACATTGTGTGGGCAACGATCTTCTGAGATGAGAACCACCAAGCACCTTCTTTTTCCTTGCAAGTTTCGGCCATCAAAACTTCTCCTAGGATGAAGAGGTTCGGCCACCACCACCATGCTCCAAGGGATGCTAGAAACAAAGCTTTCTTTCTCTCCTTCTTCTTCTTCTTCTCTAAACTTGTTCCGGCAACCATATGAATCTCCACAAGAAGGATGAGGTTCGGCCATCAAAGAGAAGAGAGGAGGAGAGGATGGCCTGTTAGAATTTTTTCTTTGCACGAGATCCTTGGCTAGGGTGTTTCGGGGTTTCCGCGACGCGAAAAGCGGTTTTCGTGGCCCGAAAAATTCTAACAGTGGTATCAGAGCCATCGTGCGAAGCACGTATTTATTTTTTTTTCTGTATTAGATACAAAATTTAGATGCTTTTAAGTTTCTGTGATTTTTCTAAATTTTAGGAATTTTTGGGTATTTTTCTCGTAGAGGCGAAAGAACGAGTGCGAAGCACTTGTACACTTTTGTCACCGAGAAAAATTTCTCCGAAACGGCAAGTTTCACCCAAATAGATTTTGGGACAGCAGGTAAGGGCGCTGTATAATCGCAAGAGGACACTCGCGAAGGTTATTTCGCGAATAGGGGCGCTGCCCCTAACCCCGCACGCGATTACGCCCGAAACCCGCTTAGCGGGACCGCCGTGGAGAAGGGACTCAAAAATTCAGAAAAATCAGTAGAAAAATTTTAAATAAAAAAAAATACACAATTCTGAATTATGTACAGTATGTGTTGGTCATGGCCCAAGTCCCAGAATTTTTATGAAAAATTATGCGTGTAATTCATAATACGGCCTGCGTGCCGTCATGTGTTGTGTGTGCTGTATTGTGGATGCGACCTGCGTGTTGCCTTTTTCCATTATTTTATTTCTGTAAAAATTAGTTTTAAGACTCGAATGTAACTCGAGTATAAATTTTATAATGTACAAAATTTAAAGATGACGAAATTCCGGAGAAGACGGACTCGCGGGAGCATGCCGGCAACACATGGGGATCGGAAGGAGGAGCTTGGAGAAGCTGCCACCTAGACCCTAGGATGACCATTGGATCTTCTCTTTGGCTAGAGAGGATCCTAGTAGGGCCATGACCAATCACATAATTTAAATGTATATATTTTATTTTTGCTTATGTGTATGTGATGCATGTTTGTGTAGAATAGAATATGCATGAGTGTATGTGATGCACATGTGATGTGGGAACCACATCTTGATGTGCACAATACACATTTAGGATTTAAATTAGATTTAATTTACGCCTAAATATGATGCACATCGTCGATTAGATTAGATCTAAATCGAAATCAACTCGTAAACGCCTACCGGGCCATGATACCCATCACTACCTCGATCATATGCGATTGTCGTATCTGCCAAAGCAGAGCAACGCATTTAATCTTGGTAGGATGCGGAGGGACAACCTTGGTCCCGCCTATCACGCTCGGGTTAGATTGAGCTCAATTAGATTGAGTAGCTAGCAAAGCTCAATAGGATCGAGTGAAGCTATAGGCGTATTCCAATAGTTGGAAAGGTAGGACAAGATCACGTTTATAAATAATCTTGGGCGATTTAGCCAAAGCTAACTCAAGATTATTTGTAAAAGTTAAATCTTGATCCTATAAACAAGAGTTGCATGGAGATGTAATTGGTAATTAGCTACCTACCGATCATACTAGGTCTTGGGCGATTCAGCCAAAGCTGACTCAAGATGTAGTATGATGTGGATCTTGTCCCACAAAATTCAGTGGGAGCATCATTTAATTAAAGGCCTAATTAGATGATAGAATATGATATTGATTCTCTGCATGTTTAATATGTTGTAGATTGCCATGTCACCAAACGCGAACACTCTCTCCCTACGATCTGTCCTTGAGAAGGACAAGCTCACAGGAGCTAACTTCCTGGACTGGTACAGGAACCTGAGGATAGTCCTCATGCAGGAACGTAAGCTGTACGTTCTGGAGCAAGCAGTTCCTGAAGCACCACCAGCCTCTGCCGCTCGTAGCATTAAGGATGCTCATCAGAAGCATCAAGACGATGCGTTAGACGTGTCGTGCCTAATGCTATGCTGCATGTCCTCTGAGCTTCAGAAGCAACACGAGAACATGAATGCCTTTGATATGATTGGCCATCTTAAGCAATTATATCAAGGGCAAGCCAGGCATGAGAGGTTTGAAGTGACTCAGGCCCTCTTTTCATGTAAGATGAAAGAGGGAACCCCTGTAGGAACTCACGTACTCAAGATGATTGGGTACGTCGAGAACCTAGAGAGGTTGGGGTTCCCATTGGGCCAAGAGCTGGCCACTGACTTGATCCTGCAATCGTTGCCGGCAAGTTACCGTCAATTCGTCATGAACTATAACATGAACGAATTAGACAAACCACTGCCCGAGATGCTCAACATGTTGAGAACTGCTGAGCCCAATCTCACCACTACCAAGACCAGTACCGTCCTGATGGTACAAAAGGGCAAGGGTAAGGGCAAGTGGAAGCCCAAGGGTAAGGGTAAGACCCAGACCAAGGGCAAAGCCAGCTCTTCAGCACTCAAACCCAAGGGCGGGGTGCAAAAGGATGCTACCTGCTTCCACTGTGGTCAGACAGGGCACTGGAAGAGGAACTGCAAGATCTACCTGGAGGATCTTAAGAAGAAAAGAAGCGAGGCTTCTACTTCAGGTATAAATGTTATAGAAGTCAACCTTTCTATTTCTACATCATGGGTATTAGATACTGGATGTGCATCTCACATTTGTACTAATGTGCAGGCGCTGAGAAGTAGCAGGGCATTGGCAAAGGGCGAGGTGGACCTACGAGTAGGCAATGGAGCAAGGGTTGCTGCTGTTGCTGTAGGAACATATTTTCTATCTCTGCCCGCTGGGCTTGTATTGGAACTAGATAATTGTTGTTATGTCCCTGCACTAACAAAGAATATTATTTCAGTTTCCTGTTTAGATAATAAAGGTTTTTCATTCATAATAAAGGACAAATGTTGTTCTGTTTATTTGAAAGATATGTTCTATTGTAGTGCACATCTGATGAATGGCCTCTATATTCTAGATTTAGAGAGCCCTATCTATAACGTGAGTACCAAGAGGTTGAGATCAAATGAGTTGAACCCAACCTATCTCTGGCATTGCCGCCTAGGCCACATAAACGAGAGTCGCTTGTCCCAGCTCCATAAGGATGGTTTGCTGGACTCATTTGATTTTGAATCATATGAGACATGTGAGTCATGCCTTCTAGGCAAGATGACCAAGACTCCCTTTAGTGGACATAGCGAGAGAGCGACAGACTTGCTAGGACTCATACATAGTGATGTATGTGGCCCTTTCAATATCGCTGCTCGGGGTGGTTATAGGTACTTTATCACATTTACTGACGACTTCAGTAGATATGGTTATGTGTACTTGATGACATAAGTCTGAATCCTTTGAAAAGTTCAAGGAATTCAGAAATGAAGTACAAAACCAGCTCGGCAAAAGTATTAAGATACTTCGATCAGATCGAGGTGGAGAATACTTAAGCCATGAGTTTAGTGACTATCTAGCAGAGTGTGGGATTCTATCCCAACTCACTCCTCCTGGAACACCATAGTGGAATGGTGTATCTGAAAGGAGGAATCGTACCTTATTAGATATGGTACGATCTATGATGAGTCACGCAGATCTTCCTATATCCTTTTGGGGATATGCTCTGGACACGGCAGCGTTCACACTTAACCGTGTTCCATCAAAGGCGGTCATGAAGACACCATATACGATATGGACTGGGAGGAGTCCCAAGATGTCTTTCATGAGGGTTTGGGGTTGTGAGGCTTACGTTAGACGTCAAGTCTCAGACAAACTGGGACCCAAATCTGATAAGTGTTATTTTATAGGATATCCCAAGGAAACTAAGGGATATTACTTCTACATTCCTAGTCAGCACAAAGTGTTTGTTGCTAAGACTGGGGTCTTTCTAGAAAGAGACTTTGTTTCTAGAAAGGCTAGTGGTAGTTCGTTCGATCTTGAAGAAGTTCAAGACAACGACCAAAACACTGAGCCATTGATGGATACTGAACAGGAACCACAAAGAGTTGTGGATGATGAGATTGTTGCACAAGAAGTTGTGGAACAACAACCTGTTCATGTAGACCTACCTCTTCGTAGGTCTGATAGGGTACGTCGTCAGCCTGAGAGATACTCATTTCTCTTACCTGACCAGGATGACGTTATGCTCATTGAGAATGAGCCTACCACCTATCAGGAAGCTGTGATGAGCCCAGATTCTGAGTCATGGCTAGAAGCCATGAGATCTGAAATGGATTCCATGTACACCAACCAAGTTTGGACCTTGGTTGATCCACCTGAAGGGGTCAAACCTATTGGGTGTAAGTGGGTCTTTAAGAGAAAGACTAACATGGACGGACTTACTCATACCTATAAAGGTAGACTGGTAGCTAAAGGTTTCAAGCAGATTCATGGTATTGACTATGATGAAACCTTCTCTCCAGTAGCAATGTTTAAGTCCATTCGGATTATGCTTGCTATTGCAGCCTACCATGATTATGAGATCTGGCAGATGGATGTCAAGACAGCGTTTCTGAATGGAAACCTCCTCGAGGATGTGTACATGACATAGCCTGAGGGTTTTGTAGATCCACAGCATACTAGCAGAGTATGCAAGCTGCATAGGGCCATTTATGGTCTGAAGCAAGCCTCTCGGAGTTGGAATCTTCGATTCGATGATGCAATCAAACAGTTTGGTTTCATCAAGAACGAAGATGAACCCTGTGTCTACAAGAGGGTTAGTGGGAGCACAGTTGTCTTCCTCATATTGTATGTGGATGACATACTTCTCATTGGGAACGACATTTCCTCGCTACAGTCTGTGAAGACTTGGCTAGGGAATTGTTTCTCAATGAAGGACTTAGGTGAAGCAGCCTGCATTCTAGGCATTAAGATCTATAGAGATAGATCTAAGAGATTGCTTGGCCTAAGTCAGAATACATACATTGACACGGTATTACTTCGGTTTGCCATGCAGAATTCCAAGAAGGGAAATTTGCCGATGTCACATGGTGTGAGTCTTTCGAAGACTCAAAGTCCCTCTTCTAGAGAGGAGAGGGACCGCATGGATAAGATCCCCTATGCCTCGGCCATAGGATCTATCATGTACGCCATGTTATGTACTCGTCCTGATGTCTCGTATGCTTTGAGCATGACGAGCAGATACCAGTCAGATCCAGGTGAGCATCACTGGATTGCGGTCAAGAATATCCTTAAGTACTTGAGAAGGACTAAGGATTATTTCTTGATATTTGGAGGTGATGAGCATCTAGTTGTAAAGGGTTACACTGATGCTAGCTTCCAAACTGACCAGGATGATTACAGATCGCAGTCAGGGTTCGTGTTCTGCTTGAATGGTGGAGCTGTGAGCTGGAAGAGTTCGAAGCAGGACACAGTTGCAGATTCTACAACGGAGGCTGAGTATATTGCTGCATCAGAGGCAGCAAAGGAGGCAGTTTGGATCCGCAAGTTCATTTCTGAGCTTGGGGTGGTTCCTAGCATATCTGATCCCGTAGAGCTCTACTGCGACAACAATGGAGCTATTGCGCAGGCTAAGGAACCTCGCTC
Source organism: Zingiber officinale (assembly GCF_018446385.1). Classification (NCBI taxonomy): domain Eukaryota; kingdom Viridiplantae; phylum Streptophyta; class Magnoliopsida; order Zingiberales; family Zingiberaceae; genus Zingiber; species Zingiber officinale. The sequence goes on from NC_056006.1 coordinate 44,374,484, forward strand.
ACACCAGCGGACAAAGCATATACTACGGCGCTTCCATCTCATTCGAGAGATTATCGATCGAGGAGATGTGAAGATTTGCAGAGTACCCACAGAGGCTAACGTCGCAGATCCCTTGACCAAGGCTTTGGCACAGACTAAGCATGATGGTCACACTAGGTCATTGGGTATTAGATACTACAGCGATTGGCACTAGTGCTAGTGGGAGATTGTTAGTGAGAGCCCTAGAGCCAATCATGTGATGGTTACTTTTTGGACTCTTTGTATCATATTCTTGTACATATATTTCTGATATATAAATAAAGGCATTGTGATTATTATACTTGTGTGTATTTGTGCTATATAAATAAGTATAATAATGTCCTAGGGTAGTAGGTTCATATCTATATCAATCGATTAGTTAAATCGATAGTGAGATGATATAGAGAACACTACACTTAATTATTCCTAGTCAAGTATTAACATAGAAGGACAATGTTAATGCATTGAGACTAGCATGTAGGTCAACATGATGACTTGATCTCACAAGTCATGGATATGAGATATCAAGTTGACACATGGGTATACATTGGAGAATGTATACGTAATGACCCGCCATGAGAAAGTATCATGGATCGTTATATGAGTGTCATATACTTTCTCAAGTGACTATTAGTATGACTTTAGTCCTTAGACCTGAAGTCACCATGGTTCCCTACATAAGGAGTTATGTACTTTGGTTTCGTCAAACGTCACCCGTAACTGGGTGGACTATAAAGGCGATTATTGGGTATGTAACAAATTATGCGGAGGGATGTGAGTGATGTAGATGGGATCTATCCCTCCTATATTACAGGAGTGATATCATAGTCTTGATAGAGTGAGATCACTAAGTGCATGGCCATGCCTAAATAAGGCAATATGTGATATTGTGCTTATTTGATTATAGTGAGTCTACTTGGAGTTCAAGACACTTAGATTGATTGGAGGATGACACGGTCTATGCCTCATATAAGATCAATCTAGATATCAAGGATAGAAGGACAATGTCACATATTGTGAGAGTCACAATTATTAGTCATATTGGTGATGTTGGATCTCAACATTCTTGTAACTTGGGTAGCAATGATGTGTTGCTAGATACCTCTCATTGCTTATGTCCCTAATTGGATTTAGGGACATTGCCAACGTTGACAAGAACCTATAGGGTCACACACATAGAGCAATAGATGGAGACTAGTTCATATGATGAACCAAGAGGAAAGATGAAGTCAAGTTTGACTTGGCTAAATATGGAAAGTCTATAAAAGGCAAGTTTGACTTGACCTAAATCCACAAGTTTGACTTGACTATGAGTTAGACTCAAGTATGATCCAAATGTTGGATAAATCAATTAAGGGAGTTAATTTGGTCATGTTTGACTTTGGCCAAATTAGGAAGGTTGAAAGTCAATATTGACTTGACTTGGATGCCACCACATTTGATGAGGTGGCATGGGAGAACCAATGGGGATGCTACACATCACCATGCCACCTCATGCTTGCCACCTCATGGGAGGTTACCCATGAGTGGCCGGCCACATTAAGGGGGCAATTAAGAGCATTAATTGCCCACTTAATAACATTTATGTGGCCGGCCACATGATATGGTGGATTGATTGAATTTTTGAATTCAATTTTTGATTCTTCTTCTTCCTTGGTGCTCTCGGCAACCTCTCCCTCTCTTCCTCCTCTTCTTGGCCGAAAACCACATAGGTGCTAGCACACCTTGTTTCGGTCATCTTCTCCACCTAATTGCTTGTGTGGACACATATAGAGGGGCTCTACTTTGTGCCCTCTAGATCCAACTTCAACCTTAGTCGAGCGGGATAAGCGAAGGGCACGCATCAAAGGTAGTTTTTCTTTAAACTATAGATCTAGGAGTAGATCAAACATATTCGGGTATTAAGCATGATATAAATACGTGGAATTTTTCGAATCGGATTTTTTCTTTGCACGAGATCCTTGGCTAGGGTGTTTCGGGGTTTCCGCGACGCGAAAAGCAGTTTTGAAAGTCAATATTGACTTGACTTGGATGCCACCACATTTGATGAGGTGGCATGGGAGAACCAATGGGGATGCTACACATCACCATGCCACCTCATGCTTGCCACCTCATGGGAGGTTACCCATGAGTGGCCGGCCACATTAAGGGGGCAATTAAGAGCATTAATTGCCCACTTAATAACATTTATGTGGCCGGCCACATGATATGGTGGATTGATTGAATTTTTGAATTCAATTTTTGATTCTTCTTCTTCCTTGGTGCTCTCGGCAACCTCTCCCTCTCTTCCTCCTCTTCTTGGCCGAAAACCACATAGGTGCTAGCACACCTTGTTTCGGTCATCTTCTCCATTGGTTCTCCCATGCCACCTCATCAAATGTGGTGGCATCCAAGTAAAGTCAATATTGACTTTCAACCTTCCTAATTTGGCCAAAGTCAAACATGACCAAATTAACTCCCTTAATTGATTTATCCAACATTTGGATCATACTTGAGTCTAACTCATAGTCAAGTCAAACTTGTGGATTTAGGTCAAGTCAAACTTGCCTTTTATAGACTTTCCATATTTAGCCAAGTCAAACTTGACTTCATCTTTCCTCTTGGTTCATCATATGAACTAGTCTCCATCTATTGCTCTATGTGTGTGACCCTATAGGTTCTTGTCAACGTTGGCAATGTCCCTAAATCCAATTAGGGACATAAGCAATGAGAGGTATCTAGCAACACATCATTGCTACCCAAGTTACAAGAATGTTGAGATCCAACATCACCAATATGACTAATAATTGTGACTCTCACAATATGTGACATTGTCCTTCTATCCTTGATATCTAGATTGATCTTATATGAGGCATAGACCGTGTCATCCTCCAATCAATCTAAGTGTCTTGAACTCCAAGTAGACTCACTATAATCAAATAAGCACAATATCACATATTGCCTTATTTGGGCATGGCCATGCACTTAGTGATCTCACTCTATCAAGACTATGATATCACTCCTGTAATATAGGAGGGATAGATCCCATCTACATCACTCACATCCCTCCGCATAATTTGTTACATACCCAGTAATCGCCTTTATAGTCCACCCAGTTACTGGTGACGTTTGACGAAACCAAAGTACATAACTCCTTATGTAGGGAACCATGGTGACTTCAGGTCTAAGGACTAAAGTCATACTAATAGTCACTTGAGAAAGTATATGACACTCATATAACGATCCATGATACTTTCTCATGGCGGGTCATTCAGTATACATTCTCCAATGTATACCCATGTGTCAACTTGATATCTCATATCCATGACTTGTGAGATCAAGTCATCATGTTGACCTACATGCTAGTCTCAATGCATTAACATTGTCCTTCTATGTTAATACTTGACTAGGAATAATTAAGTGTAGTGTTCTCTATATCATCTCACTATCGATTTAACTAATCGATTGATATAGATATGAACCTACTACCCTAGGACATTATTATACTTATTTATATAGCACAAATACACACAAGTATAATAATCACAATGCCTTTATTTATATATCAGAAATATATGTACAAGAATATGATACAAAGAGTCCAAAAAGTAACCATCACATGATTGGCTCTAGGGCTCTCACTAACATGGCCGGCCACACCAAGGAAGAAAAAGAGGGAGAAAATAGAATAGAGTTCTCTTCATGAAGGCACCTCTACCCCCTCTTTTATAATCATTGGTCTTAGCAAATAAGGAAATTTTAATAAAAACTTCCTTAATTCCTTTGCCATGAAAAATAAATTTAATTGATATAAAATCAATTTCTCTTTTATTAATCAACATGGTCGGCCACAATAATCTAAGCAAAGGAAATTTAATTCAATCAAGAATTAAAACCTTCCTAATTTGTTTCCGAAAATTTTAAAAATAAAATTTCTCTAATAATTTTTATCCCTTCATGATTGGTTTATAAAATGGAAATTTAATAAATTAAAATCTTTCTTTTAAACATGTGGAAAGAAAGTTATCTCTAAAAATTAAAATCTCTTTTAATCTACAAATAAGGAAAGATATCAAATATTTTCTTAATCTTTTGTAGAAACTTATAAAAGAGAATATTTAATTTTTAAACTCTCTTTTAAATCATGAACATGGTTAAAAAGGAAAATTTTCTTAAAATTCAAAATCCACCTTTTAATCAACAAATAAGGAAAGATTTCAAATTTTAAACTCTCTTTTAAACATGTAGGTGATTTACAAATAAGGAAAGTTTTTACCAAAAATTAAAACCATCCTTTTAATCTACAAATAACGAAAGAGATTAATCTCTTCTCTTAATCTTTTGTAGAAAGCTATAAATGGAAATTTTTAATTTTTAAACTCTCTTTTAAAAACCTTGATATCCACATAAGAAATAATTTTAATAAAAAACCCTTTTAATATTCTAGTGGCCGGCCACCTAAGCTTGGGACCCAAGCTTTGGCCGGCCACCAACTTGGCTCATCCACTTGGTCTTGGCGGGCCCTAGCTTGGGTTCCAAGCTAGCTTGGCCGACCCCATTTGATGGGTAAGAAGGTGGGTATGTGGTGGGTATAAATCTCTATATACAAGATGCTACGATAGGGAGCGAGAGGAGGAATTGGTTTTGGTCTCCTGATAAAATTAAGCATCCCGTGTTCGCCCCGAACACACAACTTAATTTTATCAATAATAATCCATTCCACTAGAGAACTATTATTAAACTACCGCACCAATCCCAAATTACATTTTGGGCTCCTTCTTATTATGAGTGTGTTAGTCTCCCTGTGTTTAAGATGTCGAATGTCCACTAATTAAGTGAGTTACTGACAACTCATTTAATTAATATCTTAGTCCAAGAGTAGTACCACTCAACTTCATCGTCATGTCAGACTAAATCCACCTGTAGGGTTTAACATGACAATCCTTATGAGCTCCTCTTGGGGACATTCTCAACCTAGATTACTAGGACACAGTTTCCTTCTATAATCAACAACACACACTATAAGTGATATCATTTCCCAACTTATCGGGCTTATTGATTTATCGAACTAAATCTCACCGATTGATAAATTAAAGAAATAAATATCAAATATATGTGCTTGTTATTATATTAGGATTAAGAGCACACACTTCCATAATAACTGAGGTCTTTGTTCCTTTATAAAGTCACTATAAAAGAAACGACCTCTAATGGTCCTACTCAATATACTCTAAGTGTACTAGTGTAATTATATAGTTAAGATAAACTAATACCTAATTACACTACGACCTTCCAATGGCTTGTTCCTTTCTATCTTGGTCGTAAGCTACTGTTTATAATTTATAAGGTACTGATAACATGATCCTCTGTGTGTGACACCACACACCATGTTATCTACAATATAAATTAATTGAACAACTACATTTTGTTAGGTTTTTTGGGCCGCGAAAACTGCTTTTTCGCATCGTGGAAACCCCGAAACCCCCTAGCCATTGGATCCATGCGAAGAAAATTTTTGGAAAATACGAGTACGAGTTTCAAACTTCGATCTACAGTAGATCTACAAAGGAAAAACATTTTATACCTTCGATGCGTGCCCTTCTCAATCCCGCAAGTCCAAGGTACGCCGGATCTCGAAGTTGTCAACGTAGACAACTCTCTAGTGATATCCACATGAACAAGAAGTGTTCTCTAACACTCAAGGATGGAGAAGAGAGCACCCCAAGTGTGCTAGCACTTTCTAGGGCTCTCGGGTAGGATTTGAAAGGGGAGAAAGGAGAGAAAGAAAAAGGAATCTCACATACTCCTCTAGGTACCCTCCTTTGTGACCTTCACTTCACCTTTTTCACTTGGAACTCAACTCACTCACCTTCCTCTTGCTTGAAAACCCACGGCAACAGTAGCAAAGAGAAGGAAGAACACAAGTAAGAAGATGAAGCAATGAATCATAATCAATTGCCACAAAACAAAACCTATACACCCATTAGTGTGGCCGGCCACATGTTGTAACCTCCCTCATTAATGTGGTCGGCCACATTAAATGGCATGGGATGTGTAACCTCCATGAGGTGGCATACCTCATGAGGTGGAGATGACGTGGCAAGGTTAGTCATGCCATGTAGGATGAGTCAACCTTCATGATGTGGCAATACATCAAGTCAAACTTGATGTTTCAACTTCCATTTAGTCAAGTCAAAATTGTCCAATTATCTTCCTTGTTGAGTTAAATCCAACCTTTAATTCAAGTCAATTTTAATTTAATGAATCTCAAATCATTAATATAAATTGACTCAATGAATCAAATTTAAATTAGACTCATTCAACAATTGAATATAATTGAGTCTAACTCAATAAGTCTAATTTGAATCCAATCTTTGGTGCATCATATGAACCTAATCCAATTGGTTCATCATATGAACCTAATCTCCATCCACTTGTTCTTTGTGTGTGACCCAATAGGTTCTTGTAACGTTGGCAATGCCCCTAAACTCATTTAGAAGCATAAGTAATGAGCGGTATCTAGCAATACATCATTACTACCCAAGTTACAAGAATGTTGAGATCCAACATCACCTTGTGACTACTAATTGTGACTCCTCACAATATGTGACTTTGTCCTTCTATCCTAGACATCTAAATTGATCAATGTAAGGCATAGACCGTGTCATCCTCTAATCAATCTAAATCTTGAACTCCAAGTAGACTCACTCGATCAAATGAGCTCAACATCTCATGTTGACTCATTTGGGCATGGCCATGCACTTCGTGGTCTAACTCTATCAAGAATACCGATGTCACTCCCGTCATATAGGAGGGATAGATCCCATCTACATCACTCACATCCCTCTGCATAATTCATTACATACCCAGTATCGCCTTTATAGTCCACCCAGTTACGGGTGACGTTTGACGAAACCAAAGTACATAACTCCTTATGTAGGGATCCATGGTGACTTCAGGTCTATGGACTAGTAGTCATACTAATAGCCACATGAGAAAGTATATGACACTCATATAACGATCCATGATACTTTCTCATGGCGGGTCATTCAGTATACATTCTCCAATGCATACCCATGTGTCAAGTTGATATCTCTATATCCATGACTTGTGAGATCAAGTCATCGAGTTGACCTACATGCTAGTCTTATTGCATTAACATTGTCCCTGAATGTTAATACTCGACTATGAATGATTAAGAGTAGTGTTCCCTATATCATCTCACTATCTGTTCAACTAACCGATTGATATAGGTGAGAACCGTCTACTCAAGGACGTTATTATACTTAGTTTATTTGGCACCAATACAAGTAAGTATAATAACCAAAAATTAAATGCCTTTATTTATATAGAATATGATACAACAAGTCCAAAATACAATCATCAAATGATTGGCTCTAGGGCTCTAGCTAACACATTTATCATAAATGTAGACATTTGACCAATGTGATTCTTATTTCTAGATAAATATTTATACCAAAAGCTAGGCTTTTAGTATACATCCTAACAGTTCGTGTGGATACACATAGAGGAGTATCTACTTTGATACTCTCGAGATTCGACGATGAACCTTGGACGAGCGGGATTGCGAAGGGCTTGGCTTCAAAGGTAACCTTTTTCTTTTGTAGATCTAATGTAGATCTTGGAGTAGAAAACATGTATATGAAAGTTTTACATAATTTTATTTCTTCGCACGGATCCGTGACTTGGGGGTTTCGGGGTTTCCGTAACGCAAAATGCAGTTTTTGAGGCCCGAAAAAATCCAACAGAAATTACTTCTCATTCATCTTCCTCAAGTGATGAGGAAAATGATGGAGCAGCCTATGCGCAAGATGGAGATCTCTTCGTGGTTAGGAGATTATTGGGAAGCCAAGCCAAGGAGCATGAGGAGGACCAAAGAGAAAATATTTTTCATACCCGCTGCCTTATTCAAGTTAAGACATGCTCTATGATCATTGATGGTGGAAGTTGTACCAATGTGGCAAGCACTAGGTTGGTCACCAAACTCAACCTCAAGACTACACCACATGCAAGACCATATAAACTTCAATGGCTAAGTAATAGTGGTGAATTGGTTGTGAACCAGCAAGTGTTGATTAATTTCTCCATTGGCAAATATCAAGATCAAGTTCTATGTGATATTGTGCCTATGGAGGCAAGCCACATTCTTCATGGAAGACCTTGGAAGTTTGATAGGCGAGCTCACCATGATGGATTCTCTAACAAGTTCTCTTTTGTCCATAATTCTCGCAAAGTCACACTTGTACCATTATCACCAAGAGAGGTTTGTGAGGGTCAAATAAAAATGAGAGAGAAAAGAGAAAAAGAGGAGCGAGAACTTAAGAAAAAGAAAGAGTGTGTGAAAAAGAAAATACTTGATTTTGAGGACAAAATTCAAAAGAAAAGAGAGAATGAGGAAAAGAAAGAGAGAAAAATAGAAAATTTGTTTACAAGAGGAAGTGAGGTGAAGAAAGCTTATTTGACAAGGCAACGTATATTTCTTCTTTTGTGCAAGGAAACTTGCATGGAATCTAATACAACTCCTTGCCTAGTGATGTTGTTGTTATTTTCCAGGATTTTGAGGATGTGTTTCCCAAGGAAGTACCACAAGGTTTGCCTCCAATGAGGGGGATTGAACACCAAATATACCTTATTCCTGGCGCTTCTTTGCCCAATAGGCCAGCTTATAGGAGCAACCCTCAAGAAACAAAGGAGAGACAAAATCAAGTGGAGGAGTTATTGCAAAAAGGATGGGTTAGAGAAAGTTTAAGTCCTTGTGATGTACCCGTAATTTTGGTGCCAAAAAAGGATGGATCATGGAGGATGTGCACTGACTATAGAGCCATCAACAACATTACAATTCGGTATAGACATCCTATCCCTAGACTTGATGATTTGCTTGATGAATTGCATGGTGCTTGCTTCTTTTCTAAAATTGATTTGAAAAGTGGGTACCATCAAATTAGGATAAGGGAAGGGGATGAATGGAAAACAGCTTTCAAAACCAAATATGGATTGTATGAATGGTTGGTAATGCCTTTTCGGTTAACTAATGCACCAAGTACTTTTAAGAGGTTTATGAACCATGTCTTATGAGAATTTCTTGGAAAATTTGTGGTAGTATACTTTGATGATATTTTGGTATATTCCAAGAGTTTTGTTGAGCATATTGCACATCTCCAATCTGTCTTACATGTCCTTAGAAAGGAAAAACTATATGCTAACTTAGAAAAGTGTTCTTTTTGCACTAATCATGTGGTTTTTCTTGGTTTTGTCATAAGTTCTAAAGGAGTGCAGGTTGATGAAGGGAAAGTTAAGGCCATTAGAGATTGACCAACTCCTAAAACTGTGAGTGAGGTTAGGAGCTTCCATGGGTTGGCAAGTTTCTATAGGAGGTTTGTGAAGGATTGCAGCACAATGGCAGCAGCCCTAAATGAAATTGTTAAGAAAAACATGGGTTTTAGATGGGGAGAGAATCAAGAAAAGGCATTTCAAACACTTAAGGATAAACTCACACATGCACCCATTCTTGCTTTACTTGATTTTTTCAAATCATTTGAAATTGAATGCGATGCATCTCATGCGGGTTTTGGGGCTGTTTTACTTCAAGATGGTCATCCCATTGCATATTTTAGTGAGAAACTAAGTGGCGCCACTCTCAACTATTCCACTTATGATATATAATTGTATGCACTTGTTAGTGCATTGCAAACATGGCAGCATTATCTTTTGCCTAAAGAATTTGTCATTCATAGTGATCATGAATCTTTGAAGTATTTGAAAGGGCAAGGGAAGCTCAACAAAAGGCATGCCAAATGGGTTGAATTTCTTGAACAATTTCCTTATGTGATTAAGCATAAGCAAGGAAAGGTAAATGTTGTAGCAGATGCACTTTCAAGAAGGTATAACTTGTTAGTTACACTTGAAACTAAATTGCTTGGCTTTGAACATATTAAGGAATTGTATGTACATGATAATGAGTCTTCCCAATTATATGCTGCGTGTGAAAAGAAATCACATAATGGGTTTATTAGGCATGACAACTACTTGTTTAAGAATAACAGACTTTGTGTGCCTAAAGGATCCATGCGTAAATTGCTAGTTAGGGAAGCACAAGAGGGGGGTTTAATGGGACACTTTGGGGTTCAAAAGACCTTAGAAATGCTGCTTGAACATTTCTTTGGCCACGCATGAAACACGATGTGCAGAAATTTTGTGCACGGTGCATTGTGTGTAGAAAAGCAAAATCTAAGAAATTACCTCATGGACTTTACACGCTTTTGCCTATTCCTAATTTTCCTTGGACTGACTTGTCTATGGATTTTGTTTTAGTGTTACCACATACCCAAAATGGTAAGGACTCCATTTTTGTGGTAGTTGATAGACTCTCTAAGATGACACACTTCATACCTTGCCACAAAGTGGATGATGCAACTCATGTGGCAGATTTGTTTTTCTAAGAGGTGGTAAGACTTCATGGCATGCCTAGGAGTATTGTTTCAGATCGTGACACCAAATTTTTAAGCCATATTTGGAGGACCTTATGGAACAAGCTGGGAACAAAGCTTCTTTTCTCTAGCACATGCCACCCATAAATCGACGGCCAGACTGAGGTGGTAAATAGGACATTCTCTACTCTTCTTAGAGCAATTATTTAGAAGAACATTAAATCTTGGGAAGAATGTTTACCTCATGTTGAATTTGCTTATAATATGGCGGTCCATTCTACTACTCAATTTTCTCCTTTTGAGATTGTTTATGGGTTCAATCCACTAACACCTCTTGATTTGCTTCCTTTACCTAACACTTCTTCTTTAGTTCACAAGGATGGCAAAACAAAGGCAGAATATGTGAAGAAGCTTCATGAGCAAGTTAAAGATCAAATTTAGAAGAAAATGGAGCAATATGCAAATCGAGCAAACTAAGGGAGAAAAAGAGTTGTCCTTGAACCCGGTGATTGGGTGTGGGTTCATATGAGGAAGGAACAGTTTCCTACCCAAAGGAAATCAAAGCTTCAACCAAGAGGAGATGGACCATTCCAAGTGTTGGAAAGAATTAATGACAATGCTTACAAAATTGATTTGCCCGGGGAGTATGGTGTTAGTGCAACATTTAATGTGGCTGCTTTGAGTCCTTTTGATGTAGGTGATGAAGACCTAAATTCGAGGACGAATTCACCTAAAGAAGGAGGGAATGATGTGAGCCCAGAAGAGGCACTGAAGGGAATTAGGGGACCCATGACGAGATCCAAGACTAAGAGAATGAAGCAAGCTTTGGAAGGCTTAATAATGGGGCTCAAGGAAAAGGAGGATCAATGCAACAATGAAGGCAACAACTAAATGGATGACATTCCTTCAATTTGAAAGTGAAATTGGACCAACATGAGGACCATTTTCGTATGCATTTTTGGGAGGATTTTTCTAAAGTGACTTTTGATGTCCTTTGTGGCTTTTTAATGCATTTTTTAGAGTTCCTAAGCTAGTATAATAGATACCATGCATGCATGGTTGCATTAAGCTAGTATTAGGGATTAGTGGATAATAAATACCATGCATTCAAGCATGATATTTATTGCATAATTAGTGCATAGTGGATCTTAAGGGATGTTAAATAGGAAAACTCTTGTATGGAAAATCAAGTTTGAATAAAAATTTTAGTTTCTCTTTGGTGAGAGCTTCCTTCTAGTTCTTAGGCAAAGAACTAATTCCGATCTTATCAAGGCAACTTGTGGCGATCAAACCCCATGACTTATCACTCACCTTCTCATCTTGCTTGAGTGTGGCGTCAATACCCTTCCCCAAGCTGAATTTCAAGGCGATCCATTTACAAGGTTTCTTATCAATTTTTCTAAAAGATATATGTGGTGAATATATTGAGGGAGTTAATCTATATGAATACTTGGGTGGTTATGAAGAAAGGGGAAGCAACACAGGGAAAGATAGGTAATTGCAAATTTTCATTAACATTTGACAAATAGCAAGTAGTATACAGTAGTGATGAAATGATAAGAAAGTATAGATCCAAGTTTTTAAGTTCATTTAAATTTACTTAGGAAGTTTTTTGGAAGCTCCTGGTTAAGTCATCGACAATCTACGAACAAAGGAGGAGGTTCTTGTAACGCCCACAAAAAAATGCTAAGCTATACCTAGGAGTATTTTTCCTTAAAATAGAAGAATAAAAGAAAGAAAGTGAAAAAAAAGGATAAATAAAAACCAAAATAAAAAGAGGTGTGGTCAAGGATTGAACCTTGAACCTCCCACAAATGATAGAGTTAAATTGGAGTATGATAACCACTAGAGACATGAATGATATGTAAATAGAAAAGAATAGAAATATTAGTTAAAGGTGGGAGGATGGTTAAATAAAGGAACAAGAGAAAACCAAGTAGCTTACTTTCTCTTCCTCTTGGTTAAGAGAAGAAGCAAGCAAAAGACAAGTTGCTTGCTTCCCCTCTTCTCTCTATTTGCATGGGAATTAAAAGAGAGAAGTAAATAGGAGGGTTAAGGGGGATGAATGAAGGTATGATCATTACAAAGGAAATAAAAAGGATGAAAAGAAGGAAAGACAAGTGATTAATCTTTTTCTTTCTTCTTCCTCCTTCCTTCTCCTTCTTCATTCTTCACCGAAACCAAAAGCTCTCCCCCTCCTCATTTCCAAAAGCTAAGCTAAGGTTCCTCTCCAAGAAAACTAATCTACAAGAAGGAACCTTCAAGGTCTACCCCTTCCCAAGAAAGAGAAATCAAAGGGAGTACTAGAAGAAGAAGCTCTCTTCTTCCTCTTCACCTAGAGTATTCTTTCTTAAGAAAAACCACAAGCGAAAGGATGTAAGTATCCCCTCACCTGTGGTACAAGTTGCTTTTGTTTTTACAAAGGAGTAGCATGCTTAAAACCTATGGTAACAAGTTGGAACTTTCGGCCAAGTATAAAATGAAAGGAGTTGTTTGGGTAGATCAAGATCTAAATAAAGCATGTCCATTATGATCTTATGATAAGTACCCTAGTATAAGAAGCTAGTAAATGTTTTCATGTTGAATGTTTGACTTAAAACTTATATCTTTAAATATGAACTTTCGGCCAAGTATAGATGAAGGATCTAGGGAAGCTTAAGACCTAAACTAACCATGTTTACTACATCCTTATGATATGTATGCTATGTTAAGGGATTGGGTTGGTTTTTCTTATGCTTGAAAGTTGTTAAAGATAGCTTTCTCTTCATATATGTTTCGTCCAAGAACAAAACTAGGGCTTAGAGAAGCTAGAAATTTTACCTAACATGCTCATGTATCCCTAGATAATGTGATATGAATGTAGTTAGGTGTCCATGCTTTTATGTTGTTTTAAAGTTAGCTTTCTCTTCATGTATGTTTCGGCCAAGAACAAAACTAGGGCTTAGAAAGCTAGAAATTTAACCTAACATGCTCATGTATCTCTTGATAATGTGATATGGATGTAGTTAGGTGTTCATGTTTTTATGTTGTTTTAAAGTTAGCTTTCTCTTCATGTATGTTTCGGCCAAGAACAAAACTAGGGCTTAGAGAAGCTAGGAATTTAACCTAACATTCTCATGTATCTCTTGATAATGTGATATGAATGTAGTTAGGTGTTCATGTTTTTATGTTGTTTTAAAGTTAGCTTTCTCTTCATGTATGTTTCGGCCAAGAACAAAACTAGGGCTTAGAGAAGCTAGAAATTTAACCTAACATGCTCATGTATCCCTAGATAATGTGATATGAATGTAGTTAGTTGTTCATGCTTTTATGTTGTTTTAAAGTTAGCTTTCTCTTCATATATGTTTCGGCCAAGAACAAAACTAGGGCTTAGAGAAGCTAGAAATTTAACCTAACATGCTCATGTATCTCTTGATAATGTGATATGGATGTAGTTAGGTGTTCATGTTTTTATGTCGTTTTAAAGGTAGCATTCTCTTCATGTATGTTTCGGCCAAGAACAAAACTAGGGCTTAGAGAAGCTAGAAATTTAACCTAACATGCTCATGTATCTCTTGATAATGTGATATGAATGTAGTTAGGTGTTCATGTTTTTATGTTGTTTTAAAGGTAGCTTTTCCTTCATGTATGTTTCGGCCAAGACCAAAATTAGGGTTTTAAAGAAGCTAAAAAGTGAACCTAGCATGCTCATGTACCTCTTGATAACATGATATGAATTTAGCTAAGAGTTCACACTTGCATGTTGCCTATAGCTTGGTTTTCTCCTTATGTGTGGTTCGGCCATTATGAGTTTAAAAACTTAGATATGCTTCACATGATGTGTTATGTATTAGGAAATGTTATTTACTGATGCTATGCATGATTGTGTCTTTTATGATGTGCCTTGTGCCCAATTATGCATGTTTTATGATATGATAAATGACATGTTCACTATGTATGCGTATGATCAATGCATGTGCTGTGTGCCCAAATATGTATGTTTTATGATATGATAAATGACATGTTCATTATGTATGCTTATGATCCATGCATGTGCTGTGTGCCCAAATATGCATGTTTTATGATATGATAAATGACATGTTCATTATGTATGCTTATGATCCATGCATGTGCTGTGTGCCCAAATATGCATGTTTTATGATGTGATAAATGACATGTTCATTATGTATGTTTGTAATCCATGCATGTGCTATGTGCCCAAATATGCATGCTTTACTCCTCATGATATGATAAGATAAGATGTGTTATGTTATGATATGAACCATGATATGATATTTTACTTTGTATGGCTTGTACCAAGGGTGGGCTCCATAAGCGCCCCTAGGCCGACGGACTATGAACGGGTCTAGTAAAGGGATGAGCTCCTTAGTACGCCCCTAGGTCGACGGACTATGAACGGACCTAGATCCCTAGTAGGTTCGGGGATAGCTACCCTGTCCTAGGGATTGCGCGCATTTATGTATGTATGTGGTACAAGTCGGGCCCTCATGATGATATTATGTTCAAGTACTATATGCTATGTTTTAAATCATCTTGCATATGACATGACCTATGTTTTAAAAGACATCTTGCATGATACGATTTATGATTTATAGGACATGACGATTGATGATATAATACAGCATGATGTTATTTAAGAACTGATGTGATATGATTTACGATATGACATGCTATGCTTCTATGACATTTGGATTTATGATATGATTTAGCATGATGTTCCTTATGTTTATGATATAACATGTTATGCCCTTATGATGTTAGATTATCATATTTTATGGTTGTATGCTTATGTGTTTATGCATTTATATATGGATTTTGTGAGTAGGAAAGGATCTTACTAAGCCTGTGTGCTTATAGCTTACTTTCCTTGTACCACAGATAAGGGCAAAGAATGGATGAACTAAGGGAGCTGCAGGAGAGGCAAGGAGATGTGTGTGGTGGTGGCTCGGCTAAGGCAAATGAAGACCTGCTTAAGTTATTTGGTTATGTTAACATGGACTAGTGTGTTATGTTATTGTCCATATGACTTCGAGATATTCTTATGTGTTTTACTTTTAAAAAAAAGAAATTTTAATATGCATATATGCTTCCACAAATAGAAATAGAAATGGTTAAGTACGTAACCCCGCACCCTACTAGCAGGAGGGACGGGCGTTACAGTTCTCTTGATAGGTAACCCCCTTCTCTTAACTGTTGAAGTACCCCTTCAACAGAATGGGTAACAGTCCCCATGATACGCTGAGCGTATTCTTCACCAAACCTATAAGAATCCAAATAGGATATGCGCTTGCTTTGCCAGCGCTCTTCCTCATTTGCCTAATATGTCTAGAATTTAGATTACAGGTTATCCTTCTCCCCCTGTAAGGTAGCTTTCTCTGCCTTAACATCCTCTAGTTCTTTCAAAAGTGAGCTTATCTACGAGTCCTAGGCTCGTAATCTTTCCTGTTGCTGAAACAAGGTGAAGTATTTAGAAGCTAATTCTGGGGCTAACTCAGGAGACCTCGAGCTAAATGATAGTTGTATCTGAGCAATGTTTGAGAAAGCTTTATCTTTTAAGACCTTTTCAACATTAAGTTGAGAATTAAGCCACTGTAATTGTAGTTCTAAGCTTTTCTTTTCTTCTTCTTGAGATTGTAGCAATTGGAGAAAATCTTGCAGGGCTTTTCCTAGGCTAGCATTGAGTTCAGTCTGTGAATTCACTTTGTCCCATAGCTAAATGAGTTCATTGTTAGGAAGTTTGATAGTAGCCTGTAATTCCTCTACTTTGTCTTTTAAGGTTTGATTAGTCCTTTCTAAATCCGCAACTAGCTTATCCAAATATAGGCTCAAAGCATAGAGCTAGATAGAATAACAACATGGTTACATTTTGTAGTTATAAGCTAAGGTAGTTTGGTTAGAGACTTACCATAGTAGCTTGATGACTATGATCATCGGCACGTTCAGATACGGTGCTTCTTTTCATATGTGCCTGTGACTGTAACCAGGATTCACCTAGTAACCCCTTCAGCTGATGTTGCCCATATGAGGCGGGAATAGAAGTTTGACCAAGCTGGGATGGCATCCCATGAGATTGTTTGAAGAGGATGGAGGAACTGGTGGAATCTATAAATGGGGAAGAAGAAGAAGGAGGAAGTTCAGAAACTTACGGATATGGATCAGGAGATGAAAGACTAACTAATAAAGGATATTGTTCAGTAGGTGTTCTAACAAGCCCAGGGATAACTGGTCTCCTGCAAGGAGTTCTTTTGGCACAGGGCTTGGTGGAAGAAGAGGGTAAAGCCTGAAGAAAGGGCAACGGAGCCACAGGAACAATTGTTTCTTCCTCGAGTAAAGGAACAACTGAAGGAATAGCAAGAGTTATAGGAATGAGAAGTCCTAGCCTCATCATATTCAGAGTAGAATTAGAATGAGTATGTGTGGGAGGAGCGGGTTCCTTACCTTTAGTGAAGGAGATTTCGGAAGGAGTAATAGGAATATGTTCAAAAGTAGCTATGGAGGAAGCAAGTGGACATGGGGAGGAGGCATGAGGCTTTCTACTCTTCACAATGAAGGGATCTTCTTGATCTGATGACCTTGATGATTCATAGGGTTGCTCAGATGCAAGTAATAAACCAAGAGAAGAGGAAGGGTGATTGAGATGATGATCCCTTAATAAGTATTCCTCCATTCTTGTCAAGACTGCTCTTGATAGGCGAGTATTCTTGTATATAAAAATAGGAAGGATAGCATCATCTAGAAAAAGGAAAAATTTATGTTAGAAACAATATTAAAATGATCGAAAACATATATAAGGAGAATAATTTTACCAATAGGAACGTCCAAGGTTGTGTCGGCGTGGCTAAGACCGAAGACGAATAATAAGCAATCGGCGATTAGAGCAAGCAGGCTGAACTTCGCTCCTTTTAATTTTTCCATGGAAGATCGAAGAATGGGATCTTCAAAAATATTACCTAATTGGGGAAGGGGTGAAAGGTTTCGATGCTAAGTTGTTGGATATGGTAGAGGAGAAGGAAGATGCATAAAAAAGAAGTTGTCCCGCCATTCTCCTTGAGGTGGAATTCTATGGAGTAGAGTAGTTTTAGGGCATGATTAGAACTTAAAAAGGCTATCTTCCACTTGACGAGGAATGAAAAATGGTGGAATATTCTAGGAGATAAAGGAAAGTCAAGTAAACAAGAAACCACAACAAAACCAACCATAATAGAGAATGATTGGGGAATGAGTTGATTCAGGAGAAGGTCAAAATACCTACTAACATTAACAAAAAAGGGATGACTAGGAAACTTGAAACCACATAGGGCTTGCTCCCAGAAGATGGCCACATTCTCTGGAGGAGGAAGATGAGGACGATCCTTGGAGGTAGGGGTGGCCAGGTACGGAGGAAAGCCATATTTCCATTGATGCTAATATGTCTCCTGTACCATAAATCAGGAAGAGCATTGACTATACCACTCCTCGGAGATCGACATTAAAGGATTAGTAGGAACAAGAAGAACAACTAGTGGAAGGTAAAGAGTAAGAAATATGCACACTGGAGGAAGAAGATGAAGTGTTAGGGATTTTCCTCTTTTTTCTCTTTAAAAGTCTTAGCAAGGAAGGTGTTTTAAGGGGGAACGTTAGATTAAGGTGAGGAGAAAAGCAGGGTCAAAGAAGAACCGTTGGATGGATTGATAAGGCGGCGGACATAATGAGATAGGTACAATTCAGACGTCATGGGCACATGTGTCACCAATAGGGAAATAGTATTGATAACTGATACAAAATGTTACATTCTCAAGATATTAAAGCCATTACTAAGATTAAACTTAAAAGTTCCATGATCCCAAGAAAGACTAAATATTTTTATATAAAACAAGAGTTATATATAACTCGTATTATAAACTCGGTCAGTCATTATTAATTGATCGAATATTAAGACTAATCTAATATATATATATATATATATATATATATGTATACAAACTCGGTCGACCATTACTGGTTGATCGAGTCTGAAGGTTAAATAAAGATATATATATCTAAACTTGACCGGTCATCAAAGGTCGGTCGAGTATTAAGTTCGAGTGAAATTAGATATAGAAGTGAGCTTGCCCGGCCGGTAAAGGTCGTACAAAGATTGTTATCAAGAAATAAGGTATAGATTAAAATTAGGATAATCTGTTTATAGGAAGATTAATAAATGATAACCCTAAAGACAATAAAACAAATCCAAGCGAATGTTAAAACCTATATGGATGCCAATTCTGATTAAAAATAGCTACTCAACCCTTCAATAGTGAAATCAAATCAACTAAAATCAACATAACTTCATCTAAGTATGTAAATTTCTAGGTACTCAAACAATAAGGACAGAAATAAATTGTATAAATAGTTCCAAAATCATAAGAATTAAAATTGTTTTACATCACAAAAACATATTGAAAAGCAAATAAAAAATTAGATCAGCTTGGGAAACAAGTCAGGAGGTATGGTATCATGCAGTCTTCGACGATCGAGGAAGTTATTTGGAGGGTCAGAAGCTAAATGTCCTTTTTCTTTTAATTTCTTTATAGATCCTTCAGGCCCATGAGTGAAAGCTTTGGCGATCGAAGCAGCAATAGGGGAGTTGAATTTAGGATACGCTAACAGTATTCTTTTCCTCTTTTCAAATCGATCATCCTCACCCGCCTGATAATCCACCAGAGTATCTTGAGAAGCTTTCAATTCAAACTCTTTGGAGGAAATATCTGCCTTAGCTGTGGTTAGGGATGAACGTTGAGAATCCAGATCAGAATCCTTAGATTGTAAATTAGAGACAATAATAGCCAACTCTGAAGCATGAGCATCCTTCAGTGCTTTCATCTGAGATGATAACTGAGAAATTTTTGGTAGTACACTTATCTAGTTTGGATGTCAATTCAGCACGAAGGTCATCTTTTGATTTAACTTGAGACTCAAAGTTTTCTGTAGAGGCTTTCTATTGATTTAGATTCTTAGATTCTGCCTCTAGAAGTTTGTGAGTCTCTTGTAGCTGGGTGGATAACTCAGATAGTTCTCTAGAGGCATAAGAAGAAGATTATCTAGAGGTTTACTGCCTCAGTGTGTCATTTTCTCAAGCCAAATCATATAATTAGTAGGCCACACTCATATTAGTGACCCATCATTGTTGAAAGAAAAGTTATTAATAGAATGCATTAACAAAAAAACAAAGGAACGAAGGGCATGTTACCTTAGTTTCCTGGAAAGAAAACTTATTGGCCAAATCAGCAAAGGTTAGCTTTTCAAATTCTTGATAGGCCTCTACCCAAACTGTGGTTAAAGATCCTCCCAATAATATTGGAAGGGTGGAAGAAGATGTGGACGAAGACGACAAATATCTATGAAGTGAAGGAGGAGAGACGAAAAGAATAGGAGGACCCTGAATTCCTTGGTTAGGTAAAGGAATTTGTTCTGGAAAGGGCATCATGGACTCAGGATCCAAACTAACACTCTGAAGGGAAGGATCTTCTGGTAGTTGAATAGGTGGAGAAGCGAGCATAGGGTATAATGAAGATAGGGTAGGTTCAGGAGAAGTGGGTTTAATATCTCCTATAGGTATATCCTCAGGAATAGAGACAACTTGTTTCTTGGGGAGGGGTGGTAAGGTTAAACTCCGCCCAGGGCATTTTCTGGTAGGAGTAGTTTCTGTGCCTATTCATGTAGCTCCAAAGGGGAGTCCTCCTGTAGGGGAGGTAAACTTGTGGATGTCTCCCCAGAAGTGTGTTATGCAATCGCAAGTGCACGGTTTCATCGTCAGTAATAAAAAGATTATCGATCCCATAGAGGCTGGTCATAAGCACTAGAGATGTCTCGCAACAAATTAGCTAAACAATCGACAAAGGAAGTGAATGCATTAAGTAGCAGCCCGAAATAGAAATAGAAAAGCAAATATAAGAACTTGGGTTTTATGAGAGTTCTTGGAGTTCAGTTTGATTGTGATATTTATCAATGTAAGGTAATCTACCAATTCTTATCCTAAATTGTCATGCATTTACAGGAAGTTACCATTTTTCTCCTGCAGAAGTCAACCGACAAGGAACTTTTATCTATACCTCTAGTAATTTAATAGTCATGATCCCTATGAAGTCCATTAGTGGGGCAGCCTATCACCAACGCCCCTTAATCATACAACATAGAAACACATCACCATTCAATCCACATAAAGGCATAGGGGATAAATGCGCTCAACTATTCCACCTCCTTGTAGAGACTAGCTTCACCTTTCAAGGTGATTCCCTAGATGTTCGTTAGCGGGCAGGTTGTCACTAGCACCCTCGGTCATATGATCTAGGGAATCTCTCTACAAGATCCACAAGTAGCACAAACATCTAATCAAGCATGGTAATTAGATCCAAACACAATAATCGACACAAGATCAAATAGATACAAAACATAACAACATCATTGAGATAGGAAATTGGCATATCCATGAGATTCTTACATCAAATCACACCATAAATACTCCCTTAGTCCTAGAACAATGAATCTACTGCATAATATAAAGATAGAGATCTGAAGACAAAGAGATCACAAACATTTCAATCACAATCAAAAGAAGGGATTAGAAATGCTTATCTAGTGACGATGAGTGATCTTCAGAACCAATCCCTAACTTCTGGAGTTGAATCGGAGATGGAAATGGCTTTGGAACACTGGATCAAGGCTGAAGAAGGTGAAGATTGGCCCCCGAACATAATATCCCCATAAGGGAAAGGCTTCTCCCCTTTTAAAGAGGAAGAACCCGCTTATATAGTGCAGGGCACAGGCACCACACGGACCGTGCGACAGCCTATAGCACACATAGCCCCAACTACTTTGCTCTTGGCCAATGTCACACAGTCGTGTGTCCTTCACACCGCCGTGCACAGCTCTGCCACTGGCTGGCTCACACGGTCGTGTGGCTCACACGACCTGGCAAATCTTGTCCTCTGGAAACCTTGCATTGCCGTGTGGCACACACGGCCCGGGCTTGTCTCTTCTCTGGAGATGTTGCACGGCCATTTGGAGATGTTTCTTCGGCCGTGTAGATCTACACGACATCGTGCTGTTGGGGTGACACGACCGTCTCGATCCACACGACCATGTCAAGGTCCTCCTCTGCCGAAGCTACATGACCTGCCTGCTCCACACAGCCAAGGTCATTTTCCTCCTTGCTCCTTTGGCATGGTTGTGTGGCTCATATAGCCAGTGTTGTCTTCCTTTACTTTTTGTCTGGATCAACCATGAACATCATTTCCTCTCTGAATTCGACTCCTGAAGATTTAAAATACACAAGAGTAGATCTCCGAACAAAGAAGAGTATTATGCTGAAAGTATGACTAAGAGTATGAAGATACTTAGATAAAGCATGCATAAAATATATGAATATGTGTTAAAACATACTAAATAAGTGTATATAATCTATGCACATCACACCCCCAGACATAAACCTTTGTTTAAGCCTGGAACAGATTCAAGAACACGCTGAGACAGTGTCCCCATCATGGCCTTGAGAAATGGTTGGTCCTTCACACCTTCTATAATGGAATCAACTATCACACAAAGGTATCTCTCGATTCTGCAGCAAGAGGAGCACTGATGAACAAGAGCCTTGATGAAGCTGAAGATATCATAGAGAATGTGGCACAGAATCACCATCAGTGGGCATCAGAAAGATCTGGTGGTTCTTTCTCAGGGAACCCAATAAAAGCGTCAAGGAAATTTGACGTAGATGCAGTCACTCTCATGTCTGCAAAACTGGATGCTCTGACCAAGAAATTTGGGGCCATGGGAAACAATGACAACACAGTCAATGCGATAGTTTGTGCTTGTGAAATCTGTGGAAGTACGGATAAAGCTCAGGATACTTGCCCCCTAGGGCTAATACAACCACAGATAAACCAACTTGAGCAGTGTGATGCAATAGTCAGCTATAACCAAAGAGAAAATAATCCGTACTCCAATACATACAATATAGGTTGGAGGAATCACCTAAACTTCTCATAACAGAACAATCAGCATCAAGGGCCAGCAAAGCAGAGCTATCAACCTGGACAACAGAGCTACTCACCTGGGCAGCAAAACTACTCAGCTAGACAACAAACCTTTCAACAGCAATGCTCACAATTGTCCAGAATTGAAAAGATGCTTGAAGAAGCTCTCTCAGAGCAAAAGGAGATGAAGAACAAGATCAAGCTGTTAACTCAAAGAATGGTGAATTCTGAGAAGCACCAAAAGATGCAAGACAACAAGATAGCCCAATCCATCTCAAGAGCATAGGGAACATTTCTAGGGAAGCCAGATGTAAATCCAGTGGAACATTGCAACCGTATTGAGCTGAGGAGCAGACATATTGTGGGAAACCCCCAAATCATTACCCAGAAGGAACCTAACTCAGAGAAGGAGCCCTCTCTCCTAATGCCCAATCAGACTCAAAATAGGGATGGAGAGGAGGGTACTAAAAAGGTTGAAGAAACTCTTCAAGTTCTCCCGCAGAATCAGATGATTCCCTTCCCTTAGAAACTGATAACCTCCCAGAAAGATGAAGAGTTCAACCAATTCCTGAAGAAGATCAAGGAGATTTCCATAGAAGTGCCACTGATAGATGCACTGCACCAAATGTCGAAGTTCATGAAGTTCTTAAAGGTTATTTTATCTAATAGGAGGCAGAAGAGTGACTTCGAGACCGTAGCATTGACAGAGAATTACAGCGCTCTCCTTATGGAAAATTCTCCCCCAAAGCTTCAAGATCCAGGAAGCTTCTCCATACCGTGCAAGATTGAATGTGAATTGATACCGAAAGCTTTCTACGACTTGGGGGCCAGCGTTAGCCTACTTCCATACTCTTTATGCGAGAAGCTGGGCCTCCAAAACATTAAACTGAACACTATGACACTGTAACTAGCTGACCATTCATGCAAATACCCAATGGGAAGAGTGGAAGATGTGCCAGTAAAAGTGGGTGGATGTGTAGTTCCCACAGATTTCATTATCTTGGATATGGAGGAAGACCCCAAGATACCAATCATTCTTAGAAGATCATTCCTTGCCACTGCTGGAGCCATCATTGATGTAAAAAGTCACAGATTATCCTTGGAGATAGGCAAAGAAAAGATCAAGTTTGACTTATCTAATTCCTCCATGTTCAACACCTCTCCTCAGGGCAATTCTAGCAAGATCAACATACACAAAGTTGAGTAGTGCAGTGTCCAAGAGAGTGCCCCTCCAGTAAGCAACAAGAAGTACATTTGTCCTGCAGGAGTGAAACTGAAGGCGCAAACTAGAGCCAACCGGCACGACCGTGTGGGGCCATATCTAACCCGGTCGTGTCTATAAGACACGGTCATGCCTTTGCCCGTGTGTGCCTCCCTACCCCTCTAAAAACCCTATTTTCATTTCCCTCTCTTGTAAAAGCCTTCCTCTCTCTACTATACCTCATCAAACCCTGATTTTACACCTCTAGAGCTCACTTTTGCTTAGATCTAC
The DNA here is from genome assembly GCF_018446385.1 of Zingiber officinale. Lineage (NCBI taxonomy): Eukaryota > Viridiplantae > Streptophyta > Magnoliopsida > Zingiberales > Zingiberaceae > Zingiber > Zingiber officinale. The sequence continues at coordinate 44,398,411 of NC_056006.1, forward strand.
ATCTAGATCTAAAACTTCATCAAGTCACAAATCTGAAAAGAGAGGAAACTTCCCTATTTTCCCTTCTTTCTCCTCCCCTTCCACCCTCAAGACCCATTTCCACAAGAAACTCTTCAAAGACTTACACCATGTCGCAGATCTTGAAGTGACTTCATCGGGGAAGCGGTGGATCTGGCAAAGGAGATGCATCGGGAGGGGACAAAGGCAAAGGGAAGGATTCCACTTCAAAAGGAAAAGGAAAAAGGGTGGCACGTGATGAAGGTAACGAAAATGAGTTCAATATTATTTTTAGAAATCATGAACAAAAAGCTAGATATGATATCCTTGTCGCTAGGAAAATCACATGCACTAAATATATGGATACTACTCTATGGACATGTTAGGAATTAGCGATGATGTAGATTGGATGATAAGCTCTTTAGATTGGAATGATATTATGTACACTCATGCATCGACCTACCCCCACCTAGTCCTTGAATTTTTTAGCTCACTTGATGTTAAATTTTCTTCTGAAGATGACTATGTAAGTGTTAGTTAGAGCCCTAGAGCCAATCATTTGATGATTGTTGTATGGACTCATTATATCATATTTCTTATATAAATAAAGGCATTTGTTTTGGTTATTATACTTACTTGTATTGGTGCCAAATAAACTAAATATAATAGCGTCCATGAGTAAAAGGTTCTTACCTATAACAATCGATTGGTTGAATCGATAGTGAGATGATATAGCAAACACTACTCTTAATCATTCCTAGTCGAGTATTAACATTCAGGGACAATGTTAATGCAATAAGACTAGCATGTAGGTCAACTTGATGACTTCATCTCACAAGTCATGGATATAGAGATATCAAGTTGACACATGGATATGCATTGGAGAATGTATACTGAATGACCTGCCATGAGAAAGTATCATGGATCGTTATATGAGTGTCATATACTTTCTCATGTGGCTATTAGTATGACTACTAGTCCTTAGACTTGAAGTCACCATGGATCCCTACATAAGGAGTTATGTACTTTGGTTTCGTCAAACGTCACCCGTAAGTAGGTGGACTATAAAGGCGATTACTGGGTATGTAACGAATTATGCAAAGGGATGTGAGTGATGTAGATGGCATCAATCCCTCCTATATGATAGGAGAGACATCGATATTCTTGATAGAGTGAGACCACGAAGTGCATGGCCATGCTTAAATGAGTCAATATGAGATATTGTGCTCATTTGATTTAGTGAGTCTACTTGGAGTTCAAGATTTAGATTGGTCAGAGGATGACACGGTCTATGCCTCACATTGATTAATCTAGATGTCTAGGATAGAAAGGACACTTGTCATATATTGTGAAGAGTCACAATTAGTAGTCACAAGGTGATGTTGGATCTCAACATTCTTGTAACTTGGGTAGTAATGATGTGTTGCTAGATACCGCTCATTACTTATGCTCTTAAATGGGTTTAGGGGCATTGCCAATGTTACAAGAACCTATAGGGTCACACACTAAGGACAATTAGATGGAGATTATGTTCATATGATGAACCAAGAGGATTAGATTCATGTGATGAATCAAATTAGATTAAGAGTAATCCTAATTGGGCTAATTGAGTTGGACTCAAGTTGATTCATGTGTTCAATGAGTCTAATTTAGATTATGACTCATTGAATCAATTTAATTAAATGAATTAGATTCATTATATTAAATTGGCTTGAATTAAATTGTTGGATTAGATCAACCATGAGTGAGATTAAGTCAAGTTTGACTTGACTTGAGAGGAAGAGGAAGAGTCAAGTTTGACTTGACTTTATGCCACATCATTTGTGACTTGGCATTAAGTGGCCAATGATGATGTGCCACATCATCAAGGCTAGCACATGTGTGTGCCACCTCATGGAGGTTACAACTCTCCTTTAATGGTTACATTAATTGTGAATGGAGGTTACAATCCATGAGTGGTTGACCACTTTTGTAATGAATGGGATTCATTTTTCATTCAAGGAAATTCCATCTTCTTCTTCCTCAAGCTCTCCCTCTCCTCCACTTGCCGTGGCTGATCAAAGGTGCTAGCACACCTTTGTTTAATTTTTCTCCACCCATTTGTTCATGTGGATACTTCTAGAGGATCGTACGCTTGACGATCTCGAGATCCGACACTTCCTTGGACGAGAGGGATTCGTAAAGGGCACGCATCAAGGGTAAAAGGTTTTCTCCTTGTAAATCTAGTTTAGAACTAGCATAAAACTCATACTCGTAATGTTTTCGAAAGTTTTACTTCGCACGGATCCGGTGGCATGGGGGTTTCGGGGTTTCCGCGATGCGAAAAAACGGTTTTCGCGGCCCGAAAAACCCAACAGTGGTATCAGAGCCACGTGCGAAGCGAGTATGAATTTAATTTGATTTTTTTATGAAAAATATAGGTTCTATAACTTTCTATAATTTTATGGTTTTTATGGTTTTTATAGGTAATTTTCTCGTAGAAGCGAAGCACAAGTGTTTCGACACTTGTAGGCTTCGACTACCGAGAAGATTTTTCCGAAACGGCAAGGTTTCGCCCCAAAACTTTTTGGGACAGCGGGCTAAGGTGCTGTAGGATCTCTTAGGGACACTCGTGATTGTTAGATCACGGGTAGGGGCGCTGCCCCTGGCCCCGCAAGGGGATTCGTTCCGCGATTGCGTCCGAAAACCGCTAAACGGGACCGCCGGGAATTTTTACTCGTAAAAATTGTAAAAATTGTAGAAAAATTACAGAAAATTATAGAAAATACATAATTTAGAATTATGTATTATTTTTATTATTTTGTGATAGTCATGGCCCAAAAAGCCCCAATCTGATTGGAAATGTGATGTAATTCATATTACGGCATGCGTGCCGTCATTTGTGTTGTGTGTGTTGTATACTTGATATGCGACCTGCGCATCGTGCCTTTCTGCATTTATTCTTGTTGTAAATTAGTTTAGACTCGAATGTAAGTCGAGTTTCAAAAATTGTAATGTACAAAATTGGAGCGGTGGAAGGTCCACTCGAGACGGAGTTACGAGGAGGGCGCGAGCAACACAAGGTGTTCAAAGGGAGGAGCTTGAGAAGCTGTTGACCTTAGGTTGACCATCCGATCTTCTCATTGGCTTGAGAAGATCGTAGTAGTGCCATGACTAATCACAAATAATTTAATTAATTACTTGTGTGTGTGTGATGCATAATTAGTAATTAATTAGTGCCTAACGATTAGATTAGATCTAAATCGTGCACAAGTTGCACCCTCTCGATTAGATTAGATCTCAATCGTGTCAACTCAAATGCCTTCCGTGCCGTGATACCTATCACTACCTCGATCACATGTGTTGTCGAATCTGCCAAAGCAGAGCAACACATATTATCTTGGTAGGGTACGGAGGACAATCTTGGTCCCGCCTATCAACGCATGGGTGAGTAGAGACTCAATTTGATTGAGTACAACTAGTTAAATCGAGTTTAACTGTAGGCATTCTTCCAACGGTTGGAAAGATAGGACATAAATCACATTTATATTAATTCTTGGGCGTATTAGCCAAAGCTAACTCAAGTTTTAATATAACTGCGGATAATGATCCTATAAACAAGAGTTGCATAGAGATGTAATTGGTAAATCATTACCTACCAATCACACTAAATCTTGGGTGTATTAGCCAAAGCTAACTCTGTAACGCCCACCCTTCTTACCCAACCAAAGGTGGCGCTACGTTCTTATACTACTTACGTACATGCTTTAGTTATAACAGCGGAAGAATAAAAACTTTAAAGAATTTAATTTATTAAGCATAATATCACATATTCTGATTTGTTCAAATGTGCATATGTTGATTCTATAACTAATCATATTAATTTGTCCGGATCGTTCTTTGCCGAGCCACCACCACACACATCACTATTTGCTCCTCCTGTTGCTCCTCTAGCTCATCCAGCTTCTTTATCTGCGGTACAAGGAAAGTAAGCTATGAGCACTCATGGCTCAGTAAGTTCCTTTCCTACTCACTAAAACCGAATTCATATCATTGCATATCAATATCATGCGAGGTATCATAAGCATACGACATACAAGGGTATCATATTCATAGTCATATCATAATATCACGTGACATAATATCTAATCATCAGATAATTCAAGCACATATGTAGGCAATGCATCATGAATTTGAAAACTTATACTTATAAGTACTTGAAATTCATATCATCATTAGAGGGGATCTCGGTTTGTACCACATACATAATGCGCGCGCTTCTTAAGTAGGTCCAAGGTAGCAAGTCTTGAACCCTACCATACATACATACTAGGTCCGAGTCTTACTCCATCGACCTAGGGCATTCAGAAGCCCATTTCTGACGAGGCCCGAGTCTTATTCCATCGACCCCGGGGCGTTTACGGAGCCCACCCTTGGTACAAACCATACAAAAATAATTTATCATGCATAACTATCATATCATATCCCTAACAATCTTTCATGCATTTTATTTTTCATTTCTTTTCATTATGTATAGCATTTCCTATGCTATCACATATCATGGCATTTACATAACATAAATTTCATTCTTTTCTCATTATGTATAGCATTTCTTATGCTATCACATATCATGGCATATACATAACATAAATTTCATTCTTTTCTCATTATGTATAGCATTTCCTATGCTATCACATATCATGACATATACATAACATAAATTTCATTTTTTTCTCATTATGTATAGCATTTCCTATGCTATCACATATCATGGCATATACATAGCATAAATTTCATTCTTTCTCATTATGTATAACACTTCCTAGGTTCCTTTCCCTTTTTTTTTTCTTTTATTTTCAATTATCTTCTAAACAAGAAAACAAATACATGATCCTTAACATTTCATAGGGAGAACCTCGTACTAGTTGGGTAAAACAATAATTTCCCTAGCCTCTTAAAAATATTTTTGGCTGAAATTCTAGGGTTAAGTACTCCTTTGATCAAGCATCATATAGGTGTAAAAACATGAAGAAGATCCCTTTTCTATGGCATAGAAAATCTATCATGTAGTGTAGACTTAGTTACACCTCACTAGATTTCGAAAGCTCTTCTTAACCGAATTTTCTCAAACTTGTTTCTAGGTTTTAAAATCCTCATAAAATCTGAAAAATATATAAAAGCCTTGTACCACAGGTGAGGGGAAGCTTACCTTCTTCGCTTAAGTTTCCTAGAGTTGAGAACTTGCTTGGACCTTTCTTCCTTGCTTGCTTTGCTCGGCACCAATGGAGGAGAGGAGTGGCTAGGTCTTTTGGTGGAGAGGAGGAGGAAGAAGAGGCTTCTCTTTCCTCTTGTGTTGCTCGGCAACAACAAGAGAGAAAGAGGGAGAGAGTGAAGAGGAAGAAGAGGTTCTTCCTCTTGTGTTGCTCGGCAACAAGAAGAAGAAGAGAGAGGGAGAGGTGAGTCTCGGCACAAAAGGGAGGAGAGGAGGAGAATGAGTGGGGGATGAAGTTGAAGTCACCCCTCCATGCCTATTTATACTAAAATGAGGGGAGGAAACTTGACTTGATCCATCCTCCCTATTCATTTCTCCCCTTAAATGACAAGAATATTCTAGAGAAATGCCTTTTGAGTTCTCTCTTTTCTTTCCCTTAATTTCTCTCTTTTCTCTCCTTTAATTAAAATTCCTATCTCTCCTCTTACAATATCCTCTCCTATCCCACTTGGTTAACACATGCATGCATCCACAAGAGAACCAAGGATCAAAACTTGTTTATGTATATTTTTATTTCTTTTTACTTCCTTTTCCTTTTAAGTAGAAAGAATCCTTTCTTATTCTTAACTACTTAATCCTTTCTCTCCTTATCAATAATTCTCCTATCCCCTTTGGTATCCTATACATGTTCCTTACAAGAGATCCAAGGTTCAATCTCTCTTCTAACATTTTATTTTCTTTTGTACATAATAATTCGTATATTACTATATTATGCATTATGCATAAATATTTCATACATATATATATTATCTCATATTTCTTCCTTTTGTCCATATTAATTCCATACATTTTAAATCATGCATAGATGATTTATACTCTCAACTTTATTTTTCTTTCATAAAGTTTTAATCATCTAAATCCATCTTAATATTTAACTTAGAATATTTACACCTTCTTTTCATTCGTACTCTCATTATCCTTACTTTCTTATCTAGGCTTTCTAGGGGTGTTACAATCTCCCCTACTTATTGAAAGTTCGTCCCCGAACTTAGAATGACAATTTCTGCTCAGATTCCCTTAGACGTTGGTGGAGCTTCTAATCTCCCTTGACTCATTGAAGGTCCCTCAATTGAAGTCTGCAGTTGGTGTAACCTTGCGGGACCACCTTGATTCAGAACATACTGTGGTGCTTTAGTTTTGGTAGGGCAGTCTCTAGATAGATGTCCTTCCAGTCCACAGTCGTAGCATTTAATTTTGCCCTTACGACAGTCTTTTGCTTTATGACCCTCTATCCCACAGTTGTAGCACTTATTAGTGCCCGTACGACATGTCCCTGGATGTTTCTTCCCACATGTATTGCACTGAGAAAACTTGAGCTGCTTGTTGGACGGACCAATCTCAGCGTCATTCCGTCGTTTTCCCTTTCCGCCGTGGTTCCCTTTCCAGTTGGCCTTAATATTTTCTAGTTCTTCCATCTGAGCTTGCTTCTTGTCCTTGCCTAGTGCCTTCAGGTAGTGTTCGGTATTTAGGGCACTGCTAATTAACTCTTCTGTGGTCCGCGGTCTGTTAACTCCGCCGGCCACATTAAGTGCTATCTCGGGTCTGAGCATCTTTAGCATAAGCCTGACCCTTTCTCCCTCCGTCCTAACTAATTCCGGGCATAATCGTGCCAGGCGGTTGAATCTTTTCATCGCTTCTTCCACCGTTAGGTCACCTTGCCGAAATTCGGTGAATTCATCATAGTGCCTACTTGTCACCCGAGTGTGGAAGAATTCTTCGAAGAATTTCGTCTCAAAATCTGCCCAACTCATTTGGTTCACTGGTCTTTTCACTTTCACTCTGTCCCACCATATTCAGGCGTCTCCTGTGAGACAGAAGGATACGCATTTGACCTTTTCATGCTCAGGCCAGTCCAATAGTTCTATCATGCTCTCCATTGTCTTAAACCAAGCTTGTGCGTCCCATGCTTCACAATTTCCAGAGAATTTCTCTGGCCTCAGTCTTTGCCACTGGATCAGATACGCTTCTTGACGAACTACCGGTGCTAGATTCACTGATGGTACCGGTGCTGCTACCGACTCCGGTTCAACTACTGGTATGGTTGTCGTATTATTCTGATTTGGGGTAGCAGGATTCCCTTGTTGATTCATCATGGCAGCAATCATCTGTTGCTGTTCCGTAAGCTGTCGTTGTAGCTCAGTAACTACTTGTGCCCAATCAGGTGGAGGTACGGTCTCCTCCATTCTGACATTTCGTCTTCTAGTCATACTTATTTTCCTAAATGATAACAAGATTAGTCTAAGTTATCATTTATGCATGAATATCCTAACATATCCTGTCTAGGTTTCATGCCATGTTTGAGTTTGAGGTATTCTTTCTTAGGTTGTCATATCATCTTTAGGTTACCTTACCATTCATACGCGTCAAGATCTAGCCGATGGTACTATTATTCTTATGCTTAAATTGATACCATTTCTACTCTTTTTATTCATCAAAAGCTTTTATTACATAACTTCTTCTCTTAAAAGGCCAGGTAGGTTGCGACTACTCCTGCCATAAAGGACATGAGAGCAGTAGTCATTATCAACCCAACCTGTATCGACTTGCCCAGATCATCCTGGGGTGGATCAGGCATTATCGGAGGTTGAATCTCCGATGCCTCTTCCGGGTCGATTATTGTCTCTTCATCCATTCCCTCGTCTTCTTCAACATGTTCGTCCAGTTCCATCGGGTCTTCATTTAGTTCTCCCTCGAGGTTGTTCAGTCCCCACTCGAAGTCTATTATATCGTTGGGGTTGAAACCCATTTCCATGTATTCAGCAAGGTTAAATTCATCCTCGACCATCTCAGGAAACTCATTCTCTCCTTCATAATATTCCATAATTTCTGCATCTTCATCTTCATTATCGTCCGAATTCCATTCCTCGATTTCCTCGAGATCCTCCTCTCCGAACTCGCCGTGTTCCGGAGATTCCGAGTCGCTCACATAGTTGTTGAAGTATTCCAGCATATCGGGTTCATCCGCGAACTCGAGGTATTCGCCAGAATATTCCACATCCTCGGGATCATATTCGAACGGGATATAGTTCATTTCTACAAGATTTTAAAGATTCATTATTCCTCTTATGTTATAGCCTAAGGTTCTTGTATCTAGGCTACCATTCATGCATCCTACTTATCATCATGCACCATTCTCTAGGGTATAGCTTAAGGTATCCTTCCTAGGCTACCATTCATGCATCCTAGAGTATCATACTATTTTTGCATACAAATAAATTATGCAACTGTATTTGGAGCGACAGGAAGGAGCTTGATGTGTGTGTAGTGAGCTGGCAAAACTTGGCTCTGATACCACCTGTAGCGCCCACCCTTCTTACCCAACCAAAGGTGGCGCTACGTTCTTATACTACTTACCTACATGCTTTAGTTATAACAGCGGAAGAATAAAAACTTTAAAGAATTTAATTTATTAATTAATAATATCACATATTCTGATTTGTTCAAATGTGCATATGTTGATTCTATAACTAATCATATTAATTTGTCCGGATCGTTCTTTGCCGAGCCACCACCACACACATCACTATCTGCTCCTCCTGTTGCTCCTCTAGCTCATCCAGCTTCTTTATCTGCGGTACAAGGAAAGTAAGCTATGAGCACTCATGGCTCAGTAAGTTCCTTTCCTACTCACTAAAACCGAATTCATATCATTGCATATCAATATCATGCGAGGTATCATAAGCATACGACATACAAGGGTATCATATTCATAGTCATATCATAATATCACGTGACATAATATCTAATCATCAGATAATTCAAGCACATATGTAGGCAATGCATCATGAATTTGAAAACTTATACTTATAAGTACTTGAAATTCATATCATCATTAGAGGGGATCCCGGTTTGTACCACATACATAATGCGCGCGCTTCTTAAGTAGGTCCAAGGTAGCAAGTCTTGAACCCTACCATACATACATACTAGGTCCGAGTCTTACTCCATCGACCTAGGGCATTCAGAAGCCCATTTCTGACGAGGCCCGAGTCTTATTCCATCGACCCCGGGGCGTTTACGGAGCCCACCCTTGGTACAAACCATACAAAAATAATTTATCATGCATAACTATCATATCATATCCCTAACAATCTTTCATGCATTTTATTTTTCATTTCTTTTCATTATGTATAGCATTTCCTATGCTATCACATATCATGGCATTTATATAACATAAATTTCATTCTTTTCTCATTATGTATAGCATTTCTTATGCTAACACATATCATGGCATATACATAACATAAATTTCATTCTTTTCTCATTATGTATAGCATTTCCTATGCTATCACATATCATGACATATACATAACATAAATTTCATTCTTTTCTCATTATGTATAGCATTTCCTATGCTATCACATATCATGGCATATACATAGCATAAATTTCATTATTTCTCATTATGTATAACACTTCCTAGGTTCCTTTCCCTTTTTTTTTTTCTTTTATTTTCAATTATCTTCTAAACAAGAAAACAAATACATGATCCTTAACATTTCATAGGGAGAACCTCGTACTAGTTGGGTAAAACAATAATTTCCCTAGCCTCTTAAAAATATTTTTGGCTGAAATTCTAGGGTTAAGTACTCCTTTGATCAAGCATCATATAGGTGTAATAACATGAAGAAGATCCCTTTTCTATGGCATAGAAAATCTATCATGTAGTGTAGACTTAGTTACACCTCTCTAGATTTCGAAAGCTCTTCTTAACCGAATTTTCTCAAACTTGTTTCTAGGTTTTAAAATCCTCATAAAATCTGAAAAATATATAAAAAGCCTTGTACCACAGTTGAGGGGAAGCTTACCTTCTTCGCTTAAGTTTCCTAGAGTTGAGAACTTGCTTGGACCTTTCTTCCTTGCTTGCTTTGCTCGGCACCAATGGAGGAGAGGAGTGGCTAGGTCTTTTGGTGGAGAGGAGGAGGAAGAAGAGGCTTCTCTTTCCTCTTGTGTTGCTCGGCAACAACAAGAGAGAAAGAGGGAGAGAGTGAAGAGGAAGAAGAGGTTCTTCCTCTTGTGTTGCTCGGCAACAAGAAGAAGAAGAGAGAGGGAGAGGTGAGTCTCGGCACAAAAGGGAGGAGAGGAGGAGAATGAGTGGGGGATGAAGTTGAAGTCACCCCTCCATGCCTATTTATACTAAAATGAGGGGAGGAAACTTGACTTGATCCATCCTCCCTATTCATTTCTCCCCTTAAATGACAAGAATATTCTAGAGAAATGCCTTTTGAGTTCTCTCTTTTCTTTCCCTTAATTTCTCTCTTTTCTCTCCTTTAATTAAAATTCCTATCTCTCCTCTTACAATATCCTCTCCTATCCCACTTGGTTAACACATGCATGCATCCACAAGAGAACCAAGGATCAAAACTTGTTTATGTATATTTTTATTTCTTTTTACTTCCTTTTCCTTTTAAGTAGAAAGAATCCTTTCTTATTCTTAACTACTTAATCCTTTCTCTCCTTATCAATAATTCTCCTATCCCCTTTGGTATCCTATACATGTTCCTTACAAGAGATCCAAGGTTCAATCTCTCTTCTAACATTTTATTTTCTTTTGTACATAATAATTCGTATATTACTATATTATGCATTATGCATAAATATTTCATACATATATATATTATCTCATATTTCTTCCTTTTGTCCATATTAATTCCATACATTTTAAATCATGCATAGATGATTTATACTCTCAACTTTATTTTTCTTTCATAAAGTTTTAATCATCTAAATCCATCTTAATATTTAACTTAGAATATTTACACCTTCTTTTCATTCGTACTCTCATTATCCTTACTTTCTTATCTAGGCTTTCTAGGGGTGTTACAAATTCAAGGGTTAGTATGATGTGGATCTTGTTCCACATGAATTATAGAATTCAGTGGGAGCATCATTTAGTTAAAGACCTAATTAAATGATTTAAAAGAATATGATATTTATTTTCTGCATTTTTCTGTTGTAGATAACCATGACGTCGAATACTAACTCTTTCTCCCTCTGTTCTGTCCTTGAGAAGGACAAGCTCAACGGAGCAAATTTCCTGGACTGGTATAGGAACTTGAGAATAGTTCTCACCCAGGAACGTAAACTGTACGTTCTGGAGCAGCCCATTCCGGAGGCTCCTCCTGCCAATGCCATGCGAGCAGACAAAGATGCTTACAAGAAGCATCAAGATGACGCATTAGATGTGTCCTGTCTAATGCTCGCGACCATGAACTCTGAGCTCCAGAAGCAACACGAGTTGATGGGCGCTTACGATATGGTTGAACATCTTCGTCAACTGTATCAAGGACAAGCGAGGCATGAGAGATTTGAGATCTCAAGGGCACTATTCCAGTGCAAGATGTCAGATGGGGCTCCCGTAGGCCCATATATACTCAAAATGATTGGGTTCATAGAAAACCTATAGAGGTTGGGATTCCCGCTTGGCCATGAGGTGGCCACTGACCTGATCTTGCAATCCTTGCCGAATAGCTATAGTCAATTCGTTCTAAACTACAACATAAACGAAATCGACAAGCCACTGCCCGAGCTGCTTAGTATGTTAAGAACTGCTGAGCTGAACCTTAAGAAGGCTAAGCCCCACTCTGTTCTAATGGTTCAGAAACACAAGGACAAGGGCAAGCCCAAAGGCAAAGGAATGTCCCAAGCCAAGGGCAAAGGCAAGGCACTGAAGCTTAAAGGAGGGGTCGCCACAGATGCTACCTGCTTCCACTGCAGTCAGACCAGGCACTGGAAGAGGAACTGCAAGGTGTACTTGGAAGATCTTAAGAAGAAGCAAAGTGAGACTTCCACTTCAGGTATATATGTTATAGAAGTCAATCTATCTATTTCTTCATCATGGGTATTAGATACCGGATGTGCTTCTCACATTTGTACTAATGTGCAGACATTGAGAAATAACAGGGAATTGGCGAAGGGCGAGGTGGACCTACGAGTAGGCAATGGAGCACGGGTTGATGTTGTTGCTGTAGGAAATTATCATCTATCTCTGCCCTCTGGGCTTGTATTAGAATTAGATGAATGTTGTTATGTGCCTGCTTTAACTAAGAACATTGTTTCAGTTTCTTGTTTGGACATGAAAGGTTTCTCTTTTATAATTAAGTACAAATGTTGTTCTGTTTATTTAAAAGATATGTTCTATTGTAATACACCTCTGATGAACGAACTCTACATTCAAGACCTTGAAATCCCTATCTATAACATAAATACCAAGAGGTTCAAGTTAAATGACTTGAACCAAACCTATCTCTGGCACTGTCGTTTAGGTCATATAAATGACAAGCGCTTATCCCAGCTCCATAAGGATGGTTTGCTAGACTCATATGATTTTGAATCTTATGAGACGTGCGAGTCATGCCTACTAGGCAAGATGACCAAGACTCCCTTTAGTAGGCACAGCGAAAGAGTGACTGATTTGTTAGAACTTATACATAGTGATGTATGTGGCCCTTTCAATGTCACTGCTAGAGGCGGTTATAGGTACTTCATCACATTCACTGATGACTTCAGTAGATATGGTTATATGTACTTGATAATACATAAGTCAGAATCCTTTGATAAGTTAAAAGAATTCAAGAATGAAGTACAGAACCAGCTTGGCAAGAGTATTAAGATACTTCGATCAGATCAAGGTGGAGAATATCTTAGCCATGAGTTTCATGACTATCTAGCTGAGTGTGGGATTCTATCCCAACTCACTCCTACTGGGACACTACAGTGGAATGGTGTATCCGAAAGGAGGAATCGTACCCTATTAGATATGGTACAATCTATGATGAATCACACAGATCTTCCGACATTTCTTTGGGTCTATGCTCTAGACACGACAACTTTTATACTCAACAGAGTTCCATCCAAGGCCGTGATAAAGACACCATATAGGATATGGATTGGGAGAGATGCCCAGGTGTCTTTCATGAGGATTTGGGGTTGTGAGGCTTACGTTCGACATCAAGTCTCAGACAAATTAGGACCTAAATCTAACAAGTGCTACTTTATTGGATATCCCAAGGAAACTAAGGGATGTTACTTCCACATTCCAAGTCAGCACAAGGTAGTTGTGGCAAAGATTGGGGTCTTTCTAGAAAGGGACTTTGTTTCTAGAAAGACTAGTGGGAGTACGTTCGATCTTGAAGAAGTTCAAGATACGGACCATAGCACTAAAGCCTCGAAGGAAGTTGAACTGGAACCACAAAGTGTTGTGGATGATATTGTTCCACAAGGAGTTGAGGAACAACAACCAGTTCAAGTAGACATACCTCTTCGTAGGTCTGATAGGGTACGTCTTCAGCCTGAGAGATACTCATTTCTCTTGTCTGACCATGATGATGTTGTGCTCATAGAGGATGAGCCAACCACCTATCAGGAAGCTGTGATGAGACCAGATTCCGAGAAATGTCTAGAGGCCATGAGATCTGAAATGGAATCCATGTACACCAACCAAGTATGGACTGTGGTTGATCCACCTGAAGGGGTAAAACCCATTGGGTGTAAGTGGGTCTTTAAGAGAAATACTGATATGGTTGGACTTATCTATAAGGGTCGCTTGGTAGCTAAAGGTTTCAAGCAAGTTCATGGTTTGACTATGATGAAACCTTTTCTCCAGTAGCGATGTTTAAGTCCATTCAGAACATGCTTGCTATTGCAGCTTACCATGACTATGAGATATGGAAGATGGATGTCGAAACCGCGTTTCTGAATGGAAACCTGCTCGAGGATGTGTACATGACACAACCTGAGGGTTTCGTAGATCCACAGCATACTAGCAGAGTATGCAAGCTGCATAGGTCCATTTATGGACTAAAGCAAGCTTCTCAGAGCTGGAATCTTCGATTCGATGATACAATCAAACAATTTGGTTTCATCAAAATGAAGATGAACCTTGTGTCTACAAGAAGGTTGACATAGTTGTCTTCCTCGTATTGTATGTGGATGACATACTACTCATTGGGAAAGACATCCCTTTGCTACAGTCTGTCAAGACTTGGCTAGGGAGTTGTTTCTTAATGAAGGACTTAGGTGAAGTATCTCGCATTCTTGGTATACAGATCTATAGAGATAGATCTAAGAGATTGCTTGGCCTAAGTCAGAGTACATATATTGACAAGGTACTCCTTCGGTTTACCATGTAGAACTCCAAGAAGGGATTTCTGCTGATGTCACATGGCGTGAGTCTTTCGAAGACTCAAGGTCCCTCTTCTAGAGAGGAGAGAGACCGCATGGATCAGATCCCTTATGCCTCAGCCATAGGATCTATCATGTACGCCATGCTATATACTCAACCTGATGTCTCGTATGCTTTGAGCATGACGAGCAGATACCAGTCAGATCCAGGTGAAAGTCACTGGATAGTGGTAAAAAATATTCTTAAGTACTTAAGAAGGACTAAAAAATATTTCTTGATATATGGAGGCGATGACGAGCTAGCTGTAAAGAGTTACAGTGATGCCAACTTCCAGACCCATCAGGATGTTTATTGATCACAGTCAAGGTTCATGTTTTGCATAAATGGTGGTGCTGTGAGCTGGAAGATTTCAAAGCAAGACACAGTAGATGATTCTACGACAGAGGCCGAGTACATTGCTGCATTAGAGGCAACAAAGGAGGTAGTTTGGATCCGCAAGTTCATCACTGAACTTGGGTGGTTCCCAGCATCACTGACCCTATTGAGCTCTATTGTGACAACAATGGAGCTATAGCTCAGGCGAAGGAACCTCGCTCACACCAGCGGACCAAACACATACTTCGGCGCTTCCATCTCATTCGAGAGATTATCGAGAGAGGAGATGTGAAGATTTGCAGAGTACCCACAGAGGCTAACATCGCAGATCCCTTGACCAAGGCTTTGGCACAGAGGAAGCATGATGGACACACTAGGTCATTGGGGCTTAGAGCCTACAATTATTGGCATTAGAGCTAGTGGGAGATTATTAGTTAGAGCCCTAGAGCCAATCATTTGATAATTGTTGTATGGACTCATTGTAACATATTTCTTATATAAATAAAGGAATTTGTTTTGGTTATTATATTTACTTGTATTGGTGCCAAATAAACTAAGTATAATAGCGTCCTTGAGTAGAAGGTTCTTACTTATATCAATCGATTGGTTGAATCGATAGTGAGATGATATAGGGAACACTACTCTTAATCATTTCTAGTCAAGTATTAACATTTAGGACAATGTTAATGCAATAATACTAGCATGTAGGTCAACTCGATGACTTGATCTAACAAGTCATGGATATAGAGATATCAAGTTGACACATGGGTATGCATTGGAGAATGTATACTGAATGACCCGCCATGAGAAAGTATCATAGATCGTTATATGAGTGTCATATACTTTCTCATGTGGCTATTAGTATGACTACTAGTTCTTAGACATGAAGTCACCATGGATCCATACATAAGGAGTTATGTACTTTGATTTCGTCAAATGTCACCCGTAACTAGGTGAACTATAAAGGCGATTACTGGGTATGTAACGAATTATGCAGAGAGATGTGAGTGATGTAGATGAGATCTATCCCTCCTATATGACGGGATAGACATCGATATTCTTAATAGAGTGAGACCATGAAGTGCATGGCCATGCCCAAATGAGTCAATTAGAGATATTGAGCTCATTTGATTTAGTGAGTCTACTTGGAGTTCAAGATTTAGATTGGTCAGAGGATGTTATGGTCTATGCCTCACATTGATCAATCTAGATGTCTAGAATAGAAAGAATACTTGTCATATATTGTGAGGAGTCACAATTAGTAGTCACAAGGTGATGTTGGAACTCAACATTCTTGTAACTTGGGTAGTAATGATGTGTTGCTAGATACCGCTCATTACTTTTGCTCCTAAATGGATTTAGGGGCATTACCAACATTACAAGAACCTATAGCGTCACACACTAAGGACAATTAGATGGAGATTAGGTTCATATGATGAACCAAGAGGATTAGATTCATGTGATAAATCAAATTGGATTAAGAGTAATCCTAATTGGGCTAATTGAGTTGGACTCAGGTTGATTCATGTGTTCAATGAGTCTAATTTAGATTATGACTCATTGAATCAATTTAATTAAATGAATTAGATTCATTATATTAAATTGGCTTGAATTAAATGATTGGATTAGATCAACCATGTTAGAGATTAAGGTAAGTTTGACTTGACTTGAGAGGAAGAGGAAGAGTCAAGTTTGACTTGACTTTATGCCACATCATTTGTGACTTGGCATTAAGTGGCCAATGATTATGTGCCACATCATCAAGGCTAGCACATGTTTGTGCCACCTCATGGAGGTTACAACTCTCCTTTAATGGATACATTAATTGTGAATGGAGGTTACAATCCAAGAGTGGCTGACCACTTTTGTAATGAATGGGATTCATTTTTCATTCAAGGAAATTCCATCTTCTTCTTCCTCAAGCTCTCTCCCACCCATTTGTTCTTGTGGATACTTCTAGAGGATCGTACGCTTGACGATCTCGAGATCCGACACTTCCTTAGACGAGCGGGATTCGTAAAGGGTACACATCAAGGGTAAAAGGTTTTCTCCTTGTAAATCTAGTTTAGAACTAGCTTAAAACTCGTACTCGTAATGTTTTCGAAAGTTTTACTTCGCACGGATCCGTTGGCATGGGGGTTTCGGGGTTACCGCGACACGAAAAAGTGGTTTTCGTGGCCCAAAAAATCCAACAGTAAGGGTCATTACTTTTAGGATGACGAATAAAGAAGTTTAGTGGAATTTTAGTGATTTTAATAATTGTTTTGGTTTACCCATTGGTGGTGCCCGAGGATTTGATGATGAAATTAGGTGGAATGAATTTTTGACATTGATAACCAGATCAAATGACCCTTATGAACCCTCTAAAGCCAAAGTATCCCGTATGCAAAACCCGACCTTTAGATACCTTCACCGAGTAATGAGCAAAATGATCTTTGGTCGAGGAGAGAGTGATGGGGTGGTTAGGAAGATAGAAGTATATTATCTTTGGGCGATGTTAAATAAAGTTGATTTTGATTCGGGGTTTCATTTCTTGTAAACTTTGTGGAAGGCAGCTAGGGCATCTTTGGGGATGATAGTGTTTGGAGGATTGATCACCCAAGTGGCATTCAATTTGGGTTGTGAGCTTGATGGATTAGAGGTGATTCATGGAAATGACAAGATCGATATCGATTCTTGTCTTGCTATGAGGAGATTTGTCGGGATGAGAATGAGTTTGCTTTCCCTAGAACCAATGGTTTTCCATTACCCCTTCCTTGCCCCGAGCGCACTTCAGTTCGCAACCCCGAGAATTGGGTGATCACTGATTTACACCCCAAGAATGTACCCTCCCTTGTTGAAGAACCCGAGTACCACCAAGACCCCTTATCATCAGGGTTCCCGTAGCCTTCTGGACATCCGGACCCTCCTCGACACTCTTTTGCATATGGCATGGGACCCTCTAGTTTTGATTTTTCTAACTTCCATACCTCTTTGGATTCCCTTCATGAGAAGCAAAATACCCAACAACGATTGTTGGAGGATCGCTTCAAGTTATCTGGCGACCAATTTAGGGAGGTATAGGATCATTTTCGGTTCGCTAGGGACTTCTATAGTTAGGTGACAAGGTTCGTTCAAGACTACGATGTTGACTAGGAGAGAATGAGAAATTTTATGGATGATATAGATATCACTAGATAACAAGTAGATGCCCTATATCAATATCATCAACACCTTGACCATCTTCCTGGTATGCCTAGATTTTCACCTGACAAACATCGGGGACCCCCTTATCCCCCACCCCCGCCACTGTATTGACTTCATCGGGATGATGAAAAATCTATGTCTGGGGGGTGTTGTATCTATCTGCACAACTTGAGTCGAGTCTTCGTGTTTTCTTTTCTTTTTTCATTTTCTTTCTGCTTTTGCATATTTTTATTTTTAGCTTGTTTTCTGTATTTTTCTTGTTTCATGTTTACTTTTATCTCATTTGTACTTTGCTTTGTTTATTCGCATTTCTAATTTTGAGATATATTTGAGAACATCAAACCTTCTACTTTTTCTGCTACTTGTCCGATAGCAAAATGACTAGCATTTCCTTAGTTTATGAGTTGTCAAGATAGTGTTGATATGTTTAGTGTATCTCCTTTCTCTATCTTTAGTAGCATGAAATAAGCTAAGTATTGTACGGACTTTGGTATAAGTTTTGGTCTAACCTTAAAGATCTTATTTACACTACACCAAAGTACTTAGGCTTGAATAGTAGAAATATTTTTGGAATAGTTATGATTCATCGGAATTAGTTAGTATTTGTGTTCCCATGGGGATTTCTTATTTACATTTTGGTTATTGGACAACCTCGGATCATGAAAGCTCATTTGGAAAAATCTAAATCCCAACATATGCACCCCGCATGTGTGATTAGTGCCACATATCACCAATAAAAAAATATAAATAAATAAATAAATAATAATAATAATAATAAGGGATAAAAAAATAGTTGTCGTGAGTGGAAACTAACAATTCACCCCTTTGAGACTGAGTTAGGTTACTGGGGAAATGAATGCTATGTTTCTCTTGATTCCGAGAAGTATCCTTTGAGACCTTATGTAACTTAAGAAAAACGAACCAAGCATGTGGTAGGTAAGTGCCTATCACCGGGAACATTAGGAACTCAATCGTATGATGACTTGACTAGGACAAAGAATTGAAACTAGAAAAGTTTGAGCTACTTATTGCACCGAGCACAAAGAACTTATGCTTAGGCCATACTTAGGTAACTTCATAATCATGCTTATCAATAAAACTAGTTGATAGAGTTAGGAGAATGCACTAGGGATCAAGAAACACTATCAGGTGCTCATAAACATAGTTTGTAGTGTTTTGCTTGAGGACAAGCAAAGGTTCAAGTCTGGGGGTGTGATGTGCTTAAATATTATGATGGTTTATGCATGCTTTTACACACATTCACTTGCTTTATACGTATGTATTCATTGTATGCCTCTTTTATCGTATATTCATCATATATATTCTTTTGTATGGATATCTATCTACTCTTTGTTTGGTTTTTTGTTGACAGGGACAACTTTCAGAGCGAAAACAACATTTGTTGACGCACCTAGCAAACCAGAGAACACGACCGTGCAAACTGCACGGCCGTGCACCCCATAACTGAGGCCAAGCAACAAATGGTCGTACGACCCTGCACGACCATGTCACCCAGAACCGAGCCCCAAAATCACAATGCTGTGTCAATTGGCACGGTCGTGCAGCGCATCCAGAGCCCAGTTAAGGCACAGCCATGCCATCCTTGCACGGTCGTGCCGCCGCGCCATGCCCTAGTCTATAAAAGGGGTTTTAACCCCTTTTTTCAAGGAGAGAGAGCCAGGAGGCGAACCGTCAAGAGGAGTTTCATATTGGTGCCATTCCATGCCATCCAGGACATCGATTCAGCGACCTTCCATCACCACCTCAACTCCAGAACCAAAGGATTGGATCCGAAGATCACTCATCGTCATTGGATAAGCATACTTTTTCCTTCTCTCTTCATTTTTTGAGGATTGTATGTTTAGTTTCTCTATGTCTTCGGGTTCCTCTCTAGCATCTATGGAGTAGAGTCTTTGTTCTAGGACGAGGGAGTAAATGTGGATTGGTTTGATGTAAAACTCATATCATGTTTATATTCATTGGATGATCTCGCTTGCTTTGTTTCAATGCCTCGATTTCGTTGTCATGTTGATTGATTGTGTAGGAATTGCCAACCTCATAGAAGGAATGCCTTAGATCGTACTCCCTTGGGCCCTAGTGACAGGGGTAACCCGTTCACAGACATCTAGGGTACTTCTTCAAAGGGAGAGGTGACTCCTTCGCAAGGAAGTAAGAGACCAAACCTAGCTTCTTATTTCTATTCTTGATAATAATGGCTCATAATCACAAAAGAAAGAATATTCCCCATATCAATGTCATTCAAAATGTTACTTATACAAGAATTACAATCACAAAAGAAGAAACATATCTCATGTTCAAATAAAATTTATCCCAATACAAATAAACAAATAAACTTCATTTACAACTAATGAACAATAGCCAAAAAACTAGAAACTTGTGATGGTGGTTCATGCCATGTAGGATTGCACTTAATTATTGTAAACCCAAGTCCTATCACAATCTTCAACTTGTAGGATTTCATTAGACTCCTCTTCCTCACTTGTTGATTCTTTCATGCCAACCTTTTTCAATATTGTTGATCATCAGTTCCATAATAAATCAATCTTCCCCACACCAGCTCTATCAAAAATTCCAATCTTTCCATCCATTATAAGGCACTAGGAGATCAACAACCTATTGATATCAAAAGAAATACGCTATTATATGTATGAAAAAACTTGTCCTGAAAGAATAATAAACACACATATGTTTTTTTAACAACTACCATATGTGTGCCTTTGTTATTCTTTCAGAGTTGTGAATGGTTACACAATTTAAAAAGTATACATAAATTTGAGATTTTATTTCTAAATACACAAAGATATGATAATTTAGGTTTTACCTTTATGTTCTGCATCAGTTGTTAACCTTGTGTCGTGCAACACCGAAACAACTTCTAAGTAAATTGCAAGTGCTAACAATGCACAAAGCACAATCTAAAGTTATAAAAAAAAAATCATAATATCTTGTGAAAACAATCATATAAATAAAAGAAATATTTATCATATCTTGTAAAAACATGCAAGCTATTTATGATCAAAAGAGACAAGTTTCAAAATCTTGGAGAATTCACTTCAGAAAGTTGAAACTAGAACCAGTCGCTAATCCTATCTAGTAGGATTGGATGGACTCTGGTTAACCTAGAATTGTCACAAGTTTAACTTGGAAAGAATAGTCAGACCTCCAAGTGAAACCACAGTCAAGAGTTTTCAATACAAGGGTCCTAACAATTTAAAGAATAAACTCATTGAAAGAAAAAAAAACATACCTTTTGGTTAAAATTCCATCTCCCCCTTGATGGAATAAAGTCCTCTCCATTGCCAACTCTCAGCTGCAGCATTTGCTTTAGTTGTCATAAATAACCTCAAATAATACGTAAAAGTATAAATACAAAACATAAAACCATACCCGGGGAGGCTGTAATACTATGTCTCCTACTCGAGTAAAAGCAGTGACAATGCTAACGCCACATGCATGTAGGAGTGGGTTAGGATCATAATTATTGAACCTCAAAGCCTATCACCCAAGGATAAGCATGAAAAAATAACATACAAGTCATACCAACAAAACCAATCTTAAAGATCGGCATATACCTCAATAAGGACACTCATTCGTTCTTGAGGCTTCAACCTTGACTATTCCACCAGGGAAGCTCATTGAAATGTTGACAACGATTTGGTATATCTTTGCAGTGAAACTAAGGAGCATAGCTAAATAGTTTTCCAAATTTGTCAGGATAAAAATAAAGGTTCTTGCAAAAAAAAAAAATATAAAAAAAAGTGAAGTAGAATGAGTTCAAAACCCTCAAGGGGCACATATGATGGTCTTTTTGGTTTTCCATCATTTAAGCAAGGAAAATCAGCAGAGTAACACAATTGAATTCTCCGTTGTCACACAAAATAATCATAAACAATTACTTCAATTGTATTTGAATTTTCATTTCCATTTCTCAAAGGGAGGAAGCAAGACCAATTCCAACCTTGAGGCAGATACAATACTGATCCTGTCTGAGAAGCCTGACAAAACGGAAAGCTGGGAGAAAACCTACTACTGATGAAGAATAATACCTGTAGAATAACGACCCGAGAAACCCAAAGCGGATCTGGGAAAATGAAGTTAAAGAATGCCCTCCTCGTGCGAAGATCCAAAGACGAAAGGAAAGCTTTAATGAAGAAAACCAAGATCTTGAGCTTCCAAAGCTTCATACGCACAAGAGACCAACCAACACTATTGTCAGTGACCTAAGACCGGGATGGGAATCCCTGGCTAGGCCCTCCGACGCTCAAGTTAGTGATCTCTCTTAGTGTGGAAGAAGAAAGAATAAGAAGATGAACAATAACTGAAAACTAGGGTTGTGAGTGTGAGCATCAACGTGAACCTACCTGGCCAACGGAGAGGATTCCCCTTTTTATACCACTTTATATGACCTCCATAGTCATAAAGTGGACCCCGATTTGTTAGAGTTTGTTATGAGATGACGTAAGCCCTGTACTTGCATAAAATAACTTTTAATGAATCTTTTTTATACCCCAGATGTCCCTTCATTGTCATCTAGTACCTGCAGAAGAATCTAGAAATATACTTCCTGCCAATTAGTTAACCTGTTATACAATCACATACCATAGATATCTTTATTAAACTACTTAAGAATATTCTAGATGTATTTGCTCATGCCCTGTCTTTATTATGTTATAGACAACCCGATATGGTACTATGCCCTGTATCGGCCGAAGTTGAACCCAGACCATGTCCGGTCGGTTTATTACTACCATTCAACTAATCGTTCAGTAATATACTACAAATTCTGTAAAGCCATAGATCTTTCTGTTAGTTAGAGCCCTAGAGCCAATCATTTGATGATTGTTGTATGGACTCATTGTATCATATTCTTCTATATATAAATAAAGACATTTGTTTTGGTTATTATACTTACTTGTATTGGTGCCAAATAACTAAGTATAATAGCGTCCTTGAATAGAAGATTTTTACCTATATCAATCGATTGGTTGAATCGATAGTGAGATGATATAGGGAACACTACTCTTAATCATTCCTAGTCGAGTATTAACATTCAGGGACAATGTTAATGTGACGAGACTAGCATGTAGGTCAACTCGATGACTTGATCTCACAAGTCATGGATATGGAGATATCAAGTTGACACATGGGTATGCATTGGAGAATGTATACTGAATGACCTGCCATGAGAAAGTATCTTGGATCGTTATATGGGTGTCATATACTTTCTCATGTGGCTATTAGTATGACTACTAGTCCTTGGACCAGAATGCACCATGGTTCCCTACATAAGGAGTTACGTACTTTGGCTTCGTCAAACGTCACCCGTAATTGGGTGGACTATAAAGGCGATTACTGGGTATGTAACAAATTATGTGGAGGGATGTAAGTGATGTAGATGGGATCTAACCCTCCTATATGATGGGAGAGACATCGATATTCTTGATAGAGTGAGACCACTATGTGCATGACCATGCCCAAATGAGTCAATATGAGATGTTGAGCTCATTTGATTGAGTGAGTCTACTTGGAGCTCAAGATTTAGATTGATTTGAGGATGACACGGTCTATGCCTCACATTGATCAATCTAGATGTCAAGGATAGAAGGGCACTTGTCATATATTGTGAAGAGTCACAATTAGTAGTCACAAGGTGATGTTGGATCTCAACATTCTTGTAACTTGGGTAGTAATGATGTGTTGCTAGATACCGCTTATTACTTATGCTTCTAAATAGGTTTAGGAGCATTGCCAACGTTACAAGAACCTATAGGGTCACACACAAAGGACAATTAGATGGAGATTAGGTTCATTTGATGAATCTAAAGGATTAGGTTCATTTGATTAACCAAATTGAATTAAGAGTAATCCAAATTAGGCTAATTGAGTTGGACTCAATTTGGTTCATGTATTAAATGAGTCTAATTTGAACTTAGACTCATTGAATCAATTTAATACAATGAATAGAGATTCATTAAATTAAAATTGACTTGAACCAATGGTTAGATTAGATCAACCAAGGGAGAGAAGTGGTCGAGTTTGGCTTGACTTGAGAGGAAGATGAAGGGTCAAGTTTGACTTGATCATTTGCCACCTCATTGGTGAGTTGGCATTAAGTGGCTATAGGTGATGTGTCACATCATCAAGGATAGCACATGTGTGTGCCACCTCATGAGGGAGATCAAGAGTTTTTGACTCTTGAAATTTCATGGAGTATATAACCCCTCATGAAAAGTGGCCGGCCACTTTTAGTGCTTGTGGAGTTTCAATTTTGTTTATGTAACTCGATCTTCTTCTTTCTCAAGCTCTTTCTTCTCTCCCTCTCCTCCTCTTTGGCCGAATATTTCAAAGGGTGCTAGCAAACCTTTTGTTAGATTTCTCCATCATTTGTTCGTGTGGATACATATAGAGAAGTATCTACTTTGATACTTACAAGATCCGGCGAACCTTGGACGAGCGGGATTACGCGAAGGGCTTCTCATCAAGGATAACCTCTTCATCTTGTAGATCTAAAGTAGATCTAGGATTAGAAAACTCATACTCAAAGTTTTACTACTTTTATTCTTTGCACGGATCTGGTGGTGGGGGTTTCGGGGTTTCCGCAACGCAAAAAGCGGTTTTTACGACCCGAAAAACCCAACAGTGGTATCAGAGCCACATGCGAAGCGGGTATGAGTTTTAATTTGTATTTTTATGAAAATTACAGATCTGTAACTTTTTGTGAATTTATGTTTTTTATAGTTTTTATGGGTATTTTTCTTGTAGAAGCGAAGCACAAGTGTTTAGACACTTGTAGGCTTCGACTACCGAGAAGATTTTTCCAAAACAGCAAGGTTTCACCCAAATCATTTTGGGACAGCGGACTAAGGCACTGTAGGATCGCTAAGGAACACTCGCGATGGTTATATCGCGGGTAGGGGCGGTGCCCCTGACCCCGCAAGGGGATTCGTTCTGCGATTGCGCCCGAAAATCACTAAACGGGACTGCCGGGAATTTTTACTCATAAAAATTGTAATATAAATTACAAAAATTTATAGAAATTACATAATTTAGAATTTTATATTATTTTGTGATGGGCATGGCCCAAAAGACCCAATTAGAATGGAAATTCTGTGTTGTAATTCATATTATGGCCTGCGTACCATTTTCTGTGATGTGCGTGTTGTATGTGATACGTGACCTGCGCGTCGTGCCTTTCCTATTTTTATTTCCTGTTGTAAATTAGTTTAGACTCGAATGTAACTCGAGTTTCACTTTTGTAATGTACAAAATAGAGCGGTGGAAGGTCCACTCAAGACGGAGTTACGAGGAGGGCGCGAGCAACACAAGGTGGTCAAAGGAAGGAGCTTGAGAAGCTATTGACTTTAGGTTGACCATCTGATCTTCTCATTGGCTTGAGAAGATCTTAGTAAGGCCATGACTAATCACAAAATATTTAATTAATTGCTTGTGTGTGTGTATATGTGATGCATGTTAAAATAGTAATTAATTAGCGCCTTGACGATTAAATTAGATCTAAATCGCGTACATGATGCGCCCTAACGATTAGATTAGATCTAAATCACGTATATGATACACCTTGTCAATTAGATTAGATCTCAATCGCATCAACTCAAAATGCTTACCATGCCGTGATACCTATCACTACCTCGATCACATGTCGTTGTTGAATTTGCCAAAGCAGAGCAACACATATTATCTTGGTAGGGTACAGAGGGACAATCTTGGTCCCGCCTATAAACGCATGGGTGAGTACAACTTAATTAGATTGAGTAACAAGTTAACTCAATAGGATCGAGTTTAACTATAGACATTATCCAATGGTTGGTAGATAGGTCAAAATCATGTTTATATTAACTCTTGGGAGTATTAACAAAGCTAACTCGAGTTTTAATATAAATGCGGACCTTGATCCTATAAACAAGAGTTGCATAGAGATGTAATTGGTAAATAGTTACCTACCAATCATACTAAGTATTGGGCATTTTAGCCAAAGCTAACTCAGGGCATAGTATGATGTGGATCTTGTCCCACATGAATTATAGAATTCAGTGGGAGCATCATTTAATTAAAGGCCTAATTAGATGATTAACTGGAATATGATATTTATTTTTCTGCATTTTTTCTGTTATAGATTACCATGACGTCAAACACGAACACCTTCTCTCTGCGTTCTGTCCTTGACAAGGACAAGCTCAACGGAGCAAATTTCCTGGACTGGTATAGGAATCTAAGAATAGTTCTCACCCAAGAATGTAAACTGTACGTTCTAGAGCAACCCATTCCGAAGGCTCCCCCTGCCAATGCCACGTGAGCAGACAAAGATGCTTACAAGAAGCATCAAGATGACACATTAGATATATCATGTCTAATGCTCGCGACCATGAACTCTGAGCTTCAGAAACAACATGAGTTAATGGGTGCTTATGATATGGTTGAACATCTTCGTCAACTATATCAAGGACAAGCACGGCACGAGAGATTTGAGATGTAAAGGGCACTAGTTCAGTGCAAGATGTCAGATGGGGCTCCCATAGGTCCATATGTACTTAAGATGATTGGGTACATAGAGAATCTACAGAGGTTGGGATTCCCACTTGGCCAAGAGCTGGCCACTGACCTGATCTTGCAGTCTTTGCCAGAGAGCTACAGTCAATTTGTCATGAACTACAACATGAACGAAATTGACAAGCCACTGCCTGAACTGCTTAGTATGTTACGAACTACTGAACTCAACCTTAAGAAGGTTAAGCCCAACTCTATTATGATGGTTCAGAAACACAAGGGCAAGGGAAAGCCTAAAGGCAAGGGAAAGTCCCAAGCCAAGGGTAAAGGCAAGGCACTGAAGCCTAAAAGAGGGGTCGCCAAGGATGCTACATGCTTCCACTGCGGTCAGACCCGGCACTGGAAGAGGAACTACAAAGTCTACCTGGAAGATCTTAAGAAGAAGAGAACTGAGACTTCTACTTCAGGCATATATGTTATAGAAGTCAATCTATCTATTTCTTCATCATGGGTATTAGATACTGGATGTGCTTCTCACATTTGTACTAATGTGCAGGTGCTGAGAAAGAGCAGGGCATTGACGAAGGGCGAGGTGAACCTACGCGTAGGCAATGGAGCACGGGTTGCTGTTGTTGCTATAGGGACTTATTTTCTATCTCTGCCTCTGGGCTTTATTAGAGTTGGATGATTGTTGTTATGTGCCTGCTTTGACTAAGAACATTATATCAGTTTCTTGTTTGGACAAGAAAGGGTTTTCATTTATAATAAAGAACAAATGTTGTTCAGTTTATTTAAATGATATGTTTTATTGTAGTGCATCTCTGATGAATGGATTCTATGTTCTAGACCTTGAGAGCCCTATCTATAACATAAGTACCAAGAGTTCAAGTCAAATGACATGAACCAAACCTATCTCTGGCACTATCGCTTAGGTCATATAAATGACAAGCGCTTATCCCAGCTCCATAAAGATGGTTTGCTGGACTCATTTGATTTTGAATTATCTGAGACATGCGAGTCATGCCTACTAGGCAAGATGACCAAGACTCCCTTTAGTGGACACAGTGAGAGAGCGACAGACTTGTTAGGTCTTATACATAGTGATGTATGTGGCCCTTTCAATGTCGTTGCTAGAGGTGGTCATAGTTACTTCATTACATTTACTGATGACTTCAGTAGATATAGCTATGTGTATTTGATGACACATAAGTCAGAATCCTTTGAAAAGTTCAAAGAATTCAAGAATGAAGTACAAAACCAGCTTGGCAAGAGTATTAAGATACTTCGATCAGATTGAGTTGGTGAATACCTTAGCCATGAGTTTCGTGACTATCTAGCTGAGTGTGGGATTCTATCTCAACTCACTCCTCCTGGAACACCACAGTGAAATGATGTATCCGAAAGGAGGAATCGTACCTTATTAGATATGGTATGATCTATGATGAGTCACACAGATCTTCCCATGTATCTTTGGGGCTATGCTCTAAACACAACAACCTTCATTCTCAACCGAGTTACATCTAAGGCTGTAATAAAGACACCATATAGGATATGGACTGGGAGAGATGCCCAGGTGTCTTTTATGAGGATTTGGGGTTATGAGGCATACGTTCGACGTCAAGTCTCAGACAAACTGGGACCCAAATCTGACAAGTGCTATTTCATTGGATATCTCAAGGAAACGAAGGGATATTACTTCTACATTCCCAGTCAACATAAGGTAGTTGTGGCTAAGACTTGGGTATTTCTAGAAAGGGATTTTGTTTCTAGAAAGACTAGTGGGAGTACATTCGATCTTGAAGAAGTTCAAGATGTGGACCATAGCACAGAAGCCTCGATGGAAGTTGAACTGGAACCACAAAGTGTTGTGGATGATGTTGTTCCATAAGGAGTTGAGGAACCACAACAAATTCAAGTAGACCTACCTCTTCGCAGATCTGATAGGGTACGTCGTCAGCATGAGAGATACTCATTTCTCTTGTCTGACCATGATGACATTGTGCTCATTGAGGATGAGCCTACCTCCTATCAGGAAGCTGTGATGAGACCAGATTCCGAGAAATGGCTAGAGGCCATGAGATCCGAGATGGAATCCATGTACACCAACCAAGTATGGACTTTGGTTGATCCACCTGAAGGGGTTAAACCTATTGGGTGTAAGTGGGTCTTTAAGAGAAAGACTGACATGGATGGACTTATTTATAAGGGTCGCTTGGTAGCTAAAGGTTTAAAGCAAATTCATGGTATTGACTATGATGAAACCTTTTCTGCAGTAGTGTTGTTTAAATCCATTCGGATCATGCTTGCTATTGCAGCGTACCACGATTATGAGATCTGGCAGATGGATGTCAAAACTGCATTTCTGAATGAAAACCTGATCGAGGATGTGTACATGACACAACCTGAGGGTTTTGTAGAACCACAACATATTAGCAGAGTATGCAAGCTGCATAGGTCCATTTATGGACTAAAGCAAGCTTCTCGGAGCTGGAATCTTTGATTTGATGATGCAGTCAAACAGTTTGGTTTCATCAAGAATGAAGATGAACCTTGTGTCTACAAGAACGTTGTTGAGAGCACAGTTGTCTTCCTTATATTGTATGTGGATGACATACTACTCATTGGGAAAGACATACCTTTGCTGCAGTCTGTCAAGACTTGGCTAGAGACTTGTTTCTCGATAAAGGACTTAGGTGAAGCATCCCGCATTCTAGGCATACAGATCTATAGAGATAGATCTAAGAGATTGCTTGGCCTAAGTCAAAGTACATACATTGACAAGGTATTACTTCGGTTTGCCATGCTGAACTCCAAGAAGAGATTTCTGCCAATGTCACATGGTGTGAGTCTTTCGAAGACTCAAGGTCCCTCTTCTAGAGAGGAGAGAGACCGCATGGATCAGATCCCTTATGCCTCAGCCATAGGATCTATCATGTACGCCAAGCTATGTACTCGTCCTGATGTCTCGTATGCTTTGAGCATGACGAGTAGATACCAGTCAGATCCAGGTGAAAGTCACTAGATAGCGGTCAAGAATATTCTTAAGTACTTAAGAAGAACTAAAGAATATTTCTTGATATAAGGAGGCAATAACGAGCTAGCTGTAAAGTGTTACAATGATGCCAGCTTCCAAACCGACCAAGATGATTATCGATCGCAGTCAGGATTCGTGTTTTGTATAAATGGTGGTGCTGTGAGCTGGAAGAGTTTGAAGCAGGACACAGTAGCTGATTATACGACAGAGGCCGAGTATATTGCTGCATCAAAAGCAAGACACAGTAGTTGATTATACGACAGAGGCCGAGTATATTGTTGCATCAGAAGCAGCAAAGGAGGAAGTTTGGATCCGCAAGTTCATCACTGAACTTGGGATGGTTCCTAGCATCACTGACCATATTGAGCTCTATTGTGACAACAATGGAGTAATTGCGCTGGCTAAGGAACCTCGCTCACACCAGCGGACCAAACACATACTACGGCGCTTCCATCTCATTCGAGAGATCATCGATAGAAGAGATGTGAATATTTGCAGAGTACCCACAGATGCTAACATCGCAGATCCCTTGACCAAGGCTTTGGCACTGAGAAAGCATGATGGTCACACTAGGTCATTAGGCCTTAGAGCCTACACTGATTGGCACTAGTGCTAGTGGGAGATTGTTAGTTAGAGCCCTAAAGTCAATCATTTGATAATTGTTGTATAGACTCATTGTATCATATTCTTCTATATATAAATAAAGGCATTTGTTTTGATTATTATACTTACTTGTATTGGTGCCAAATAACTAAGTATAATAGCGTCCTTGAGTAGAAAGTTCTTACCTATATCAATCGATTGGTTGAATCGATAGTGAGATGATATATGGAACACTACTCTTAATCATTCCTAGTTGAGTATTAACATTCAGGGAAAATGTTAATGTGACGAGACTAGTATGTAGGTCAACTCGATAACTTGATCTCACAAGTCATGGATATGGAGATATCAAGTTGACACATGGGTATGCATTGGAGAATGTATACTGAATGACTCACCATGAGAAAGTATCATAGATCATTATATGAGTTTCATATACTTTCTCATGAGGCTATTAGTATGACTACTAGTCCTTGGACCTGAAGTCACTATGGTTCCCTACATAAGGAGTTACGTACTTTGGCTTCGTTAAACGTAACCCGTAACTGGGTGGACTATAAAGGCGATTACTGGGTATGTAACAAATTATGCGGAGGGATGTGAGTGATGTAGATGGGATCTATCCCTCCTATATAATGGGAGAGACATCGATATTCTTGATAGAGTGAGACCACTAAGTGCATGGCCATGCCCAAATGAGTTAATATGAGATGTTGAGCTCATTTGATTGAGTGAGTCTACTTGAAGCTCAAGATTTAGATTGATTAGAGGATGACACGGTCTATGTCTCACATTGATCAATCTAGATGTCAAGGATAGAAGGGCACTTGTCATATATTGTGAAGAGTCACAATTAGTAGTCACATGGTGATGTTGGATCTCAACATTCTTGTAACTTGGGTAGTAATGATGTGTTGCTAGATACCGCTCATTACTTATGCTTCTAAATAGGTTTAGGAGAATTGCCAACGTTACAAGAACTTATAGGGTCACACACAAAGGACAATTAGATGGAGATTAGGTTCATTTGATGAACCTAAAGGATTAGGTTCATGTGATGAACCAAATTGGATTAAGAGTAATCCAAATTAGACTAATTGGGTTGGACTCAATTTGGTTCATGTATTAAATGTGTCTAATTTGGACTTAGACTCATTGAATCAATTTAATTCAATGAATAAGGATTCATTAAATTAAAATTGACTTGAACCAATGGTTAGATTAGATCAACCAATGGAGAGAAGTGGTCAAGTTTGACTTGACTTAACCATTTGCCACCTCATTTGTGAGTTGGCATTAAGTGGCTAATGGTGATGTGCCACATCATCAAGGCTAGCACATGTGTGTGCCACCTCATGAGGTATATCAAGAGTTTTTGACTCTTGAAATTCCATGGAGTACATAACCCCTCATGAAAAGTGGCCGGCCACTTTTAGTGCTTGTGGAGTTTCAATTTTGTTTTTGTAACTTCATCTTCTTCTTCCTCAAGCTCTTTCTTCTCTCCCTCTCCTCCTCTTTGGCCGAATCTTTCAAAGGGTACTAGCACACCTTTTGTTAGGTTTCTCCATCATTTGTTCGTGTGGATACACATAAAGAAGTATCTACTTTGATACTTCCAAGATCCGGCGAACCTTGGACAAGCGGGATTACATGAAGGGCTTCACATCAAGGGTAACCTCTTCATCTTGTAGATCTAAAGTAGATCTAGGACTAAAAAACTCATTCTCGAGGTTTTACTACTTTTATTCTTTGCACGGATCCGGTGGTGGGGGTTTCGGGGTTTCCGCAACGCAAAAAGCGGTTTTTGCGGCCCGAAAAACCCAACACTTTTCATTCCCAGGTGATCATGTATACTCAATTAATATTAGTCTATGTTCAGATATGCCACCTTAAACAATCCTGGCTTTTCTATCTCAAACGTGTAAACCCGGCCAAAATTGGTTTACCCTTCCTAAGGTATATCCCGGCCGATATTGGCCTGTTCTTCTCAAGGTGTTTCTCGGTCGATATTGGTCTGTGTCTCCTTAAGCCTGTTATCCTGACCGATTTGGGCTAAATTTATTAAGTTATATACCGGCCGATATTGAACTGTCCATCCCAAGATATTTCCCGGCCGATATTGGCTTATTCTTCCTAAGGTATTTCCCTATCGATATTGGACTATCCTTCCCAAGGTATTTCCCGGCCGATATTGGCTAATTCTTCCTAAGGTATTTTCCAGCCGGGATTAGCCTATCTCTCTTAAGGTATATCCCGGCTGATATTCATCTATTTTCTTAATTCTGCTATCTCCTTCCCATTTTTCACCAGGGACCTACTAAACCTAACCCATATCACTAGCCTTCCCTTCAAGTCTAGTCGAAGGAGGTGTAGCCGAATGACTAGACACAAGTCTATTTTTGTTTCTTTGCCCATCTTTACCCGTGATGTTAGCTAGAGCCCTAGAGCCAATCATTTGATGATTGTATTATGGACTTATTGTATCATATTTTTATATATTAATTAAGGCATTTGTTTGGTTATTATACTTACTTGTATTGGTGCCAAATAAACTAAGTATAATAACGTCCTTGAGTAGAAGGTTCTTACCTATATCAATCGATTGGTTGAATCGATAGTGAGATGATATAGGGAACACTATTCTAAATCATTCCTAGTCGAGTATTAACATTCAGGGACAATGTTAATGCAATAAGACTATTAACTCGATGACTTGATCTCACAAGTCATGGATATAGAGATATCAAGTTGACACATGGGTATACATTAGAGAATGTATACTGAATGACCCGCCATGAGAAAGTATCATGGATCGTTATATGAGTGTCATATACTTTCTCATGTGACTATTAGTATGACTATTGGTCCTTAGACCAGAAGTCACCATGGTTCCCTACATAAGGAGTTATGTACTTTGGTTTCGTCAAACGTCACCCGTAACAGGGTGGACTATAAAGGCGATTACTGGGTATATAACGAATTATGGAGAGGGATGTGAGTGATGTAGATGGGATATATCCCTCCCATATGATGGGAGCGACATCGGTATTCTTGATAGAGTTAGACCACGAAGTGCATGGCCATGCCCAAATGAGTAAACATGAGATGTTGAGCTCATTTGATCGAGTGAGTCTACTTGGATTTCAAGATTTATATTGATCAGAGGATGACACGGTCTATGCCTCACATTGATCAATCTAGATGTCTAGGATAGAAGGACACTTGTCATATATTGTGAGGAGTCACAATTAGTAGTCACAAGGTGATGTTGGATCTCAACATTTCTTGTAACCTGGGTAGCAATGATGTATTGCTAGATGCCGCTCATTGCTTTTGTTTCTAAAGGAGTTTAGAAACATTGCCAACGTTACAAGAACCTATTGGGTCACACACAAAGAACAAGTGGATGGAGATTGGGTTCATATGATGAACCAATTGGATTAGGTTCATATGATGCACCAAAGATTGGATTCAAATTAGACTTATTGAGTTAGACTCAATTAGATTCAATTGTTGAATGAGTCTAATTTAAATTTCATTCATTGAGTCAATTTATATTAATGAATTGAGATTCATTAAATTAAAATTGACTTGAATCAAAGGTTGGATTTAACTCAACATGGAAGATAATTGATCAATTTTGACTTGACTAAATGGAAGCTGAAACATCAAGTTTGACTTGATGTATTGCCACATCATGAAGGTTGACTCATCCTACATGGCATGACTAACCTTGCCACATCATTTCCACCTCATAATGGTGTGCCACCTCATGGAGGTTACACATCTTATACCACTTAATGTGGCCGGCCACATTAATGAGGGAGGTTACAAGATGTGGTCGGCCACACTAATGGGTGTATAGGTTTTGTTTTTGTGGCAATTGATGATTATTGATTGCTTCATCTTCTTCCTTGGGTTCTTCCTTCTCTTTGCTACTGTTGCCGTGGGTTTTCAAGCAAGAGGAAGGTGAGTGAGTTGAGTTCCAAGTGAAAAGGGTGAAGTGAAGGTCACAAAGGAGGGTACCTAGAGGAGTATGTGAGATTCCTTTTACTTTCTCTCCTTTTTCTCCTTTCAAATCCTACCCGAGCGCCCTAGAAAGTGCTAACACACTTGGGGTGCTCTCTTCTCCATCCTTGAGTGTTAGAGAACACTTCTTGTTCATGTGGATATCACTAGAGAGTTGTCTACATTGACAACTTCGAGATCCGGCGTACCTTGGACTTGCGGGATTCGCGAGGGCACGCTTCAAAGGTGTAAAATGTTTTCCCTTTGTAGATCTACTGTAGATCAAAGTATAAATCTTGTACTCGTATTTTCGAAAGTTTTTCTTCGCACGAGATCCAGTGGCATGGGTGATTCGGGGTTTCCGCGACGCGAAAAGCAGTTTTCGCGGCCCGAAAAACCCAACACGTGACTCTGCCATGGGCACTGTAGTGACTTCGTGATCTTTTTTATAGTAGCCCTCGTGAATTTTGGTACAGCAATCCTGTGAACCCAAGTACAGTATTTCAGTGGATCTTTTGATCCTTTAAATAGGGCTATGATCCTTTCTTCTTTCTCCACTCGCCTCAGTTCTTTTTCCCCCTTGCTTCGCCCCTTCTTACTGAGAGTATGGATTTAGACTCCCCTCTCTGGGGGCAATTCTTGTTGAACAAGGTGAAATTTATATATGAGGTTGCCCAAGCTTTGTAATTAATCAACTCTCTGGTCCGAGAGCTGGAGGCATTTCTGTTGATCGCCCAGTTTCGAGTACGATCAAAAACTGCCCTGATGAACAAAGTTCCTCGAGATCTAGAATCTCAAGCCAAAGGCACGACTGCTCTGGAGGCCCAACAGGTTTCATAGGGGTTCACCATAATCATGGGGGTTCAAGTAATTACTTCCTGGACGTCACGACGAAGGCATAGCCCAGGTTATCTGTAGGCTAAGGTGGCCACTCTGGAAGCAGAGCTTAAAGGATCAAGCCGGAAAGGGACTCTTCAGTCACCTTTCCACCGGGGCATAGATAAATCTGCCCTTCCTTGTTCATGAGACCACTCTGCTTCATAGTTTCCTTCTTCCCGGGCAAAATATTCCCACTTCTGCAGCCCGGGCAAGCTTCCTTCGTGCCAGGCAAAATATTTCCACTTCTGTTGCTTGGTCGGGTTTACCCTTAGTTGGGTTGAAGTTTTCCAAGAAATATGAGAGCTCGTGTTTCAGCAGGTTTCTATTCAAGTCTAACTGAAGGAGGTGTATGAATTTATGTTTAGTTGAATTACCTAGTTTAGGCAACATTACGTGTTCAATCAGGCTTTGCCTATAGAGTATATGTAAACCCTATCTATTCTTCACTTAATTGACGATATATTTCGAGTTATGTAAGGTTAAATTCTTTAAATGCAATCAATATGTTAGACTCAATTAAACCCCTTTTGACTTTGGCTGATATTAACCTATCTTTCATAAGCATATTAACTTAGCTGATATTGGTCTACTTCTGGTAACGCATTGGCCTGGTTGATATCGACTCATCTATGGTAGACAGGTTATCCCGACCGATTCTAACCTGTCTATTATAGACTAGATTATCCCGGTCGATATTAGCTTGTCTATTGTAGCTAAGGTTACCCCGACCGATATTGGTCTATTTATTGTAGCTAAGGTTATCCCGGTCAATGTTGACCCATGCTTTATAATTATATTAATTTGGACAGTGCTTTGCGCCTAAATGGCTCTCATTATTTTTTATTTTGTGTCCTAGGTCTGGGTTCTATCAAACTCAATCCATCCTCCTTTATCACACATAGTAAACTGCGCCCTTTTTATTTCAAATTTCCTTGATTATGATTGGCTCTTCAACGGTAAGAGAATGTTGGAGGCGCACGACGAGGTGTTACCAACCCCAGAGTGATTCGATTTGTCGCGTCCAACATAAATGCCCATTTATGATCATATGACACATGTCTTCTCTTTTTTCTGTGTAACACTGGCCTTTGCCCTTTTTTTTTATATAATCAACGGCGTCTATTGAAAAAAGATGTTCTGATCTAACGATGGTTGTGTGTCTTCTCAACCCTAAACCCTCCATCTTCTTGTCGACTTTGACCCTTTTTTCCTTGCCTTAGCATTCTTTCTTTGCTGCAGTCTTTGCTCAATCTTCGCGCTCACCTCTTTCTAGTAATCTTCTTTCTTGACTTCAGTAAGTAACTTGTTGTTCTGCTAATCTTTACTTCTGTCTATGGCTGAAGAAACGATTTCCCCTGGTATACTTAAATTTCTTCTTCTTTCGATGAGAATGCACGACTTGCTATTCGTATGTAATATGAAATTCCTAGGGAATATGACATTATCATTCCTAAACCAGATGAGCATCCTCATCACCCTCCTACTAACTGTGTAACTTTCTTTAGGGACCAATTGATAGGGGGTTTAAGGTTTCCCATTCCTTCTTTTCTAATCGATGTAAGTCAATACCTTGATATTCCTCTCCAACAATTTGTGTCTAATGCCTTTCGCTATTTGTGTGGTATATACATGTTGTTTCATACAGTGGATATACCTCCTACTCCTCAAAATGTCTTCATGTTCTCCTATCCAAAGGTAGCAGAGCCAGGTGTCTTTCTTTTTCAATCCCGGACTAAGATGATCCTTTTTGATGATATGCCCTCTTCTCTCAAGGCCTGGAAATCTCCCTTCTTCTTTATGAAGTTTCCTGGGCCTATTCCCTGGTCTCATGTTTGGAGATCTTCTTTACCTCCTTTACCTGATATCAAGGAGTTCCATCTTCATCCTTCTTTTCCTATTTATTGTGAAAAGTTGTTGTGTCGTCGTCTTTCGATCACCAAATGGTTGCGGAACGATCTACTATATCTGTTTGGTTTGAGCCCGGTCAAACATAAGATACGCGGCTCCTTAGGTAAAGTTATGTTTCTTCTTCTGTCAGCTTTTTATTAACTAAAATATTTCTTCTAATTTACGCAGTGGCTGGTTTTTATATTGCTTTGATCGATGAAGAGCTGCATCTAGAAGAAGCTGCACTTCATGCTAAAGAACAAGAGCTTCTTACGGTCCTTAATCCACCCTTGTCCACTAAAGTCTCAGCTCCTCCCGCTGAAGCTTCCAGCTCTCAGGTGGTTCCGGAAGTTCCTGTGGGTCTTCCTGCAGAAATTCCAGATGTCCCTCTGCCAACAGTTTCTTCATCAATGGTTGTTGCTTCTTCAGCAACCACTCCCCTTCCCATCATTGAGCTTACATCTCCTGTGAGCTCCGGTAAATCCTTTGCTAAAGTTGCTCCCGGCAAACGCCCCGGACGCAAACTTACCAGGGCTCCTCCTCCCAAAAGGAGACTCATTCTTCCCGCTTAAGAATTACTTTCAGAAGGTTTTTCCTCTGCAGATCCTTCTTCTGCTGAGCCTACTTTGGCTGACCTCTATCCTTCTCTCATTTTCTCTACCTCGCCCTCTTCCAGTACTTGTGCTCCTGGTTGCACTTCTTTTAAATTTCCCCTGTCTCTTCCAGAATCTGGGTCTTTACCTTCCTCACTTTCTTCCTATCTGGTT
Source organism: Zingiber officinale (assembly GCF_018446385.1). Taxonomy (NCBI): domain Eukaryota; kingdom Viridiplantae; phylum Streptophyta; class Magnoliopsida; order Zingiberales; family Zingiberaceae; genus Zingiber; species Zingiber officinale. The sequence goes on from NC_056006.1 coordinate 44,436,045, forward strand.
TTCGCTCCCCCTTCTATTCCAACCACTTCCTTCTCTATGGGTTCTTCTGTCGTTCCCGTCCTCCCTATATTGTTGGGAGGTTCTTTTGCTAGTGTTTGGGAGGAAATTCATCCTCTCTATGGAGAGCTCACCACTCCGAGAGAATTGATCAATTCTCTCATAAGGAAACCCAGGTATGTTTATTAGTATTTATTTATTACTTATTCTTGATTATTTTATGACCCTTTATTATATTTTAAGCGATGGATAGCCAACATGGGTCTATCTCGGCTGATGCATAACTTATATAAAGAGAACAAGAAACTGAAACAACAAGTCGCGAGATGTCCTCTGCTAAAACTTCAGAAGAATCCAAGAAACAATATGAAGCCCAGATTGAGAGCCTTCAATGTCAATTCAAAGCAGCTATGGATCTCAACAAGGAATTAACTTCCAAATTGGAGAAACAGACTGCTGAGACAAACAAGTTGAAGTCTGATTATGAGTCTACGTTAGCTGATAAACTCAAGGCACTACATCTGAAAGATGATGAAATAGCTTCTCTAAACACCTCCTTGAACACGGTTAAAGCAGAGGCATCTACCAAAGACGCCGAGCTGAAGACTTCCCAAACAGCTTTGGTCATCTACAAGGCTGGTGAAGATGTCCGCTTCAAGGAGTGGACCACCGTCCTGAATGGCTCTGCTGAATTCAACAGGCCCATCACAAAGTCTATTTTGGCTGCCTATATTGCTGGGGCTAAAGGAGCGATTAAGCAATTGTGGGAGCAAGGCTTCCTATCTCGTGATCCTCCTCTTAATTTCTTGGATCGACGCAGACTTCTTGCTGACAAGCCCGACGATCTATTTCCTCAATTGTCTATAGACTAAACCATTTACCTTAATCTTGACTATTGTAAGGTTAATTGCTACCGGTTATGACAACTCCTGTTGGAACCTAATTTATTTTTGTGAGGTTAAACTTCTTCTTATTACCTGTCGTCAAAAATTGTTTGTGTTAATGAATCTATTAGACCATTTGGTTTACATTTTTATTCCGTGCTTTTATCTTTTGTATTTATATGTTTTAAAATTATTCGTTTCCTACTATCAAACTGGTTCTTTTCATTTAGGGTGGGTTACTTCCTAAATTTTATCTTCTTTTCATAATCAGCTTTTTCTCCCTATCCTTATCATATTTTCCACTATATTATTGTTTACACAAGGGCATAATTTCCACCAATATATTGTAACATCATCAATCTTGACCGATTTACCATATCTCGGTTGATTTATTGTATTATTAATCTTGATTAATCTATTATAGCATCCTTACTCCCCATTGATCTATTATAACATCATCAATCCCGATCGATTTATTATAAGGTTCTTAATCTCGATCGATTTTATCATAACTGCCCGATTTACCATTGTATCATCAACCTTGACCGACCGATTTATTGTAACATCATAAATCTCGAACGGTCTGTTATAAGTTTCTTAATCTCGACCAGTTTTATCATAACCACCTGATCTACTATAGTATCATCAATCTTGACCGACCGATTTACTGTAACATCATAAATCTTGAACGGTCTGTTATAAGGTTGTTAATCTTGACCAGTTTTATCATAACCACCCGATTTACTATTATGTCAACAAATATCGCTCGGGATTTTACAAGTAGCAACCTTTCGTTCAATCTACTATACTCATACGGGGTTATTGTTTAATCAGATAGTTAATCTTAAGTTGCCCACTCGTCCTTATACCAGATCGACTTTCCTCATGCTTCTTTGATTCCTTTAGAATCAAGCGCAAAGAGAAAGTAAAACCTTGTCGTGTTTTCCCGAGGATGATCATTGATCTTACCTTCCTTTCCTTGGGATTCGTCTTTCTTTTTGAATTTGATCCCATCTCTTAATGATGCCATTTCCTTTTATGGCAGTTATGTCTCCCTATGTTCTTCTTTATTGAGATTACATTTTTTTTCTTTTCCTACTTTCCTTTATACCTAAGTTTTGTACGAATTGGCCTTTGGATTTCTTTCCCCTTTCCAGTTCTTCTTCTATTTCTGTTTGAGGGTTTTTGGTCTAAGGCATAGAGGAAGGCAAGGGTTTAAGATGCTTTCTTCCACTCCCCGACTATTTCTCCTCCTTTTCCCTGTTCACCTTCCTCCTGCTGTTTAGCCATGGCCACTTCTTCCCCTGCGTGGTTTCTTTCGTGCGCTTCTGACCTTATAAAGCCAGAAGAGGTGGAGTTACGAGTGAACTATGGTTTTCCTTCCTATATAGTTCACCCTACTCCTCAGGATAGTCCACACCTTCCTCCTCTAGGGAGTGTATCTATATTTCGGGATCAAGTTTTACAAGGTTTTCGATTCCCTCTTCATCCTTTTTTTTTTTATGTTAGTATCTACTTTGGGATTCCCCTTAATCAATTTATTCCTCAGTCCTTCTCTATCCTCATGGGTTTTGTTGGGGTGTCCAAACTGTTATATTTTCCTCTATCCCCTCATCTTTTTCACTACTTCTTCATTCCTTGTCAGGTAGAAATTGGTGCCTTTAAATTTCAATCTCCTCCTAAGGCTATTTTGTTTAACAAGATTCCTCCTCAAGCGGAATGGCGTCATAAATTTTTCTTTATGTGTCTCCCTTCTTCACCTCCTTTCCCTATCAACTGGATATATGATCTCCCCGAGACTCTAACACTGATAACTTCCTTATTGATCCTTCTATCTCTCTTGCCTTATCCAAGCTAAAGGGGGCTAAATTCATTTTACCGACCTTGATTGCAGAGGATTTAATGTTTCCCTTTGGAATAAGTTGCATCGATACTCCCTTGGATGTCTCTTTTGGTATGTCTAAACATTTTTGTCTATGTTTATCAGCTATTTGTTAATCATTTTCTATATTGATGCCCAATTTTTATGTTTCAGTTGATGCTCTTCTACCCGTTTTCATGTACAAGAATACCACCATGACCAAGTCTTTTTTGAATAAACTTGGAGAGCAATTACTGCAAGCTCATTAAGCCAATCCTACTTCCTCTACTTTAGGTTTATTATCTAAAGAACAAACAGTGGAAGTTGTTGCTGCTATGGAAGAGGAAGAGGAACAACATTTTGTTTCCTTAATCAAGAAACCCCGGCTTACTGAGGATGTTTCTTTTCGCGACACTTTTGGTACTTTTGTGCATTCCCCTATTACTCCTTCACCCATTTCTTTTGAGAGAGGTAAGACACCAATGCTCCCTACCCACATTATTTCCAATCTTTCTCTTAGAATGATAAGACCGGGTCTACTTATTCCTTCCTCTTCTGCTATCGTTTCAACTACTTCTGCTTCTCAGATGGCTACTACTACTTCGGCCTTCTCTCAACGAGATCACGAGTCTACTCAGATGGCTCCCCTATTACTCTTCTGCTTCTCGTTGGTCTTGCCTCCTCTAGCTTCTGGACCACGAGCTAAAAGAACACCTTGCAGGAGATCTTCTCCGAGTCCAGGGCCATCAGCTATCCATGCCTCGACAACTGATTCAACTTTCCTTGCGTTGCCATCTTCCATCCCCTCTAGTTCTTCTTCTGTTGTTCCCATTTCTACTACTTCCTTCCTTTCTATCCCTTCTTCTTCTTCCCAACCTCCTTCACCTTCTGTCTCCACACCTTTAATTAGACAAGCTATGGGTCTTCCCTCTCAAATGGGACAAACTTCGGACCCTCCTGGTTACAATTTTTTACAACTGCAAGGGTCATTGTCTGAATCTTGGCTGCATAGCCAAGAACTATTAAAAGGCACCAGTATTTCCAGCTACGCCGACAGTCATAGTTGCCAAGCTGTTGTTGTAAGTGTTTTTCATTATATATTGTTAACTTTTTATTACTCCAGCTAATTGTATTATTATTTTAGTTCCTTTCCTCAAGTCTTCAATTGGACCAGTTAGTCATTGCCTTGGAAAGGGAAAATGGCAAGTTAAAGGCTCAAATTGAGGCATTGAAAGCCAATCTTCCTCCTTCTCACACTGAGCTTTCTCAAATGCGAGAGAAGATGGCCATGAAGACACAACAAATAGAGGGTCTGAAGAAGGAACTGCAACATCAGCAGTAGTTATTGGCCAACAAAGAGTTTGAAAGAAAAACCTTAGAATTACGAGTGGACCAATTACATTCCAGCCTCCAGGTGGAAACTTCTTTGAAAGACAAAGCCCTCTCAGATATTTCTCATAAAAACATTGTCTTATAGAATGTGGAGAAGCTTCGCAATGTCTTTCTTTCTGATCAGGCTCAAGAGTCAACATCAAGAGAGTTTGCTCTACTACAAGAGCAAGAACAAAGAAAGGCTCAGGATGATGAGATATCCTCACTTCAAAAGGAGATAGAGCAACTTAAATTAGAAAGAGACACCTTCAAAGACCAAGCTACTAAACTACAGGCTGAATTTCAAAGTTATAAGGAGCATGAGGAGGATCGATGGGAAGGCAGGCGCTTGGCATATCTAAGGTCTCCAAGGTTTAACAATAAATTTGTCATAGGGGCTTTGAATCATTCTGTGATAGGGGTTATTCGACAATTTAGGGAAGGTGATTACTTATCTAGGGAACCCCATCTCAGTTTATAAATCGCCGCAGACTTAATCAAGAATTGCCCGAAAACTTAACAAGCAATTTTGAGTAAGCATGATTAAGTAAGAAAAAGATTTGTAACTAAGTACTGGCATTTTTTGTAAAAATCAAATACTTGCATTTTTTGTAAGCATCTATACTTACTTGTTTCTCTGATCCTTATTATCTGACCACTGCTCCTTTTGAGGTGATTATGAGGGATGAGAATAAGAATTATCCCTTTTATGATATCTTCACCAAGTATATAGTTCCAAATGATGAGGCTTTCCATAAACTCCTTGAATTTTAATTAGACATGACCACATATAAAGAATTCCGAAGACCTCCGCGCTTCTAAGGGATATGTAATCCCGAGCAATTTCATATGAAGAACTCCATAGGATTTATGTAATCTCGGTTGAGTGTACAATCCCGAGCGATTTTAAATAAAGAACTTTATATGATTGTGGCTTTTGACGGAGAATGTAATTTTGCAGGATTATGTATATATATAAAGAATTCACCTTTGAACTTTGAATCCTGGTCGGAAGTATAATGCCGAGTGATCTTCATAAAGAAATCCAGATAATTTTGAATCTAGACCAGGTATATAATCCCAAATGGTTTACTATGAAGAATTCCATCAACCTTTGAGTTTTCAGTCAGGCGTGTAGTCCCGATCGGTAATCATGAAGAATTTCATCAACCTCTGGTCGAGCGTATAATCTCGACCGATTTAATATGAAGAATTTCATCAACCTTTGAATTTTCAGTCGGGCGTGTAATCCCGAATAGAGTCCTGTGCTCTATCATATTTTGATCAGATACTCAATCCTGTATGATCTTACTAATGATAGTTTAAAGTCTCCAGTTCCTCCCAAGAAGACCCGTCCGGGTTATTTCAAGAGATTTCCCGATCGACTATGCTATTGATAGTTTAAAGTCTCCGGTTCCTCCCAAGAAGACCCGTCCGGGTTACTTCATGTGATTTCCCGATCGACTATGTTTATGATAGTTTAGAGTCTCCAGTTCCTCCCATGAAGACCCGTCCGGGTTACTTCATGTGATTTCCCGATTGACTATGTTTCTGATAGTTTAGAGTGTCCGGTTCCTCCCATGAAGACCCGTCCAGGTTACTTCATGTGATTTCCCGATCGACTATGTTTCTGATAGTTTAGAGTCTCCGGTTCCTCCCATGAAGACCCGTCCAGGTTACTTCATGGGATTTCCTGATCGACTATGTTTATGATAGTTTAGAGTCTCCGGTTCCTCCCATGAAGACCTGTCCGAGTTACTTCATGGTATTTCCCGACCGACTATGTTTATGATAGTTTAAAGTCTCCGGTTCCTCCCATGAATACCCGTCTGGGTTAATTCATGGGATTTCTCGATCGACTATGTTTATGATAGTTTAAATTCTCCGGTTCCTTCCATAAAGACTCGTCCGGGTTACTTCATGATATTTCCCAATCGACTATCTTTTTATGATAGTTTAAAGTCTCCGGTTTCTCCCATAAAGACCCATTTGGGTTAATTCATGGGATTTCCCGATCGACTATGTTTATGATAGTTTAAAGTCTCCGGTTCCTCCCATAAAGACCCGTCCAGGTTAATTCATAAGATTTCTCGATCGACTATGCTTTATGTAAAACTAAAATGCTTGTACTAACCTTGGGATGGTTTAGCATTTTTGAGATTTTCTTAAGGAAACCTGGTAGGTCCTTCCTTAAAGCTCCCAATCGACGGCCGCTTGATCAGATTAAAAATGTTCGCCCACTAATCATCATGCTGTTTGAACCATATCTATTTCTCGGGTGATATTTGGACTACATTGTATTTATCGAATTGGATGAAGTACATGAATTATGAACATACTTGTTATTTGCTCATGGGGAAACTACTTCAAGTAAATTTGATTTGTTTTCTCGGGCGTATGCTTGAACGATATGAGCTTGTTAAGTTCGGTAGGGTTGTAAATGATTTGCACTCCATGGACGCTCGAGATTTCTTCCTTCAGTGTCCTGGAGATAATATGAACTCTATGCGAGTTTTTCTACCACCTTGTAGGGTCCTCCCCATTGCGGTGCCAATTTATTAACTTCACCAGTAGGCTTGACGGGTTTCAATACTAGATCTCCCACCTGAAAGAACCTTGGGATGCCCCTCTTATTATAATTCTGCCTCATTCGTTGCCGGTATGATGTGAGACGAGTTACAGCTTTGTCCCAAATTTCTTCTATCATATCTAGCTCCATAAGTCGCCGACCTGCATTATCATCATTATATAGTTGTCTTCTATCAGACTCTACCCCTACCTCAACAGGAATGACAGCTTCTCCTCCATAAACCAGTTGGAAGGAAGTGATTTCTGTGGCTTCTCGGGGTGTAGTACGATATGCCCAGAGCACACTAGGCAATTCATCTACCCAGCTGCCCCCAACATGATCCAGTTTGGTTTTTAACCCTCTTATAATCTCTCTGTTGGTTACTTCTGCTTGACCGTTACTCTGTGGATATGCCAGAAAAGTGAATGCTTAAATAATACCATAGCTTTTGCACCAGTCTAAGATTTTGTCTCCTTGAAATTGCCTGCCATTATCAGAAACTAATTTGTGAGGAATGCCAAATCTGCATGCAATACTTTTCCACATGAACTTAATAACTGCATCTTCAGTAATTCGAGTAAGTGGTTCTGCTTCTAGCCATTTAGAGAAATAATCCACTGCAACTAATAAAAATCTCCTTTGTGCAGTTGTCAAAAGAAATGGACCAACTATGTCCATGCCCCATTGGTCAAAGGGGTAGGAGACTATAGAGGTTCTTAATAATTGTGTAGGATGGTGCAAAATATTTTGATATTTCTGACAAGAAATATATGTAACGACCCGGCCCTCTTGGCTCATTTGGCGGCCCATTTGGCGACCTCTCATGTCGTCGACCGTCGGCCCTTATGTCGTCGGCCCATTTGGCGACCTCTAATATCATCGACCGACGACCCTTGGTCGTGCCGTTACTCACTAGGACTTTCCACCCCTGGCAGTGGATTTTTGCCTCCCCCAGGATTCAAACTCTAAACCTTCAGGCTTAAGTATTGGAGTTTATGAATCCTGGTAACCAAGTGAGATCATCTCACCTGGTTACCAGGATTCATAAACTCTAATACTTAAGCCTGGAGGTTTAGAGTTTGAATCCTGGGGGAGGCAAAAATCCACTGCCAGGGGTGGAAAGTCCTAGTGAGTAACGACACGGCCAAGGGTCATCGATCGACGACATGAGAGGTCACCAAATGGGCCGACGACATAAAGGCCAACGGTCGACGTCCCGAGGGTCTCCAAATGGGCCGCCAAATGGGCCAAGAGGGCCAGGTCGTTACAATAAAAAGGCGCCTTTTAATTGTAATGACCTGACCCTTTTGGCCTCTTGGCCGGCCCTTATGGCGGCCCAACTGGCGGACCTTATGTCGTCGGCCCATTTGGCGACTTCTCATGTCGTCGACCGACGACCCTTTGGCCGTGCCGTTACTCACTAGGACTTTCCACCCCTGGCAGTGGATTTTTGCCTCCCCCAGGATTCGAACTCTAAACCTCCAGGCTTAAGTATTAAAGTTTATTAATCCTGGTAACCAAGTGAGATGATCTCACTTAGTTACCAGGATTCATAAACTTTAATACTTATGCCTGGAGGTTTAGAGTTCGAATCCTGGGGGAGGCAAAAATCCACTGCGAGGGGTGGAAAGTCCTAGTGAGTAATGGCACGGCCAAAGGGTCGTCGGTCGACGACATGAGAATTCACCAAATGGGCCGACGACATAAGGGCCGCTAGTTGAGCCGCCACAAGGGTCGCCCAAGAGGCCAAAAGGGTCGGGTCGTTACAATGGACACCGGTCACACTCAACCACATGGATTTTGGTGGGCTCCCAGGCTATGGACACTGATCACACTCAGCCACATAGATTTTGGTGAGCTCTCAGACTATGGATACCGATCACACTCAACTACATAGTTTTGGTGAGTTCCCGAGCTATGGACACCGGTCACACTCAACCGCATAGATTTTTGGTGAGATCTCACACTATTGACACCGACCACACTCAATTGTGTAGTTTTGGTGAGCTCTAGAGCCATGGACACTGGTCACACTCAACCACATAGATTTGGTGAGCTCCCTAGGCTTAGGTCCCTGGTTCATAACTCAACCCATAATAAAATTCATAACATGCATGATCATTATTTATCATAAAATCCATAACATACATAATCATTCATTATCATAAAATCCATAACATGTATAATCATTAATGATTATAAAATTCATATCATGCATAATCATTAAAACCTCGTTATCCATACTCACACAATGACCATATTAGATTTTATTATGTGCATCCCATACCTACATGCATGCAGCAGTTTCATACCAATTCCCTATCATAATTATAATAACATAAACATAAGCATAATCATGCACTTACCCTCAACTTGATCACTACTTAAACATAGGCATAGTTGTAAATATTAACCTAAGCATGCAAATTTATAACATAAACTTAAGTATAGACTTGTGCATCAACATAACATGGGAATTCATGGTAACTTAAACATGACATAATCATAAAACTAAACATAAGCATGCAAATTCATATCATGAGCTTAAGCATAGACTTGTGCATCAACATACATGAACATGCATAGGAACTAACGTGATGGTAAGGAAATAACATGATCAAGCTCCCTAATATCATGAATAAAACTAACTTTTATTAAATCTGAAACATAGAAATTATACCCTCAATCTAGAGCAACAAGGAAAGCACCACTTCTAACTGAAAGCAAATATAAGGACCTCAACATGATTGTAAGGGAAAGACATGATTTATAGCTTAACTTGTTGAATCCTATGGATCCTAAACTTTCATCCCATTAAGGAGTTAATAAGGCTCTGATTTCATAACAAAATGATATAACCTGAAATTTAATTGGTACATATCAAATGAACTAACTTATCAACATCATTATACAAGGAAAGGTCATCAAGAACATGTTTTATGAACTAACTTGTTAAGTCCTAAGGATTTTCTAACATTTATCATGATCCAAACCGAAACTAAGCTATAACATGTGATATCAAACAAACTATCACATCAACAATATGATTCTCAATGGTCCTACTACATGGGGCATGAAGACCCCCAAATATATATATTTTTTTCAGTATTTAAAGGACCATAAAATCTACTAAAACATATTCAAATGCTATCTATATATTAACTATGAGTTCCCTAATAATAGGGGTCATTGTATGCATAAAAAATAAATAAATAAACTACATGAAATGTTATGACTACAACCAATGATCCAATTTAATGAAGTTTGAAGAATCCTAGCATTTTCACTAGTGATTAAATGACATTAATTTCAGATTTAATTCACCTAAATGTTCTCCATCAAATAACCATGAGTTCTAATTTTAAGGGTCATTGTATGCATCAAAAGAATGAAGAAACTATATAAAATATTAAAATTACAAATAATGATCTGATTTAATGAAGTATGAAGAATCAAATATTTTCACCAGTGATTAATGATATTAAATTTAGATTCAATTCATCTAAATGTTCCTCATATAGTAACCATGAGTTCTATAATTTTAATTTTCATTGTATGCATCAAAAGAATGAAGAAACTACATAAAATGTTAAAACCACAAACAATGATCTGATTTAATGAAGTATGAAGAACCTTAATGTTTTTACCAGTCATTAAATGCCATTAAATTCAGTTTTAATTCATATAAATGTTCCCCATACAGTCCCTTAATTTTTCATATTGTAAGTAAGATTTATAGCATCTAGAAGATAAAGCACATGCACAAACTTGTAAAGTAGAAGCATGATGGACAACCTTTAACATTTAGTGTGGAACCCACCCCCTTCAAGAAGTCCAAAACCCTCTATTCATACAAACCAGTTGAAGCATAGGAAAGGAACATAAACTAGGGAATCATTCTAAAAAAAAAGCCAAAAACATCAAACATAGAATCCAAAATTTCACAAACTATAGAAACCAACTAAACCATTAACAAGGTTAGGAGCATGCCTTTGAATCTTTAGCTATTACCCTCTCTTCTTGTCTTCCCTTGGAGCTATAGAACTAGTGGAACTTGATGAGGGTGAGGGGCTAAGGGCCGGTGAAAATAAAAAAAATAAGGTGGAGTTTTATGTGAGGGTTTTATATAAGGTGGGGTATTACCACTTATTCTAAATCTTATCCACTAAATCATGTAAATTTTCATACTAGATAGATTTTATAAATGCTAAGTCTTATATATTTTACATGTTATACACGTTATGCATTAATCCTTTATTTAATTGTATGTACACAATATACATTTAATACTTGACTTCTATATTGATTAGATATAAAAAATTTTAAGTCTCTAATAATTTTATACATATTTATATCCTACTATTTTATTAATATAATTGATTAATAAATTCATAATTAAATCTAAATTATTCAAATAACCTTCTTAATTGAGCAATTGGGTTTTTGGACACTACAATTTTAATTTCAAAAGGATAGTAGCGTGTTACTATCTTCTAGTTGCATTCTACGAATTGTTTCTTTCTGAAGATTTCTGGAAGAAGAATTATAGTGAATTGTCCAACGGTGTGATCAAGCATCACAGGTCTTGGAGTAGAAGTCAACATAGGCTCTGAACCAAGTAACTACCTAAGTCACTTGTCTTTCTTTCGCTATCTTATTTTCTGCTGCCTTGCTTTGATATTTATTTTACAAATCGATACAAAACGAAAAGTTTTTAACAAACGATATTCCCCTCTCTATCACTTTATTTCAATCCATCAATTGGTATCAGAGCAGGTTGCTCTAAATTTACTTAACAGTTTTTAATCAATTTTAAAAACTTTTTCATTCTTTAAAAATATTTTTCTTTTTGTTATACGCTTATTTCTTTTTATCTTACACTGCTAATGCCAAAACGAGAGTCTTGAAAATTCTTTTCGTTAATTTTTTTATTATAAGAATGTCAAACTTCTACCAAGTGGACTACAACATTGTCAATCCCCCACTGTTCAAAGGAGAAAACTTTAGCTATTGGAAAAATAGAATGGAGTGCTACCTCAAGTCCAACATCAAGCTCTGGTTCACCATACTAAAAGGATACACACCTCCAATGAAAGACAAAAAGCCATTAGAACTTGAAAACTGGACTCTCCCAATGATCAAGAAGACTCAACTGAATTACAAGGTGATTAACACCATCTAATGTAGGCTCACTATGGAAGAACTGAATTTAGTTAGGCCCTACGATAATGCTAAAGAACTTTGGGATCACCTGGTAAAACTACATGAGGGAATCGACGAATCAAAGGTAAATAAGAGAGATATTTTATTAAATAATTTATTTAATATTAAAATATTTCCTGGAGAAACAGCCACCCAACTGCATACGTGACTCAAAGATATTCTAAATGCCCTCCATTTGATTGGACACCACTTGGAGAACTATGACATAATAAGGTATGTTCTAAATTCCTTTCTGAGGAACTATTTGTGGGTATCAATAGTAGATGCCTACAAAGTTTCTAAGGATCTTTTAGTTCTTAAGTTAGATGAATTATTTTATGAATTAGAATTACATGAGTAGTCTAATTTGAGTCAAGCCAAAAAAGGAATTGCCTTGTATATAGGATCAAACAAGGAGACCAAATCAAGAACAAAGAATGAATCAGAAAGTGAGTCAGACACGAGCTCAACAAATGAAGAAAGATTGGTCAACATGGTTCAAAGACTGCTAATAAGAAAGAAGTCCAGGAGGAGCACCAAGAAGATACCGGTCAATCAAACTCTAAACAAATCAAAAATAATTTGTTATGGATGCAACAAGAAGGGGTATTTCAAACATAAATGTCCAAATCAGAAGGAGGAAAAGCCTAAGTCGACAAGAAGGAAGAAACCCCTCCAAGCAACATGGGACGAGTCATTTTACGAGAAGCTTGACGTGGAAGAACTATAACGTCCTAAATTTTCTCAATTAGAGTCCTAAAAGTAATTTAAAAATATTTAAAAATGCTATATAAATATTTTAGGGATTTTTAGAAATTTTTAGAGTATTTTTATGAAATTTTTGGAGGTCGTTTGGTATTTTTACTAAATGAAAGAAGTTTTGACAAAAATAATGTCCAAGACGAGGTTTGAACTGGAAACCTCGGGTTAAGTAGAGATTCGCTTAACCAACAAACCAGACAAACTTTTCTTAACTAAACCTATAACGAAATATAGTTAAGTTGTAATGAAACCCTAGTATAAGAAAAAGGAACTTAGGTATTATTCGGAACCTTTCTCCTCACCTCTCGCGTGCGCCGTTTCTACCCGAGCGAGAACGAAGACGAAGACCTAGCTTCGTCTCCGGCCAAAGGGGATCTTTCCATGAGCTCTTCTCGGATCCAAGCTCCCCTCGTCAAGAAGAAGGCTATGAGCACGAAGGGGAAGCCAAAATCGCAAGCCACCGGAACCCTAACAGCTCCTCCTTCTCGGTTTGAATCCAAGAACAAGCAGTAAGTCGCTTCCTCGCCTGCAGTAGAGTAGTTTCGGTTCCTGTTAGTTCTTCTTCTTGATTTTTGGAGCTTGTTTGTAAGGAGGAATCTTTGAAATTCCTTTGCTCGGATGCATCTTTATGGTTCGAGTGTGGGTAGGGATAGTGTATGAACTGGATGTTGCTTTGTTTCCTCTTGATGAATCGGGATCCCTTTGCTAGATAGCGTCTTCTTGTGATTCTAATCGGACACTGGTGATAGATTTGGGTATTTGTGTTTGATCGAATTGTTGCACTGTTCGGCTTTAGGTGGCAAGTTCTCTGGACGGGATTTCTTGATGGTTTGAACAGAACGATGGGTTTTAAGCTGTGATAAAAGATGTCGCATTCTTCTGTTGTTCATGAAAAATGTTGAGTAGAATTGGTCCGGTTGTGATTCCTCTTACCAGATGTCTAGTTGCCCATAATGATTTAATTTCGGTTGCCTTATATAAGTTTAAGCTGTGAACAAGTTTTATATGGGTTTTGTTTTAAATTCCAGCAAGCCTTGTGGACCTTGCTGTGCAGGTCTAGATCTGTGCTAGAGGAGCACGAGCAGCCTTACTGTTAGTTTTGGTTGTGTCTTCTGTTGCTTGGCAAAAGTTGAGTTTTGAACAAGTTTAAATTAGGTTTCTTTTTAACTTCGACAGGATTGTTAGCTTTGGGTTATGTTTCCTTGCTATATTCATCCAAGTGTACAGATTTTCTTTTAATTGAAGCATGAGCAGATTTTAGTTTTCATTTAGCTCTTAGAATTATGTGTAGCATTTTTGGTTTGAACAGCTTTGTGCCGTCATGTATGTTTTAATGTAGATTTGTAAGCAATCGTTTTAGTTTCTAATGCAAGTTTTGTGAGCAATCATCTTGGTTTATAATGCAGTTTTCATATGCAGTTATCTTAGTTAACGCAGATGTGTAAGCACTCGTTTGTTTTAATGCAGATTTTTGTGAGCAATCGTTTTGGTTTTAAATCAGATTTTTCTTATAAGCTGTAAAATAAATCAGATTTGTTAGGTTCATACTAATTATTGTAGTTTGCTATAGTTCAAGTTCTCTATGCTAGTTCTAATACCTGTGAGTTATTCTCTAGTTTTACTATGCAAGAGATGAATTCTTCTTCAGTAGCTCATTGACTTTATGCATGAAATTAGTTATAGGAAATGAATGAAGTTCCTTTGCTGCCATGAAACTCAATTCAAATTGTTCAGTTTTGAATAGTTGTGTAGTGTAGGTTTTAATTCTAAAAAGTTTTAGATTTAGTTTAAGCTTGTATGACATGCAGACTTTCATAAGTATTGCTTGCAGATTTTGATAAGTGTTGCATGCAGAACTCCAATCTTAGAACAGATTTTTATTAAGCTTAATATGCAGAATTTTATTAGCATAGTAGGCAGATTTTTGGTTTAAGCATTTCAAAGTTAGAATTTGCTTAAATATTTCAGTTTTTTTTAAAGAAGCATTCTTTTAGAAGTATTAACAAGTATAAGAAGGATAAATAGAAGAAAGAAAAAGGCCAAGGCCTTAAGTAGATCCCAAAGTCAAGACTTTTGGGATTTAGACACACAAGGTGCTAAAGAAAATGCCAAGACATTATATAGAAGTATTAAAAGATAACAAGTATTTTACTTTTATCAGTGGCACTGTGCTGGACTCTCAGTTGTCCTTGGGTTGAGCTCCCATAGTCGTCCCTAGGTTTAGATAACCTAGTAGTAACGACACGGCCGATGGTCGAAGGTCGACGACCCGAGGGTCACCAAATGGGCCGCCAAATGGACCGCCAAATGGGTCGGGTCGTTACAAAAGTAAAAGCAAGTACAGTTGTCGGGCCTATGAGAAGTTGATTTCTATTTTGATGTATTATAAGTATAAGTTTTTGAACAAGTAAAGTAAGTTTTACATAAGTATAAAGTATTAAAGAATAAGTTTTAAACAGGTGAATTAAAGAATAAGTTTAGAACAGATGAATTAAGTTTCACTTTGTTTTAAAATCAACAAGTTGAGTTTTCTTTTATGCTAGCATGTTATTCAGATTAGCTTACTGTTCTTTGCTATTAGAAGAGCATGAGTAGCTTTACATATTTAGCATTTCAGTATGTTTGTTTATTTACTAGTAGATGAGCATGAGTAATTTTTCTTTTGAGCATTCAGTTTTAGTTTTCAGTATATTCACATGCATATCAAGTTTTTGTGAGTTAGATAGCGCTTACTAAGCATTTTTCTTATAGTTTGCATTTCCTCTTACTGCAGATACAGAAAAGGAAAAGATATAGAAAGGAAGGCGACAAGGAGGTGTTCGAAGGATGTGTGATGCCAGGACTATGGAGAGACCTGGGAAGTTTGGAGTTTTCATGTTTAGTGGATAGAAATAGTTGAGTTGTACGTTATGGTTTATGTCTTTTGAGATTGTATTTTCATTCCACATTGTTAGTTTGGTTATTTTTCACTGTTAGAGTTTTATTCATGTGTTATTGCTAGAATAGTTTATTCTTTAGTTGTTGTGTCCTATAAACTGCGTGGTTGTTTGATAAATGTTCCAGCCGCCTGTGACTGTGTATAGTATGTTATGTATTAATGATTATGGTCACCGGTACAGGGGAGACTCTGTCAAAATTTTTCGGTAGGGTTTCCATGTGGTTTTTAATCATACCGGTTAAGTAGAGTTAGTAGATAAATAATGGTCACTCTTAGAGAGTAGTAGAGTATTAAGAAGGGTGGTCGTTACAAGAATTGAAATACTCGAGCCATCTTGGCAAGAAACAAAGATTTTGAGTCCAAGGAAGAGTATGAGTCTGAGACTGACATCGAGTCTGAAAGAAGCCATGGATCCATATCTATTTCCAAAGGTCTTGATATGGTAACTTTTTATTCCAAGTCAGATTTACTTAAAGTAATTAAATGTTTATTTAAAAAATTAACAAAATCTGAGGAATAAAATAACTTACTACTTAAGGAAATTGACCACCTTAAGGAGCAAGTTAGCTTGAGTCACTCGACTAACCAAGTTTAAGTCAGAACTTTAACTCAAGTTGCACAACTTGAGGATGAAAATTCCAACTTAAAAGGTTAAGTGGAGTGACTCATGAAAATATTGGAAATTTTCAAATTGGGATCCAAGTGTATAAATATTGTACTTGGATTGCAATGAGCCATGTACAACAAATCCAGACTTTGCTACAACTCTAATAAAACCAACAAACCATACCTGTCATTAATTAGTCAAAATGTTAGAAATCAAGTCCAAGCATGGGTTCCTAAATCATGCTTAACCAAACTAATTAAACCAAACCAATATTTGATCCCTAAGAGTCAAATTCATTTCTTAGATATACCATGCTAAGCTATGACTCAGGGAGACTTATTAGATTTAATTGACTTATGATCATGTACTTATTAAATATGCATGTTATGGTTTGTTTACTTCTACTTAGTTGAGAATGGTTAGATAAAAAGGTTTATCAAACCCTAATAACATAGCATCGAAATGAATCGGGATGATAGTATGCCAAGAAAACTTTATCGAAGGCATGTCAAGGTTGAATCATGTGTATTCTACCTGGTGCACTAGATGTAGTGGATTTGGCTGAAGCTACACCAATTAATCATAAGCTAGTTAGACCAAAACTTATTATTAAGTTCTTTGGACATTACTATTTTGGAAAGTATTCAGAAAGTAGTCCACCGTTGATACACAAGAAGATCGTATGCCTTACCACTAACTGAAAACTTATCCTTAGGAAACTTGCTTGTTTAACTCAAAGCTAAGTTTGAATCAAACATGGATTGAATAACCTTTTTCAAAATTATTAATAATTTAATTCCAAATTAATTAAAAACTTAATTCAAAATTAATTAAAATTTAAATAAAAATTAATTCAAAATTATTTAAAATAAAAATTAATTAAACTAATTAAAAATTAAATAAAAAACTTAAAATTAATTAAAACATTAATTAAAACTTAACTTAACTTAATAACTTATTTAAAACTAAAATTAAAACTAAATTAATCAAAATTAATTAAAACCTAAATCAAAACTAAATCAAAATTAATTAAAACTTAATCAAAATCAATAAAACTAATCTGAACCAATTTAAATAAAAATCCTGAAACTCTAAATACAAAAACTCTCAATCAAACTTCAATTATAAAAATAAAAACATAAAGTAATTAATTAAAAAAAACTGACTCAGTCGACCGAATGCTCGGTTTGGTCGACCAAATTCGACGTATACATTGGAAACTAACCTATCATCAATTCCAAACATGGAGACAATGCGATTCGAGAGAGATCTCTGACTCAACTTTGTGTCCAGTAGTGACGAAAACTTGTTGGGACAAAGTGTGGTCCGACCAACAATTTGGTCGACATAAAAGCAAGAGGTCAAGAACTATTTGCCACTTTTTAGTCTAACAAAGCTACTGTCTAGAGTTTTTCCTTACTGTTCGGGTTCACGAAGTCACTCCTGATGAGGGATAACATACCTTGAGGCGTTGGGATTCTGGTAGCAACAATTACTCACTGAAATGGTGCTAAAAGGTGGTCAAAAATAGGTTGTCTATCGATTGCTCTTAGCATGGGTGGTGTTGGTGCAGGTTGCACTAATAATTTGGTTTTGATGTATGACAAATAGGTTAAAGTTTGATGTGTTATTTGTCTAACCTTTCTACCAAGTGTTCAGGAGTCGACTAGTCTGATGGACCTGATACTAGGCTGAAATCTAACTAGGCCTACGAGATTTTATAGCTAGTGGGAGGTCTAGATAGGTCCGCGGGGCTCGATATCTGGCAGAAAGTCCAGATAGGTTTGCGGGGCTTGATAGCTGGTGTGTATTTTTTGTTGACAAGAGTCAAATATAAAGAGAAAGCAATGTTCATTGTCAATCCAGATAGCAACCAAAGGCAAATAGCACTGGCCATGTGATCCACACAGCCATATCAAAGAAGTAAGGAGAAAAATGACTCTGGTCGTGTGGTGCACACTGCTCGTGTGGCTTCACCAGAGGGGGAGCAAGGCATAGCCGAGTAGCCTCCACATGGCTGTGTCACCCTAGCAGCGAAAAGGAACCATCAAGTGAAAAGGGTAAGGAGAAATTCACAAAGGGCAAAGGCAAGAGAATGGCACGCAACGAAGGTAATGACAATGAATTTAATATTGTCTTTAGAAATGATAATCATAAAGCTAGATTTAATATTCTTGTCGTAAGAAAGATTGTGTGCAAATGATATATGGACCCAACTATTTAGGATATTTTAGGAATTAGAGATGTGTAACACCCCACCCTCCTCACTACTAGACTGTGAGGGCGGAACGCTACTGGACTACTAATTCTTTCTTAACTAGAGTTGTTCACATGTAAAGATCAATACATAAACTCTCTAAACATGCAATTAACTAACAGTGGAAAACTAAATGACTAATCTACACATACTACTCAAGTATATGTTCACATCTGAAACTACATATCAATCTAATCATGTTGAAATATATGTATTAATCTAAACATGCATGCAACCATTATACAACTCAGATGATATGTCTAATGTGCATAACAATTTTAATGAAAGAATTCTAAATACATAAGCCACTTTATGAATAAAATCATCTACATGAATAATCAACTCTAATAGTCTAAATACAAAATGATCTTAATAAAAACTTTAACTAAAATCCCAAGGCTTCTATTGTCCAGGCATCACACATCCATCCGCATCTCCTTGTCGCCTTCCTTTGCTATAGATTTTCTTTTCCTTTATTTGCAGTAAGAGGAAATGCAAACTATAAGCAAAATTGCTTAGTAAGCACTATCTAACTCACAAAACTCGAATATGCATGTGAATATACTGAAATCTAAAAGTTGAATGCTCAAAAGGAAATACTACTCATGCTCATCTACTAGTAAAAGAAACATACTGAAATACTAAACATGCAAAGCAAATCTATACAATCATGCTAGCATAAAGAACTAAACTTGCTGAATTTTAAACACTTTCTGAATCTTATTTCACTTGTTTAAAAACATATTCTTTTATTTCACTTGTTTAAAACTTATGCTTTAATACTTCAAAATAATAATCAACTTCTCTTGGGCCCAGGCATAGTACCATCTTATGCGCGTTCCCTAATAGGTTGGGGTAGTGAGCCACCAATCCTAAAAGAGCAGACCTTGGTCTACCAGGGCCAAGACCTTGGAATTGGACACCTGAATTTGTTTAACGATAACCTTGGAAGTCGGGTACTAGCCTCTTCAAAGTAAAATATCTTATTATCTTAATTATTTCTTCTTTAAATGCCTTGGCATTTCAACAAGCACATTGTGTGCCAAAATCCCTAAAGTCTTGACTTTGGGATCTACTTAAGGTCTTGGCCTTTTTCTTTCTTTTCTTTATCTTGCTTATACTTGTTAATACCTCTATTAAAAAGATGTCTCATACAAAACTGCACTAAAATGCTTATTAACTCTGCACTGAAATGCTTAACAGAATTGCATGGAAATACTTAATAAAACTGTACTGAAATGCTTATTGAAACTGCACTAAAACTAAATCTGCATACAAGCTTAATCAAATCTGCCTACAAACTTAATCAAAATTCTGCACTATAAACTTAATCAAAATTCTGCACTATCTTAATCAAATCTACCTATAAACTTAATCAAAATTCTGCACTATAAGCTTAATCAAAATTCTGCACTATAAGCTTAATCAAATCTGCACTATAAGCTTAATTAAATCTGCCTACAAACTTAATCAAAATTTGCTCAAAGATTGAAGTTCTACATATAATACTTATCAAAATCTACAAGCAATACTTATAAAAATCTGCATACCATACAAGCTTAAACTAAATCTAAAATTTGTTGGAATTAACACCTATAACATATAGAAAAAAACTCCACCTGCAATCCCATTTCACCCACAGAATCAAACCACAACCATTAGCAAACTATTCAAAGAATATCACCCCATCAGAAACAATTCGCTCTTCCGATCAAAATCTGAATTAAGCTTCATGGCAGCAACTCCAAACAAAAGTCTAAAATCTGAACCAAAAGGCCAAACATAAACCCATCGACAACATGTCTAAATCTGATGTACTGAAGGTGAAAGGATTTAAATTACATGCCCAACTATACTAATCGTTCCTCTTTCTTGTTCTTTCTTTTAATCTAATGGGCATACAACACATCCTCAAAGAGAAGCCAGATCTGTCCCAAACTATAAGCTATCTCGGAAACAAACAGCACAACATAGAAATCAGTACTCAACTTATCCAATTCTAACCAAAAATGCCAAGCCGAATCAAGAATCCTCATGAAAACCTCGGAATCGACTCAAAGACCTCACAGAAACCTCAAATCAAACTTGGAACTTTACAAGAATCCGGAGCTACTCTACAGCAGGTGAGGAAGCACTTACCTTTGCGTTCTTGGGCTTACAACCGGGAAGAAAACTCTAGGGTTTGCGGAAACTGAAAGCTTCGGCCCCTCCTTCGTGCTCACGGTTCTCCTCGACGAGAGGATCACGATGGTGTGAAGACCTCACGGAGAAAGGTGCTTGCTGGCCACTGGAGACAACCTAATCTTGGCTTCAGTTTCGCTCGAGCAGAAGCAGCGCGCACGCGAGAGAAAGAAGAGAGGAATTAGGCTTTTAGGTCACGGGAAATACAACATCAACTTATCCTTTTATAACCTAATATTTCTATTATGGCTTAAGACCAATTCATTATTAATTTGTTCACAAAACACC
The DNA here is from genome assembly GCF_018446385.1 of Zingiber officinale. NCBI lineage: Eukaryota > Viridiplantae > Streptophyta > Magnoliopsida > Zingiberales > Zingiberaceae > Zingiber > Zingiber officinale. The sequence continues at coordinate 44,456,962 of NC_056006.1, forward strand.
TAGTGAACACTTGGCTAGCCACGCTTTGCTAAATCTTTGACTGGGTCAGAGGTTGCGGGTTCGATTCCTCAGCCGAACCTTTTTACTCCTATTTATTTTCTGTTTATTAACTATTACTTAAATAAATTTCATTCTTCTTTTAATCAGCAATGCCTGCTTGGACACTTGGTCTGCCGAGACAACTAAAGGCTTTGCTTAATTAGAGGTCTCTGGTTCGAACCTCGGCTTAATTTCTTTATTTTTTTTGCAACTTGTTTCTTTTGGTAAAAATACCAAACGAACTCCAAAAATTGCATAAAAATACTCTAAAAAATTATAAAAATCTCTAGAATTTTTCTAAAGCATTTCTAAATATTTTTACGTATTATTAGGACTCGTAATGAGGAATTTTGGGTCGTTACAAGATGATATGGATTGGTTGATTAATTCTCTTGATTGGGAAGATATTATATACACACATCTACCCACATATCCTCAAATTATCTTTGAATTTTTGAGCTCACTAGATGCCCACTTCTCTAATGAGGATGATTATATTGGCACAATTAATTTTAGATTAATAAATTAAGAATTTCAGTGGACATTTAGTGACTTTTATAGTTGTTATGGTTTACCCACCAGCGGCTCTCGTAGGTTTGACCCTAGGTTTAATTGGAATAATTTTTGGAACTCAATTACCGGATTGGATCAACCTTATGAGCCTTCTAGAGCCAAAGCTTCCCATATGCAAAACCCCATCTTTAGGTACTTACACCGAGTCATGAGTAAAACTGTCTTTGGTAGAGGTGAAAATGATGGAGTTGTAAGGAAAGTGGAACTTTATGCTCTTTGGGCTATGTTGCATAAAATTAACTTTGATTCCGATTTCCATTTTCTACAAAACCTTGTGAGAGCCAGGAAAGCAACCTCGGGGTTGATTTTCTTTGGTGGTTTGATTACCCAAATAGCTATAAATATGGGCTATGATCTAGACAAGGTAGAAATCATCCATGGCAACAACATGATCAATATCGATGCATGTCTTTCTATGAAGATGATTTGTTGGGATGAGAATGGGTTTGCCTTTCTTAAGAGAGACAATTTCCCATTGCCTCTTCCTTATCCCGAGCGGAACTCAGTTCACAACTCTACTAATTGGATGATCACTGATTTAGTTAACGAGAATGTTCTCTCCTTGCCTGTGTTGGGATGTATACTATAAGCCTAGCTTTTTGTATGAACATCTATTTTGAAATGAGAATCACTTTGGTCAAATGTTGCATTTTATATTTATTTATATGTTAATGCAGTTGTCCATTTAATTTATATTATAGATAACATGGTGTATGGTGCCACATAGAAGATCATGTTATCAATTTCTTATAAATTATAAATAGTAGCTCACGACTGAGGTTGATAGGGACAAATCATTGGAACAATTGTAGTGTAATTTGGTATTAGTCTGTCTTGACTATAAAATTACACTAGTACACTATGTGTGTATTGAGCAGGACCATTTGAGATTGTTCTATTTATACTGACTGCATAAAAGAACAAAATCTCTGTTATTATGGATGTGTGTTCTCTTAATCCTGATATAATAACAAACATGTACACTTAGTATTTATTTCTTTGACTTATCAATGGGTGAGATTTATTCGTTAAATCAATAGGCCCGATGAGTTGGGAGATAGTGCTATTTATACGGTGTGTTGTTGATTATAAAAGAAACTGTGTTCTATTTATTTAGGTTGATTATGTCCCCTTGAGGAGCTCATAAGGTTTATCATGTAAATTCTGCAGGTGGACTTAGTCCGACATGATAATAAAGTTGAGTGGTACTACTCTTGGAGTTAGATGTTAATTAAGTTGTCAGTAACTCATTTAATTAACGGGCATACGATATCTTAAACACAAGGAGATTAACTCACTCATGATAAGAAGGAGCTCATATTGTAATATGAGATTGATGTGGTAGTTCAATAATAACTCTTTAATGGTATGAGTTATTATTGATGAACTTGAGTTGGGTGCTCGGGTCGAACACAAGAAGCTCAAGTCCATCAGGAGGCTATAACCAATTCCTCCTCTCGGTCCCTGTTGTAGCCTCTTCATAACTTCGCATTCACTCATTTAATTTTGTTTCCTACCCATGAAAGAGGCTGGCCAAGCCTTGCTTGGTCCCCAAGCAAGGGGTCGACCAAACCAAAAGAAAAGAAAAGGAAAAGAAAAGAAAAGGAAGAAAAAACAAGGAGTTGTAAAAGGGAGATTTTTTCTTAACAGAATTAGAGATTTTTCTAAAAAGAATTATGTTAATTCTTTCTTAGAAATTTTCTTAAAAAAAATGTATATTAATTCTTTCCTAAGAAATTTTTCTAAAAAGAATTATGTTAATTCTTTTCTAGAGATTTTTTCTAAACTAAAATTCTATTAATATTTCTCCTCTTTTATCTGGTGCCAAAGGTTATAAAAAGAGAGGAGGTCATGCAACCATAACCTAATCTCTCTTGAGTTGTGTTCTCTTGCTTGTGGTCGGCACGTCATCTCTTCTTTTCTCTCTTTTCATTTCCCCTAGGGTCGGCGCTCACCTCCTCTCTTCCTCCTAGGGCCGAAGCCCCACCTTCTCATCTCTTCCTCCCTTCCTTCTCTCTAGGGTCGGGGCATATCTCCCTTGGTGGCTGGAGCTTGGAGGAGAAGGAGAAGAAGATAAGAACCACCCTAGGTGGTAGGCGATTTGGAGGAGAAGAAGAAGAAGGAGGTGCCCCTTTTTTTTTGCATCTTTTGGTGGTAGGCAGCTTGGAAACAAAAGAAGGTTCGGGTGGTTTGTCTTGGTATATTGTCGCCCACATGACATCCAAGAAGAGGAGAGGAATATAGCAGAAGATCAAGAGGTCTTTGTCAACGAAGAAAGGTACAACTAGTTATTTATTCCGCAACGCAACTAGTTTTGTTTTTTTTGTATAGATCCTGAAATATCAACACAAGAGGCTACGATCTTGTGCTTTGATCAAGGTGTGTTTTGATCAATCAAGAACTTGCTTGATTGATCAAACACATGTCTGATCAAGAAAATGGTTTGCTAGGGATAATTCTGTCCTTGTATAAATTTTTGTATAGGGGATTTGCACAAAATGAAATTTCGAGCACCAACAATTGGTATCAGAGCATGGTTTCTGCCTCCATGTTTTTGGTTAAATTATGTACTAGTCATATATAATTTTGGTAGGATAATAGTAGGATATGCAAAATAGATTAACTCTGTGGTTGTAGGCATCCTAGTTCCAACTATTATGGCCTATTGTGTTTGTATGTGATTTGGACCCTCGGTCATGTCGAGGGTATTTTGTGTGTGCATGATTATAATTATTAAATACAATAGAAGCTATATTAATTTATTTTACATTTTGATATAGATTACAAGTACATTCCTTTGTGGAATATAGGATCGATAAATGAAAATTTTTATTTTGTTACGGCTCGTCTCCTTGCTATATGTGGTGCTACCTTGAGGACCAGAGGCACGGCGGAAGAGAAAGCAAGAAGGATGCAACGACATAAACCCTAGGGTCGGCGGCTAGGGTTGGCGGTGGCTAGGGTTAGCGACATACTGAGGACAGCTATGGATGAGGCCATAATAGTTGGAAAATTATTTTTCATATTTATTGCCATTATGTGCTGTGATGTGTATGCTTTTGTGTGCATGTATGATATGTGTGCATGTTAAAATTCCTCGTTTAAATAACTAACTAGGAGGGGGTTTATTTATTTAAATTCCACGATCTCCATTACTGGTTTGTAAGTGATTTCAAACTTGCGCATTGGCTTTAAGTGTCTTTCTCCACATCAGATGAGTTTGTTTGCAGATCATTAGATCAAACTTCCTCTATGGATGATTATAGAAAATTATTTAGTTTTCTATGATTTCTCCATCTGAAGGGGCACAATCCTAACTAATGGATTAAGTATCAAGTAATGGTATATATACTTAGGCGCATTTAATAGTATCCTCCCCATCAGAGTCACTACTATTATTTTGTGTAACCGAAGACAAACCAACTATTAATTTTATTTATCATAAAGTTAGGTTGACAAGATAATAAAATTAATGGGTAAAACCTCCTCTTACAAATGTTTAAATTTATATACGTCCACACTATCATGACATACTAAATTCACGGTGTTTTGAGATGATGATGAATTTAAATTATATTGTTCGAGGAATCAATATTATTTTAAATTCTAAAGTTATTTTGTGATTCTCAAGATTTCAAAATGGCTTTCAATCCTCTTGTTGTTATTTTAAAAGAAAACAAATTTACTGATCCCAATTATATTGATTGGAAACGAAACTTGGACATTGTCTTAACTGCTGAAGGATACAAGTTCATACTTTTTGAGGTCTGCCCTAATGTACCTAATAGCAATTCTAGTGAAAAGGAGATTGACATAGGAAATGGGGTCAAGATAGATAAGATGGTGCGGTGTTACATTTTAGCTTCTATCTCAAATATGATGCAACATCAGCATCAAGCCATGCCTATTGCCTATGACATGATGTACAATCTCAAAGAACTTTTTGAACACCAGAATTAGGCTGCCAGGCAGGAGGCCATGAAAAACTTAATGACGACCACCATGACTGAGGGGACACCCGTGAGGGATCATATCATCAAGATGATGACTCATTTGATGAACTATCCTCGCAGAAATAAGAACAATAAAGGTATATCTTATTCATTAGTCGTTGAAACATGTTTAGAGGTGTTATCTACCGGGACCTGGTGTGTAGATACGGGAGCCACTGATCATATCTGTAATTCATTACAGGGTTCCAGGAAACTAGACGACTACATGAAGGGGAAATCACCATCAACATAGGCAATGCTACGAAAGTGGCGGTTGTTGCAGTGGGAGATGTTTATTTATCTTTCGATAGAAATAAAACAATGATTTTGAGAAATTATCTTTACGTACCATGTTTTAGAAAGAACTTGATTTTAGTTTCTAAATTATTTAAGGATGGATATCCTGTTTCTTTTGATGACAAAGTGGTTGTCAAGAAAAATAGGATGGTTATCTATTCTGGTACGTTGGTTGACAATTTGTACACTCTTAATCCAATAACTCCCACGATGCAACAAATGGAAATTAATAACACATCTTCTAATTCTAAAAAGAGAAAACATCCTTCAGAAATGAACCAAACATATCTTTGGCATCTAAGGCTAGGTCATATTAACTTAAGTAGGATTCAAAGGTTAATAGACGATGGACCTTTGGGTTCATTGCTGGTGGAAAACTTTCCAACCTGCGAGTCTTGCTTGGAAGGAAAAATGACCAAGAGGCCTTTTAAGGTATAGGGGTATAGAGTCGAAGAAGTATTGGAATTGGTTCATTCTGATTTGTGTGGACCTATGACTATTCAGGCGAGAGGTTGTTTCGAATATTTTGTCTCTTTTATAGATGATTATTCAAGATATGAGTACAATTACTTGATGCGCCGCAAGTCTGAGTGCTTTGATAAGTTCAAAGATGACGTGGAGAAACGTCATGGTAAAAGTAAGACACTACGGTCTGATCATGGTGGAGAGTACCCTTTAGGAGAGTTTAGGAACTACTTATCAGGAGCCGGGATTCAATCCCAACTGTCTACACCTGGTACACTCCAACAGAATGGTGTGGCCAAACGAAGGAATATGACTCTTATGGAAATGGTTATATCGATGATGAGTTATGCAGAATTACCAAATTCATTTTGGGGATATGCTCTAGAAATGACGGCGTACATTCTGAACTTGGTACCTTCTAAGTCAGTACCCTCTACTCCCATAGAATTGTGGAATGGGCGTAAGCCTAGTCTGAAACATATTCGGATTTCGGGTAGTCCAACACATATGCTAAAGGGAGACGCTGATAAGTTGGAATCACGTACAGAAGTTCACTTGTTTGTGGGTTATTCTAAAGGAATGAAGGGTGGTTTGTTTTATAATCTCAAAGATCAGAAGGTCATTGTTAGCACCAATGCCTGATTTTTAGAAGATGATTATGTAATGAACCACAAGCCGATGAGTAAAATTGTTCTTGAGGAAATAAGAGAGGGCACGTCTAATTTAGTACCAACGGTGCAAGATGAGATACCACAAGAAACTACAACACGTGTCACAAATGATGGACAATTACAGGTAGTGCCTCGTCATAGTGGGAGAGTTGTTCGACAACCTGAAAGATTCATACTTTTGGGAGAGTCTTCGAACTTGATCCTTGGTGAACATGAACCTGAACCTTGGACATATGATGAAGCTGTAACGCCCCGCCTTCTACTGACTAAGCTGTAAGGCCGGGGGTTACGTTTGATAAACTATTCTGTGTCTATCACTAAAGTATAATGTGCGGAAAGCTGAACTAATTAAAATCTCTACTAATTGCTATAAAATCTAGAATTTATTATCAAAATACCATTTCATTGTTGTACATATGCTAAAGGATGGAATCTAAACTTTTCATGCAATTGTCATACAATAGAACACATACTACCATTCTAAGCTATTTAATACATGTTTCTATGAAATTTAGCATGCTTCGGCAATCTCTAAGCATACGAGTGGAACTATGGCTTTGATACAAACTAAACATGTCGCTAGCAGCACCCCAACATCCCATATAACAATGTAAATGCATGATAAGCATTCCTCAACTAATTCATATACAATTCAATGTATCAACTGAAAAGCATCATAACATTACTAGGCATGCCATTATTGTCATTGTTCATAGTTTATTAACTAACATAAAAATAATTAATAGTCTAGGCATAGCATGGTGCATACTTTCACAATTCATGACATTTAAACATTCTAAAGGAGTGGAATGATAAGAATATAAGAAATTCTAGTTCTTTAAACTTGCTAGTCCCCAAGAGTCTTTATTCCAAGTTCCTTCTCACGCACATCTTGACACATTGTCCTCCAGCCTCCGCTAATCCATCTTCCCTTTACCTTTATCTGCAGTATAAGGAAAAGGAAACTATAAGCTTGGGAGCTTAGTAAGAACCATCTACCTCACAAAACATGCATTCGATGAAATCATGCTTTTAAAAGATGCTATTTGAAACACATGCTGATATTCATGCTGAAAATGCTAAAACATGGCATACTGATATATGAGTCATGGTAATCAAATACTGATCATGGAACTATCTTGTTGTATTAATAAGAAAAACTGAATTGATACATAAGCTGAACTAAACTGATGCTTGGCTAATGCTGAATCTGAACTATATTCACATAACTGATTTATGAAGTTTGAAAACTATTTTCATAATAGATAAAAATAATAATCATGCTGCTGATGGACCTGGCAACTATACTTGCCATGCACGCATCCCTAACTAGACCCGAGGTAGCTAATCCCGAATCTAGTAGGGTATACTAGGTTATCTAAACCTAGGGACGACTATGGGAGCCCAACCCAAGGACAACTAAGAGTCCAGTACAGTACCACTGATAAAAGTAAAATACTGATTCATAAGCTGATTTATCTTATTTGGCTCTTACTAGGTTATCTGAACCTAGAGCTAGGTTATCTGAACCTAGGGGCGACTATGGGAGCCCACCCATTGGACCATAGTCCCATATAAACTGAAACAAGACTAAGCATGCTATTTAAAATGCTTCTATGACATTTAAATGAGCTATTAAAATGCCTACTGTAGCATTTAACTGTACTAGTCATTTTATCGAGCACTTGGTGTGCTCTAACTTTCCACTCTATTAGGGGACCACCTCTAGGCATGTAAGTGGAGGTAAGTCACTAGAGGGGAGTGACTGTGAGGACATGTTCCCAGGAAGGGAAATTAGGCGCCGATCCGACTTAGAGCCATCTCGGAACTCTAAGTCGAGATCTTGACTAGATTCCGATCTCGGAGAGATGGAATCTAATTACTATTTTTCTTATCTATAAAACTGTGCTAAAATTCTATGTTGCAGGGAATAATTGCCTCGGACTAAAGTTTTTCTTGCAGGAAGGAGTCTGCAGGAAAACTTGGGTTCAGGCGCCCGGGAGGTACCCAGGCGCCCGGAGCTTTGAGCGTCGGGAGGTACCCGGGCGCCCGGAAGCAAATTCTATCTTCTTCGCGTCACCGCCACGTGGAGCCTCCTGGTTGGGTCGGCTACATCATGGTCGAGGTGCCCTAAAGGTTCCAAGCACCCCGAGCCTCCTATATAAGGAGGGTCAAAGGCGGAGCACTGACAATAACTCAAAGAACAAGATCTTCTACTCCTTGCTCTGTTGTTCTCCTGCGATGCTGCGAAGCTCTTCTGACGACCTGCGATTCAAGTGTTCTTTCTTATTGTTGTTAGTATTATCTTTTAATAGTTCTTGTACTTGATATTGTAATTCTATTTACGAACTATTAGTGATTGTCCAACGAAAGCACTCAACGAGTGCGAGCCTTGGAGTAGGAGTCGACAAAGTCTCAGAACCAAGTAAAATTGGTCTGTGTTAGCATTACTTTCTATTTCCACTGCGTACTCGCTACAATTTGTTTTTAATCGCTATTCACCCCCCCCCCCCCTCTAGCGAACCCTTCACGATCCAACAAGTGGTATCAGAGTAGGTACCACTCTGATTTGGTGTAACTCTTCACCATTGCTTACTATTGACAAAATATTACATTTTCAAAAATTTTAAATAATATATTTTTTTAATATTTTTATTAATATTTTATTATTTTTCTTGAAAAATTAGTGCAATACTATATTTTTTTTCCAGCACTGCTAATCCAAGATCAAGTCTTGGCACCATTTTTTAGTTTTCCATCTTTAGCATTCAATGACTCTTCAAGAAGGACGGAACCCCCACGAACCACCACCATACGATCAAGAAGATTTCAACTACTGGAAGCGATTAATGGAATGCTTCTTAGGAAGCTTAGATTTTGATTATGTGCTAATATTGAGAAAACCTTCTCATGACTTGGAACTGAACAAACATGTAAGTAAAATTATTTGTAATATTTTACCTAACAATGTTTTATGCAGACTAGAAAAGTACAAGAATGCATATGTACTTTGGACACAATTGATCAAACTTCACGAGGAGTCGTTAGAGTTGGGCGATCAAGTCGAAATCGAATCCAAACTTGAGTCAAATTCAACAGAAAAGCCTACTGAATTAGGGGTTGCGCTCAAGGTTAGTAAATTTACCAAAATATCCTTGCTAATAGTAGTTTAAAGAATATACATGTTAATTTGGATATTTCTGAAAATATCTGTGAAAATAGTGTAGCTGACAATACTTACAAAAATACCCCTTGGATATTTTCTGATAAAATAAATCTAATTAATTTAGAAAATTCAGAAAATCTGAAAATAATTAATTCAACTTTAAACCTAAACAAATCTGAAAATTCAAATAATAATGATAAGGTCAATATTGATCTAGATAAAATTAATAAATTATTTAGTAATCTAGACAATATCAATATGGAAAATTCTATCCAAACCCAAGATAATTTAATTAACAAAAAATTAAGTTTTAAAGATAAGACTTATCTAATAAATTTCACTAATTATATCACTTAAAAGGTAAAGAAAATATAGGGATAAAATTAAACACTGATACAATCAAAAATAAATTTAACAAACTTAAAATTAAATGTTAAAAATAACATATTAAACAAAGATAATCTAGAAATTTCAAAAATTAACAGTTAATAAAAGGTTAAAAGATAAACCTTTAAATAAATATAATTTAAATAATTTGATTAATTACTTCAAACTTAAAAATTAATAAAAACTCAATCATTAATGATCATCTATTAAATAAAGACAATTCAATTAACTTAATAAAATTAAAATTGAAAGAAACTTAAATTTAAATTATAAATTAAACATTAAATATTTTTAAAACTAAATTTTACAAAAAATAATCTTAAAAGGAAAATCAATAATTCAGGGGAGGCTCCAGAATAGCTGGCACCTCCAAAACTAACCTACCCGACAAGGTAACCCAAACCAACTTACTTGACAGGGTAACAAGGACTAATTAGAAAGGGACCAAGTTTAACTTGACCCATGATACTGGTGAAGTTTTTGGATGATAGTACATTAAGGAAGCTTAGTCTATGCATGTCTAAGAAGATATGGCTTCGACCTGATGCATTTGATTAAGTGGAACTGACCGAAGCTACCCTTTATCGATCCTAACTAGTTAGACCAATGTTTTGTACTAAGTTCAGTGGATAGAACTATTTGGAAAACCTCGAAGGCATGGTTACTTTAATGATATCCAAGTGACTCACCATATCCCAGAAGTTTATCCAAAAAATACCTATTGGTTGAGCCCAAAGCTAAACCTGCATCTCACATAAAGTTAAACCAAACCCTAAATGGAATCTAATTCCTCTAACTAAACTATAGGATTCCTTGATTCATAATTTAGATCAGGTGAGATGACGAAGGATTTAAAATTAAATTAAAATTAGAGTAAAATTAAATTAAAATAAATTAAAATTAAAATTAAAATTAAGTTAACTACAAATTATTCTAAAAATCCTTTTAACATAAAAATTCTTTTAAAAACTAATTTAAAAATTATTTTAAAATTTATTTTAAAACTCTTTTTAAAATCATTTTAAAAATTATTCAAAACTTATTTAAAAAATTATTTAAAAATTTATATTAAAAATTATTTTTAAAATCATTTTAAAAACTCTTTTAAAAATCATCTAAAAATTATTTTAAAATTATATGAAAAATTATTTTAAAAATCATTTTAAAAACTCTTTTTAAACTTATTTAAATTTTTTTTTAAAACTATTTTAAAAATTACTAAAAAAATATTTTAAAATTTATTTAAAACTTATTTTTAAAATCATTTTTAAAATTATTTAAAAATTATTTTAAAAATCATTTTTAAAATTCTTTTATAAATTATTTAAAACATATTCTAAAAATCATTTTAAAAACTCTTTTAAAAATTATTTAAAACTTATTTTAAAAAACCCTTTTAAAAATTATTTTAAAATCATTTTAAAAACTCTTTTTAAAATCATTTTTAAAAATTATTTTAAAAAATTATCTAAAAACTATTTTACATATTATTTTAAAAATAATTTAAAACTTTTTTTAAATGATTTTAAAAATTCTTATAAAAATAATTTTAAAGTTATTTTAAATCATTTTAAAAATTCTTTTAATAATTATTTTAAAAATCAAGTTAAAAATTATTTTAAAAATTATTGCAAAACTCTTTTAAAAATCATATTAAAAATTATCTTAAAAATTATTTAAATACACTTTTAAAAATCATTTTAAAAATCCTTTTTAAAATTATTTAAAAATTCATGTAAAAATTCTCTTAAAAATTATTTTTAAAAATTCTTTTAAAAATCATTTTAAAAATTCATTTAAAAATAATTATAAAAATTGTTTTAAAATTACTTAAAAATTCTTTTAAAATTTTTTAGAAATTGTTTTTAAAATTATTTCAAAATTATTTTAAAAATTATTTTTAAAATCATTTAAAAAATTCTTTTAAAAATTATTTAAATATTCTTTTTAAAACTATTTTAAAGATCATTTAAAAAAATCTTTTAAATATTATTTTTCACTTTAGTAAAATTTTGTTAACTTAAAAATAAAAATTATTTATATAGATTACTTTAACTTTGAAAATTATTATTTAGACTTTAAACTTATTTTTAACCTTAAACATTATTTTAACCTTAAAATTATTTTTAAACTTAATTTAACTTATCTAAAAATTAAAACTTATTATTACAATTACAATTAAAATTTAAAAATTTAACTTAAACTTAAATTAACCACTAATATTAATTTAAATCTAAAATCAAAACTGAATTAAACGTTTGTTAATTGTCATTAAACATATTATAAAATTCATTTAAAAATCCTTTTAAACACTGTTTTAGAAATCCTATTAGAAATCCCGTAATGAAAATAATAATAATAATAATAATAATAAATTGTTAGGGCTTTGAAATTTAACACACCCAAACCTTAGCATTATATTAAGGGGGAGGTTTATTTTTTTATGTCCTTAAGTGTTATTTTTTAAATTTTCTCTTTAAAATCTCTTTAGAAAATTCTACCTCAATTTATTTAATTTTTTTTAAAAAAAAAACTTACTTTGAAAATCTTATATTCTTAGTAAATATTTTCAATAGCTTTATTTTAATAATGTCAGGTTCAGGGGAAGCAATAATTATTTTCACATCTATTGTTTTATTAAAAATATTTTTGAAATTAGGTTTTGGAAAATATTTTTCTAAAAATGTATTAGAAATGTGTTTATGAAACCTAATCTTTGTAAAACTAAGTTTTATGTTAAATTTTTTAAACTTGGTCTGAAAACTGGTTTTGAAAATCGAATGTTAGAAACTTAGTTTTCAAATTATGATTTTTTCAAACTTAATGTTGGAAATTAATTTAATAGAAACTTAGTTTTGTAAATTAGATTTCACAAACTTAACTTTGAAAAATTTAATTTTGAACATTGAATCTTACCTGATTTTTAAAACTTTACTTTTGTAAATTTATCTCTATAAAATTCATGTTTGAAAAAAAAATGTTTCAAGTTAAGTCCATTTTGAAAATTTTGGAACATATAAACTTATGTTTGGAATTTTTGGATTCTTCTTAAAACTTATCTTTCAAAAAATTAATCTGCAAGATATGTTACAAAATTTGTTATCTTAGTCATTTTTCAAAACTCAGCCACTTTGAAAAGTTATTAAAAATTACTCTTTCCAAGTTATCTTTCTTATAACTTAGCCATTTTGAAAAAGGATAAGAGATATTTTTTTTAACTCCTCTGAGTCGATTTGATTTGTGCTTGCACTCTTTTTGCAATATTTTTGTATTTATGATTATTTGATCCATGTTTATATTTGATGAATGCCAAACGGGGAGGGTTAGGTGGTTAAGTTAGCTAAAATAAATTGAAAATAAAAACTAACTTAAAAACCTGTTAATGCTTGTTTTAACTTGACATTTACACTAACTTAACCAAGTTGTCATTCCATCAAAAAGGGGGAGATTGTTAGTACGGGTAGAACTAACAGTCGAACCCAGGTTTTAATGAATGATAAAATAGGTTAAGTTAGTTTTGTTGTTGATCTAACACTCTGACCGAGGGTGCAGGAGAAGTCCAGACAGGTTGACGGGTTCACCGGATGTCTAGCACGAAGCCTAGCTAGGTCGACGGGCCGATCGGATAGCTGGCACGAAGTCCAAATAGGTTGACGGGTTGACCGGACGTTTGGCACGAAGTCCAGCTAGGTCGATTGGCTGACCGAATAGCTGGCTCTAAGTCCAGACGGGTCGAAGGGCTGACCGGACGTCTGGCAGGTAAGTGGAGGTAAGTCACTAGAGGGGAGTGACTGTGAGGACACATTCCCGGGAAGGGAACTTAGGCGCCGATCTGACTTAGAGCCATCTCGGAACTCTAAGTCGAGATCTTGACTAGATTTCGATCTCATAGAGACGGAATCTAATTACTATTTTTCTTATCTATAAAACTATGCTAACAATCTATGTTGCAGGGTATAATTGCCTCAGACTAATGTTTTTCTTGCATGAAGGAGTTTTCTGGAAAACTTGGGTCCGGGCGCCCGGGAGGTATCCAGGCGCCTGGAGGTCTGGGTGCCTGGGAGGTACCCGGGCGCCCGGAGGCAAATTCTATCATCTTTGCGTCGCCACCACGTGGTGTGTGAGATATCGAAAAATTAAATAAATAGGGTTATTTCAGAAATAGCCTTATAAAATTTTTTCAGAAATTTTTGGAATTTTCTGGGAATTTTTAGGAGCTTGTATGACGGGTTTTGAGGGGATGAATTAATGGATTCAGATAAAGTCTATTTGGGATACCTATTTAAGTGAGGAGATGATTATTTATATAAATTCCTTTTCTTATTTCTTTTTCCCCATCGCCATTATTTCCTCCCCAATCTAAATCGCCGAACCCGAGCCGCCTTCACCCTCCTTCCCCGATCTCCTCTCTCCCTTCTCTCTGTTCTCCGGGCTACAGACGCCGATGCCGACAGGATTAGGGCTCCAGCTCCGGCGATCGTTGGTGTCACTTGAGGAGGAAGCTGCTGGATTGAGCTCAGATCTGGCCGACGCCTTTCATCTCCGGGCTACAGACATTCCCGTCTTCTTGCGCCGATCACTGAGGCCATTGAATCGAGCGAGATCCACTCGGTCGCCGATGTGGAAGAGCAATTAGGGCTTCAAGGGTAAGCCATCGAACCTTATTCCTTCTATTTCTTTGATTTGTGCCCTAGTTCGAGTCTTCTTCTCCGGTTCTTGCTCGCCTTCTTGCTGATGGTTCGCGATCTCAGGTTAGGTCAGGGATTTCTTCCTTGTTGTTGTTGATTGAAGGTCAGAGAAGTCCCTGGTGTGCAGAATCTAATCAAGCGACACCTTTTGGAGACAATCGGTTGAGGTAAGATTAAGGTGTTGTTTGATCTGTGATTTCCATGGTTTGATCTCCTATTTGATCTATGATCTTCAATCTTAATTGATCAAAGAATTTCGGTTTGATTCATTGCCTGATTTGATTGATTCCAGTGAGGATCTATTTTGTGGATTTCAAATTGAATGCTGTGCGTTATTTGATCTAGTAATTCATCCTGTTACTGGCAGCAACAATCCCTGCTGTAGATCAACAATCAGGGCAATGAATTGAGGTCCTATTTCTGTGGGGTTTCTATTGGTTGCTACAGCCACCTCATCCAGTAGCTCTTCTGGTTCCAGCTATCAATAGCAGTGTGTAGAATTAGGTATGTTTTGGATTATGATTAGTTAGGATAAATGATCTTAGTTGTAGATCATAGTGAATTTAGATTACATGATCATGAGTTAGATGATTAGCTATGATCTTGATACCTATTGATAATTTATTCATCATTAGGTTGTGTAGATTAATTAGGTTATATGGATTTAGGTTTTGGATTTCTATCTAAAGGATTGTTTGGGGTTAAGGTAATTAACCCTAATTAACCATTAGATTTATTTATGAAGGTTGTGATGGTGTTTGATTAGGGTTTTTACCCTAATTTAGTTTTAGGGATTTTATTTAGCTATTCTTTGGATTTAGATAAATAATATATATATATATATATATATATATATATATATATGTTGTTTGACGCAGGACTCTGATTCGAGACGGGCATCTCGACTTCGGATTTGGATTGACTGTACCTTCTATTTGAGGCGAGTACCCTTTGACTTATCTTTTCGATATTATCTTATGATATGTGTAGTTTATATATAATTACTAGTAGTAGATGGTAGATTTATCTCTTCCTTGGTCTTAGCTTAGTTGATACCTATCACATGCTTCTACTGTTAGATGTTTTACATTAGTGTGGTTTACTTTTATCTCTTGCCATGTGTATATGTGTTCGTGGTTATGGTTACTTGTGGTGCTTATCTTCCCATGATTAGTTGCTGGAGATACTGGTTATATATTGTTGGATTCATGTTGTTTATATCTCTGTTATATATACGTTTATCTTTTTGGCACCTATGCATATGGAGGAGGATATGTTCAGGTATGACATTCTGTAGCCGCATGCACCATATCGCATGATTGCATGCTGGGCGATTGACGACTCCATTATTGTTGAGCTCGTCGGCCGGCTACATGAGGGCCTGCACACAACGTGTCCACTGTATGGGTAGTGGCACAGCACTCAGGGTGTGTATGGTAGGTTGCTCTGTCGAGGGCTCCGCTGGTACACTCATGGGTTAGTGTTACACAGCGTGGTAGCAGGACAGGGATCCCTCCCCATCATCGCGTGCCGGGAGATGAGAGCATTGCGCTCCCTCACTATGTTTGAGGTAGGAGGATAGGTGTATTCCGACAGCATCCCGTCCACTCGGTCACTCATCAGGAGTAGTGATCGCAGAGGGCACGGTGTCACAACCCTACCCACTCGGTCTCACCATTGCGTGTGAGATGGCAGACTGGCGTCAGGGGTGACCAGGGCATGTCATTTGCATCATACGCACAGATTGCATTCTTTGTGATGATGCATTTTGGTGATTGCATATGAGTGACATGCATATAGGATACATGCTTTTGCTCTGACTATTTTTATTTGTGTATGATCACAGTCAGTTGCACAAGCCTCGCAGGTGAGTACAGTTTATTTCAGTTATGCATTTTCTTATTATTCTTGCTATAGATTGTACTTTATGCCTATTGCTGGTTACTACCGTTTATTCAGCTATGCATATGTGTTATACTGATAGGAGACTGTACTATAGGCTTTATGATTTAGGAGACTATACCTTAGGATGTTACTGGTAGTTATATGTTGTTGTACATATCTATTGGATTACCTGCTGAGTTCTTTGAACTCACCCCGTTGTTACTATTTTTCAGGTTGAGACCGTCAGGAGAGATTCCAGTTGCTAGCCCCTTCATTACGAGGATTTCTTATTTTAGATTTCTGTTATTGTTTCTATGCATATACTTGTAACACCCACTAAGCTTTTAAGATAAATATGAGAATGATGAATTTGCCTTAGAAAAATATTAGTAGAATGTTGAACCAAAAAGAAATAAAAATAGGGAGTGGTCAAGGATTGAACCTTGAACCTCTCATGATGTAAATGATAGGATTAATGGGTAATAACCAGTTGGGATAGGAATGATATATTGATAGCAAAGGAGGAAAACTCATGATAAGGATGAGAGTAAAAAGCTAGCCAAAAGAAAGCAAGAAAAGAGCAAGAGAAAGGCAACTTGCCTTCCTTCTTTTCTCTCCCTCTTCCTCTCCCTTTGCCATGACTTAAAGAGGACAATTAAGGGGATTCATTCCCCCTTGTTTCATAATGAATGATGAGAACAAATAAATAAATAAAATAAAAAGAAAAAAAAAGGGGCTAAGGGAGAAGGAAAGCAAAAACCAATTTTGCTACCTCTTCCCCCTTAACATAAAAGGGAGCATGTAAAGAGAAGATTTTATTTTTCTCTCATTTCTCTCATTCTCTCCTCTCCACCACCGAGAGCCTCAGCCCCCTCTCCTCCATTTTTGGCCCCCAAAACAAGGTTCCTCCTAGGATACAAGGAAGGCTACCAAGGGAAATCAAAGGAGGAGAACAAGAAGAAGAGACCCTTTCTTCCATCACCACACTTTAGAACCACAAGCGAAAAGGAAGTAAGTATCCCCTCACCTGTGGTACAAGTGGTTTTAATGTGTTTTTGGATTTTATGAGGATTTTAAAACCTAGAAACAAAGTTGTGAAAATTCGGCCAAAGAAAGGACTTGTTGATCCTAGGAATGTTTAATATAAGCCTTGATTCATGATAATTTTTCTATGCTTTGTAAGAAGGTTTTCTCTCATGTTTTTATATATATGTGATGCTGGATTAGAGATGTACCTAACTCTAGAGTTATGGCCAAAAAGGTTTTATAAGGGCTAGGGAATTTATTTGTTTACCTAACTTGCACAAAACCCTCTAAATAAATGGTTAAGGATCCATTATTGTTTTCATACTTGAAGGTTACTTGGAACCAAAAGTACCCCACTCACAAGTTTCGGCCAAGGAAGGGTTTAGGGTTAGGAAGACTTTGAATATAAACTCACCATGTTTATATGATAGAATATAGAGTTTCTTAAAGAGTTGCATGCTTGTATGTTGATAGAAACTCATGAACATCACTTTTAATGTTTCGGCCATGGTAAGGTGGATGGTTTAGAATAGCTTAAACAAATTTTTTTTAAATGCTCAAAACCTCCATGACAATAAGATATGAAAGTTGTTTGATGCTCCCATGCTTAATTAGAGTATAGGAAAATTGGTTGCATGATATATGATAATTATGA
Organism: Zingiber officinale; assembly: GCF_018446385.1. Taxonomy (NCBI): domain Eukaryota; kingdom Viridiplantae; phylum Streptophyta; class Magnoliopsida; order Zingiberales; family Zingiberaceae; genus Zingiber; species Zingiber officinale. The sequence goes on from NC_056006.1 coordinate 44,474,805, forward strand.
CCACAAGGGTCCTAACTTGTTTGTGAACCAAACTTATATATATAGTTTCTTTGATATTTTTGCCATAAAACTTGTTTAGGTTTTCCATACTTTAGGCCACCTAAAACCTAGTTTAAAGACTTGGAAGGTTTCGGCCAAACATATGCTATGAGATAAAGAAAGGAAAAACCTAGGAAACCTAAGACACAATTTAAATGTATGCTTATAGTGCTTGACTTTTATACATGTTATGAAATGTGTTATGACTTTCTATGCTTTTATGCCATTTGAACAAATTCCATGCTTGATGAGGTTCGGCCATGTAGGGTTTAAAGACCTAGAAACCTTAAAATTTAGACCTCATGTGTTAAAGATGCTTCTTATGAAATTGAGATAACATGTTGATTGTGTTCACATGCTTATATATTTAACTATGATTCAAATGGACACCTTAAAGTCTCGACCATGAAGGGATACATGCCTTAGAAACCCTAGAACTTACATTGAACATGCTCATGTCACTCTCCATGGAATATGAAATGTAGAAAGCTAAAAATTCACATGCTATATGTTGTTAGTGACCTAAATTGATGCTAAGGGAAGTTTCGGCCATGACCACTTGTATGATGCCATTTATAAATTTATACATGATGTTAGAGTAAGTTCACATGCTTGTATGCTTGCTTGAAAACCTAAATGAGTACTTGTAAGTTTCGGCCATGACATAATTTTAAGGGCTTAAAGGATTTAGGAACTAACTCAATTGTGCTTACCATATTCCTTGAAACAAATGCTATAAATATGGTTAAGGTTTCCATGCTTTATGTCATTTAGAACCTTGTTTCACACTTGTTAAGGTTCGGCCAAATGAGGTTTAAGGACTTGGAGAACTTAGAGTCCAAGTAAATCTTGTTTATAATACTTCCTATGAAAATGATATGTGGATGAATTAGGTTCTACATGCTTGGATGTTGTTTAAAACCTAAATTGGCACCTAAGAGGGTTTCGGCCAAGATAAGAACCCAAAGGACTAGGAAGCTTAGTACCCAAATTAATCATGTTACATTGTTCCTTATGATTGGATGAGCACATGATACACTTTTATGCTTAGACATGTATGCTTGTGAGCTATACAAGATGAGAATTTCTACGATATGTTATGAGTTCAAAATATGCATGCTTTATGTTATGATATGTGGGTAAATTTTACATGCTTTGATGATATGATATGAGCTGAAAATATGCATGCTTATGTTATGATATGTGGTTAAATTATGCATGCTTGATGATATGCTTTATGCTTAAGATATGCATGTTTTTATGATCTATGCCTAAGTGATGCATATTGTTATGATATGATGTATGTCTAAGTGATGCATACTTTTATGGTATGATGTATGCCTAAGTGATGCATACCTTTATGACATGATGTATGCCTAAGTGATGCATACCTTTATGATATGATGTATGTCTAAGTGATGCATACTTTTATGACATGATGTATGCCTAAGTGATGCATACTTTTATGATAGGATGTGTGCCTAAGTGATGCATGCTTTTATGATGTATGATATGTATAAGTATGACATGTACTTTACTTTATATGGCTTGTACCAAGGGTGAGCTCCATAAGTGTCCCGGGGTCGATGGAATAAGACTCGGGCCTCGTTAGGGATGGACTCCTAAGTGCCCCTAGGTCGATAGAGTAAGACTCGGGCCTAGTATGTTGCCTTGTAGGGTTCAAGACTTGCTACCTTGGACCTACATAGGTTGCGCACAATATGTAAGTGGTACATAGCCGGGATCCCCTTTAAGTTGAGATTATGTTCAAGTATATATGTAAGAAGAAATGGTTTTAAAGATCATGAGACATACACATGTTTTTCGGATACATGTTTTTAAAAATCATATTGCATATACCTTATGATGATTTATGATATGCCATGGTTAGATATGATTATGTTATGTTCTATGATATGCCCATGTGTAGGATATGCCATGACTCCTTATGACGATATGCCATGATTAGATACGATTATGTTATGCTTCATGCTATGCTTTACGCTATGATATACCATGACTAGTTATGATTTCTTCATGTTGCATGATATGCTTAAAAGAGTATGTTACATTATGTCATGACTAGTTGAAATGATGCCATGTTGAGACATTCTTTGATTATACTATGATTTTCGGTTTTAGTGAGTAGGAAAGGAACTTACTGAGCCATGAGTGCTCACAGCTTACTGTCCTTGTACCACAGATAAAGGAAAAAGCTGGATGAGCTAAAGGAGCAGCAGGAGAGGCAAGGAGATGTGTGTGGCAGTGGCTAGGCAACCAAATAAGAACCTGCTTTAAAAACTTTTAAAGAACTATGCTTTGGTATCATGAATTGTAGTACCGTATGTGTGACTTGATGTTATGTTTCTACTAATTTTGATATCATGTTATTGAGGCCATGATAGTGTAGTTCGGATTTGATGAAAGGGAAAACAAAAGAAAAGTTTTTATTAAACTAAGAGAATTATTTTAAGTCTACCGCTGTTTTAAAAAGAAAAATTTGTACATAGAGTATCGTAGCCCCGTCCCTTAGGGTTAGCAGGGAGGGCGGGCGTTACAATACTGATGAGGTGGGTTTGTATTGTGGACATTGAACATTCGGGTTTGCTACTTTTGTTTTCCGCTACGGATTTTCTCATTACTTCGTGGATTTGTTTTCTTCGTTGTAGTGGAGTAGGAAGTTTACATATATCTTCGAGGATTCTTTATCGTCATTTCCCTATTAAACTGCGTGGATTGATTTTATGTTGAACTGTGTGGAAATGTTGATATAAACTGCGTGGTTTGTTTCTTATTTGTATTGTATTGTTCCGGCCGTGTGTGGCTGATGTATAGATATATGTATTCTGGATTCATATTGTCACCCATACAGGGGAGATGTTGTCAAAATTTCTTCTGGCAGGGACTACCTGGGGCGTGACATGGTTCCTCCTGGTTGGGTCGGCTACGTCATGGTCGAGGTGCCCTGAAGGTTCCAGGCACCCCGAGCCTCCTATATAAGGAGGGTCAAAGGCGGAGCTCTGATAACAACTCAGAGAACAAGATTTTCTACTCTTTGCTTTGTTGTACTCCTGCGACGCTGCAAAGCTCTTCTAACGACCTGCGATTCAAGTGTTCTTTCTTATTGTTGTCAGTATTATCTTTTAATAGTTCTTGTACTTGATATTGTAATTCTATTTATGAACTATTAGTGATTGCCCAATGAAAGCACTCAACGAGTGCGGGCCTTGGAGTAGGAGTCCACAAAGGCTCCGAACCAAGTAAAATTGGTCTGAGTTAGCATTGCTTTCTATTTTCGCTGCGTACTCGCTATGATTTGTTTTTAATCGCTATTCACCCCCCCCCCCCCCTCTAGCGAACTCTTCACGATCCAACAAAAGGTACTCCATATCGGAAAGGTAGAAAACCTTTCTTGGAGTTTTGCATGCTAAAACGAGCTAGGATAGTATGATGTATGAAGCTTGGGATAAGCACAATATCATTTTCTTACGATCCCTTATTACTTTGATCCCAAGAATATGTCCACATTCTCCCAAGTCCTTCATATCAAACTGCTTGGATAGGCATACCCTTACGTCTGACAACACTTTGACATTGTTGCTAATAAGAAAAATATCATCTACGTATAGTACAAGAAATACCACCACATTTCTGTCACTTTTCTTGTATACACAAGACTCATCTGGACACTGAATGAATCCATAAGACTGGATCACTTCATCAAACCGGATGTTCCAAGTGTTGGTGCGGGAAGCATCCAACGATCGAACCTAAGTTTTGATAATGGCAAAGGGATTCAAAGTTAAGATTCATTGTTATCTAATGTGCTTAAATGAGATTTCAGGAAAGTTCTAACTGCGGTTAGGCAGGTGGAAAAACCTAAAGGGCGGTAACCTTAGGTCCTAGGGGGTGGTAACCTTAGGTAAAGAAAAATCCTAAGGGGTGGTAACCTTAGGTCTTAGGGGGTGGTAACCCAAGGTGAAGGAAAATCCTAAGGGGCGGTAATCTTAGGTCCTAGGGGGTGGTAATCCTAGGTGGAGGAAAATCCTAGGGCGCGGTAACCTTAGGTCCTAAGGGGTGGTAACCCTAGGTGGAGAAAAACCCTAAGGGGCGGTAACCCTAGGTCCTAGGGGTGGTAACCCTAGGCAGAAAGTCCAGTCGGTTTGGAGGACCGGACTGACACCCGGTAATCTCTCCTGAGGGGAGTAGGTGAGGACGCGTTCCCCGTAGAGGGAACAGTAGGCGTCGGGTCGACCTAGGGTGGTCGGAAATCCGAAGTCAGACCCGGACAGTCCGATGACTGTCAAACATTTAATTTATCATGTTTAAATCTATTCTAACTTTGTCTTGCAGGGTACGATGTTGTTTTGGGACTAACATATCTTGTAGGTACAAAAGGAACAAGTTAAGCCTCGGATGAACAGTGTCCGAGGCGCCTCCATGGAGCTTGGAGGCGCCTAGGGTGCAAGCCAAAGCCAGTTGTCCAGAGGAGCTGGAGGCACCTTCATGGGGACTGAAGGCACCTTGGACTACGGCTCGGAGGTGTAACGCCCGCCCTCCACTCCTGCCTAGTGAGGACGGGGTTACTTTCTTCTACTTTACATATCGTACGTACAAATAGTTTTCTTTTTCATTTTTCTTTTCAAAACAGCGGAAGTAATTGTTCATTTAAAACATAACTAATCATACCAATATGCTCAGCATGGTTATAAACTTAAGGAATCATAATCATCCATTCCTAACATAAGCGTAAGTAAAAATAGTCATTCAAGTCATCAACATAAAATAAGCATAAGCAGGCCATTTATTTCTTTTAGCCAAGCCACCACCACACACATCTTTTGCCCCTCCTGCTGCTCCTTTAGTTTATCCATCCTTTACCTTTATCCGTGGTACAAGGAAAGTAAGCTATGACCACACAAGGCTCAGTAAGATCCTTTCCTACTAACAAAAACCTTGCATATCATATAAGAGTAATCATATCACATATCATAGCACGAATGAAACTCATATCATGGCATAAATGGAAATCATATCATGGCATAAATAAAAGTCATATCATAGCATAAAGTGAGCATCATATCTTGGCATGAACTTATCATATCATAGCATAAAATAAACATCAAATCATGACATAAACTTATCATGGCATAAATGGCATTCATATCATAATGTAAAGTAAGCATCATAACATATCATGTCATATCATAAAAATAAGCATCATGACATATCATATCATAGTATAAAGAACATCCTATCATAGCATGTGAGTAAGCATCATATCATATCATTCCATATCATAAACATATATGCAAGATGTCCTTAAAATCATGGATGATGTCATGCGCAAGATGCTTTTCAAAACATGCTTCATGTCATGTGCAAAATGTCTTAAAAATAATATCATATAGTACTTAAAAATAATCTCAACATGAGGGGGCCCGACTTAGTACCACATACATACATAAATGCGCGCATCCTATGTAGACCCAAGGTAGCTAGTCTTGAACCTACTAGGAAACTAGGCCCGTAGCTCGACCTAGAGGCACGTAAGGAGCCCACCCTTTACTAGGCCCGTTTCTTAGTCCATCGACCTAGGGGCGCATAAGGAGCCCACCCTTTTGGTACAAGCCATACAAAGTAAAATATTATGTCATATACATATCCTATACATGTCATTCATAGCATATCATATTCATGTCATTCATAGCATATCATGTACATGTCATTCATAGCATATCATATTCATGTCATTCATAGCATATCATGTACATGTCATTCATAGCATATTATATTCATGTCATTCATAGCATATCATGTACATGTCATTCATAACTTTTCATAACATAGAGAGTGCTCCTAGTCCCACTTGATAGGGAATCAACTCTTAGGCCTTTCACTTAGCTTGTCATAAAGAGTGCTCTTAGTCCCAACAATAGGGAAGAATCTCTTAGGCCTTTTCTTTTCATTTCATAAAGCATACATACTTGAGCATTTTACATATCATAGGAGACATTTTCATGCATGATTCATAAGCATACATAAATGAGCATTTAACATATCATGGAAAACATAAGCATGCATGGAACATAAGTTAGCATCTCCTAATTCATATCATAGCAAAGTGAAGCACATAGAGAGTCATAATTGGGTCTCAACATCAACCTACTAAGGGTGGCCAAAACATGCAAGGGTCCACCTAGGTTGCAAGCAATCATAATAGCATATAACCCTAAATCAATTTCATAACATTTATCCTAAGGAACATCATAAGCATATTAAATTTTGGTTCTAAGCTTCCTAGGTCTAAACTTCACAATGTGGCCGAACCATACAAGGCCTAGATCTAGGTTACAAATAGCATATAAACATGTGAACCCTAAACAATTTTCATAACATTTATTCTAAGCAACAACATGAGCATATTGAGTTTAGGTTTCAAGCTTCCTAGGTCTACAAACTATAAGTGGCCGAATGTTATAAGGTGTGGAGCTAGGTTCTCAACCAAATACAAGCATGAGCATATCATGTTAATTTCATATCATATCATAGGGAAAAACATGAGCATGTTAGAGTTGAGTTTAAGCTTGTCTAAGCCTTAAATTCTAACTTGGCCGAAAGTTTTCAAGGTGGAAACCTAGTTCTAAACAACATGAAATCTTAAGTACATCAAGTTATCTTCATACCATATCATGAGGAAGATCATAAGCAAGTTAGATTTGAGTTTGAGCCTCATTAGGGTTTTTAATCCTTTCATGGCCGAAACCTTAAGGTAAGGTTCACCTAGTTCCAAACAACATACAAGCATGCAACATCAAGGAAACATTCATAACATATCATGAGGAAGGTCATAAGCATGTTAGTTTGAGTTTTAAGCTTCTCTAGGGTTCTTATTCCTTCCATGGCCGAAACACTCAAGGTAAGGTTCACCTAGTTCCAAACAACATACAAGCATGAAACCTCAAGAAACATTAATAACATATCATGAGAAAGATCATAAGCATGTTAGTTTGAGTTTTAAGCTTCTCTAGGGTTCTTATTCCTTTCATGGCCGAAACTCTTAAGGTAAGGTTCACCTAGTTCTAAACAACATACAAGCATGAAACCTCAAAGAAACATTCATAACATATCATGAGAAAGATCATAAGCATGTTAGTTTTGAGGTTGAGCTTCCATAGGGTTTTTAATCTCTTCATGGCTGAACCCTAAGGTGAGGATTCACTTAGTTCTAAGCAACAACAATCATGAAATATCAAGGAAATATTCATATCATATCATGAGAGAAACCCTAAGCATGTTGGTTTTGGTTTTAAGCTTTCATAAGTCTTACAACTCATCATGGCCAAAAGTTTCAAGGGAAACCCTAGGTTTTTAAGCCATCTAAACTTGAAGAAAAACCACATAACTACTTGTACCACAGGTGAGGGGATACTTACATCCTCTTGCTTGGTCTTTTCTTAAGATAAAGATACCCTTGAGAAGAAGAAGAAGAAGCTCCTCCTTCTAGTATTTCCTTCGCTTCTCTTGCTTGTAAGAAGTAGGTCTTGAGGCTTTCTTCTTGAGGTTTAGTTTTCCTTAGGAACAAAACTAAGATTGGGTTTCGGAAATTTGGGAGAGGGGAGGCTCTAGGTTCGGCAATGGTGAGGAAAGGAAGAAGAAAATAAAATCCCTTTCCCTTTTTCTCTCTTATGCTCAGTGGGAGGAAGAGGCAAAGATAAGTTTTTGCCTTCCCTTTCTCATTAACTCCTTCCTAATTATCCTTAATGAGGCAAGGTGCCCCCATTCATCCCCTTAATTCCTCTCATCTCATTCCCTCATGCATCTCCACGAAAATGGAAGAGAAGGAGGAAGGAAAAGACAACTTGTCTTTTGCTAGTTTTCTTCTTAATCATGAGAAGGAGGAAGAAAGTTACTTGATGTTTTCTTGCTTCCTTCTCTTAATCATACTTTTACCTTTATCTACAATTTCCATTCTCTATTCAACAATAATTTATGATGGCCTAGTGGTCAATCCATAATCCTTAGCTTAAAAAGGTTCAAGGTTCAATCCTTGACCAATTCCTTTTCTTTTATATATACTTTTTGGCTCTGTCTTATCTTTTTATTCTAAGAGAAAATCTTCACATACTTAGCTTAAGAAATTCATGGGTGTTACAGGAGGCGCCTTGGAGTAGCTTGAAGGCACCTTCAAGTGGATGAGGTGTGACCAGTTCGATGTTGATCCACGCGGCTGACTCGGGAAGGTTGGAGGCGCCTTGGATGGCGTTGGAGGTGCCTCCAGCACTGTATAAAAGAGGAGTTCGAGCAGCTCCTTTAACAATCAACGAATAAGCGATCCTTCTTCCGTGTGCTGCTCAAGAAACGTTCCAAAACTGCTGTAGCAACATCCCGACAACCCGAAGCTTCAGATTTAGCATTTCTTGTTGTCGGTATAATTTTTACTACTTTTGATTGTACTTAGATTGTAATAATTTTGCGAGATATAGTTGTTGCCCACAGAAAGTGATCAACAATCACGGGCCTTAGAGTAGGAGTCGCCCAAGGCTCCAAACCAAGTAAATCACTTGTGTTCGCGTGTTGTTTGTTTTATTATTTCCGCTGTGTTACTTGTCGTCTTTACGAAACTGAAACGAGTGAAAGCCACGAGCGTTATTCACCCCCCCCCCTCTAGCACTTTCGATCCAACAATTGGTATCAGAGCGGGGTCGCTTCGATTTGGTGCAACCACCAATCAAGCAATTTTTTCATGGTATTTTCAGTTTTTCAGAGTTGACCGGAATTAGTATAATTACTATATTCCGATCTATTTCTCATTTGAATCGGTTTTGCTCGAAGCTGGTGCAACACCACTCGAGTTCATTTTTTTTCCATATTCTCGCACTACTAATCCAAGACCAAGTCTTGGAATAGATTTTATTATTTTTGTCGTGCAAGGTATCAATGGCCCAACAAGAGGGTTATAGCACCGTTTGTCCCCCGCTCTTCACCGGAGAAGATTTCGAGTACTGGAAAGGACGAATGGAGAACTTTCTAAAAATCCAGTTCGAGACGTGGATGATCGTCAAGACTGGATTACAACTACCAACCGACGAAGACGGCAAGCCTAGATCCTGCGAGAACTGGGAACCAACTCTAATCAAGAAGGTGAAAGCCAATGTCAAAGCGACCTGCACCCTCCAGTGTGGCCCGACCAAGGAGGAGCTCAATAGAGTTGGACCATTCTCGAATGCCAAGGAGCTATGGGAGAAGTTGATCGAGCTTCACGAAGGGACCTCCGATACCAAAGTAAGTAAGTGAGATTTGTTATTCAATAAATTGTATAACTTAAAAATGCAGGAAGGTGAAACGGCTAGCCAGCTCCACGCCCGAATTCAAGAACTACTCAATGGACTCCATGCAATCGGACAGAAGGTAGATAACCGGGACATCACCAGGTATTCCTTAAATGCCTTTCTGAGGAACACCTTGTGGGCATCCATGGTAGATGCCTACAAGGTTTCTAAGGACCTCTCTACTATTAAATTAGATGAGTTGTTTTCTGAGTTTGAGCTTCATGAACATACTAACTCACGTCCAGCCGAGAAAGGCTTGGCTTTGATTGCAGGTACAAGAAGAGCATGCGAGTTAAAATCAAAACATAGAACCGAACAAGAATTAGAAGACGAACAAGATTCAGAAGACGACGACGAGCTCACAACCGAAATCATCAAACTGATGAAGAAACTCTACAAAAAGAAGGGCTTCAACAAAAAGGATGTCAAAAGGTCATCCATACCAAAGAAGCCCAATCAAGCTCAAAGGTCAAATTCGAGGTGACTTGCTACGAGTGCAATCAGAAGGGGCACATCAAGGTGAACTGCCCGAACCAAAAGGATCCAAAGAAACCAAGAAGGAAGAAGGCTCTGAAGGCAACTTGGGATGAATCTTCTTCCGAGGAATCCGACGATGAAGAAGTCGAGCAGGCAAGCTTCCTCACATTGACAGCCCGGGACTACACAAGAAGCGAGGATGAATCGGAAGCCGAGTCTGAAAGAAGCCACGGATCCACATCTGTTTCCAAAGGGCCAAACCCCTCTATAAATAAATGTCATTTATACAGTTTAATCAATTATTTAATGCATAAAGTAGCTAAGTCCAAAGTTCGAATCAAGTCGCTTCTAAAGGAGGTAACACTCCTTAAAGAAGTGACTAATACCAAATCCTTGACTGATCCAGGTCAGACTGGAACCTCAACTCAAGTTCAAAAACTTGAGGAAGAGAATTCCAACCTGAAAAGTCAAGTCAAGGACTTGAAGACCGCTTTGGAATGGTTTACACTGGGCTCCAAGAATCTTGACTTGATTCTTGGGACACAAAGAGTCATTTTTAATAGAACTGGACTAGGTTTTAAATCTAAAAGGAAATATCAATCCTATCTATCCTTGTCAACAGACCAAATAGTAAACTAGTCCAAGCATGGGTACCCAAGTCCAACTTGGTCAATCAAGTTGGAGTTGGTCAATATTGGGTCCCCAAGGATCAAGTTCATTACCTTGATAAACCTTATCGAGGCTATTATCCAGGGGGAGCGAAAAGAAAAACTATCTTAATAAATTAATAAATAAATAAATAACTATATTAATAAATAAATAAAAACCATCTCAATAAATAAATATAAAATATATATATATATATTGTTGGGGTTTTCGGGCCGTAAAAACCGCTTTTTGCGTTGCGAAAACCCTGAAACCCCAACCACCGGATCCGTGTGAAGATTTAAATTTCGAAAAACATTACGAGTACGAGTTTCTTACACTAGTTCTAAACTAGATCTACAAGGAGAAGGAATTTTACCCTTGATGCGAAGCCCTTCGCAATCCCTCTAGTCCTCGGTTCGTCGGATCTCGAAAGTGTCAAAGTAGACACTTCTCTATATGTATCCACACAAGCAAGAGATGGAGAGGCCAAACAAAAGGTGTGCTAGCACCTATGAAGTGTTCAGCCAAGAGAGGAGAGGGAGAAGAAAATTGAGAGCAAGAGGAAGAAGATGGAATGAATGCCTTGAATGAAAAAAATCAATCTCTTCCACACTAAAGGTGGCCGACCACATAATGGCTTGTAACCCACATGGAATATCAAGAGTCAAGTCTCTTGATCTCCTCCATGAGGTGGCATTTGGTCAAGTCAAACTTGACCAAATGAAGAAGCCTTCATGATGTGGCATTGGTCAAGTCAAAGTCAAGTCAAAACTTGACTCTTCATCTTCCTACTTAAGTCAAGTCAAACTTGACCACTTCTCTCCCTTGGTTGATCTAATCTAACCATTGGTTCAAGTCAATTTTAAGTTAATGAATCTCTATTCATTGAATTAAATTAATTAAATGAGTCTAAGTCCAAATTAGACTCACTTAACACATGAACCAACTTGAGTCCAACTCAATTAGCCTAATTTGGATTACTGTTAATCCAATTTGGTTCATCATATGAACCTAATCCTTTTGGTTCATCATATGAACCTAATCCTTTAGGTTCATCAAATGAACCTAATCTCCATCTAATTGCCCTTTGTGTGTGACCCTATAGGTTCTTGTAACGTTGGTAATACTTCTAAACCCATTTAGAAGCATAAGTAATGAGCGGTATCTAGCAACACATCATTACTCCTCAAGTTACAAGAATGTTGAGATCCAACATCACCTTGTGACTACTAATTGTAACTCCTCACAATATATGACAATGTGTCCTTCTATCCTAGACATCTAGATTGATCAATGTGAGGCATAGACCGTGTCATCCTCTAATCAATCTAAATCTTGAACTCCAAGTAGACTCACTCAATCAAATAAGCTCAACATCTCATATTGACTCATTTGGGCATGGCCATGGACTTAGTGGTCTCACTCTATCAAGAATGTCGATGTCACTCTCGTCATATAGGAGGGATAGATCCCATCTACATCACTCACATCCCTCTGCATAATTTGTTACATACCCAGTAATTGCCTTTATAGTCCACCCAGTTACGGGTGACGTTTGACGAAGCCAAAGTACGTAACTCCTTATGTAGGGATCCATGGTGACTTCAGATCCAAGGACTAGTAGTCATACTAATAGCCACATGAGAAAGTATATGACACTCATATAACGATCCATGATACTTTCTCATGGCGGGTCATTCAGTATACATTCTCCAATACATACCCATGTGTCAACTTGATATCTCTATATCCATGACTTGTGAGATCAAGTCATCGAGTTGACCTACATGCTAGTCTCGTCGTATTAACATTGTCCCTGAATATTAATACTCGACTAGGAATGATTAAGAGTAGTGTTCCCTATATCATCTCACTATTGGTTCAACTAACCGATTGATATAGGTAAGAACCCTCTACTCAAGGACGCTATTATACTTAGTTATTTGACACCAATACAAGTAAGTATAATAACCAAAACAAATGTCTTTATTAATATACAAGAATATGATACAATGAGTCCATACAATAATCGTCAAATGATTGGCTCTAGGGCTCTAACTAACATATATATATATATATATATATATATATATATATATATATATATATATATATATATATATAATTCAAACTTTAAATTAAATAAAAGTTATAAAGGAATATGAAGGGAGGCTCCAGAATAGCTGCACCTCCAAAAGGTACCTACCAGGCAGGGTAATTAGGTCAATAATAAAAAGGGCTAAGTTTAAGTTGACCCACGGTACTGGTGAAGTATTGGATGATAGTACGTTAGGGAAGCTTAGTCTATGCATGTCTAGGAAGATATGGCTTCGACCTGGTGCATTTGGCTAAGTGGAACTGACCGAAGCTACCCTTTATGGATCCTAACTAGTTAGACCAAGGTTTTGTACTAAGTTCAGGACTATTTGGAAAACCTCCAAGGCATGGTTACTTTAATGATATCCAAGTGACTCACCATAGCCTAGAAGTTTAGCCAAAGAACGCCTATTTGTTGAGCCCAAAGTTAAACCTGAATCTAACATAAAGTTAAAACAAACCCTACAATTGAACCTAATTCATCTCACAAAATTATAGGATCCCCTGATTGAAAAACTTAGATCGGGTGAGATAATTAAGAATTAGAATTGAAATTAAATAGAAATTCGATTAAATTAAATTAAATTGAAATTAAATTAATTCAATTCAATTAAATTGAAAATCGGTTAATTTACATAATATTAACTTAAATATTTTTTTCAAAATTTAATTAACTTAATATTTTTTAAAATTTTAATTAACTTAGTATTTTTCAAAATTTAAATTAACTTGATATTTTTTGAAAATTTAAATTAGCTTAACATTTTTTCAAAATTAAATTAACTTAATATTTTTTCAAAATTTAAATTAACTTTACATTTTTTCAAAATTTAATTAACTTAATATTTTTTCAAAATTTAATCAACTTAACATTTTTTCAAAATTTAATTAACTTAATATTTTTTCCCAAAATTTAATTAATATTTTTTTGAAATTTAATTAAACGTAATATTTTTTCAAAATTTAATTAAAGTAACATTTTTTTCAAAAATTTAATTAAGTTAATATTTTTTCAAAGTTTAATCAACTTAATAGTTTTTCAAAATTTAATTGACTTAATATTTTCTCAAAATGTAATTAATTTTTTTTCAAAATTAATTATTTTTTTTCAAAATTAAGTAGCCTAAATTTTTTTTTAAAAATAAATTAACTAAAAAAACAAAATTCTTACACGTAGCGCCTCTCGGAGGCGCCTCCCACACAAGGGAGGCACCCTAACAAGAAGCGGGAAAAGTCCTGCCGACTCAACCTAAGGCGCCTTGGATCATCTCCGAGGTGCCTCCAACAACACTTATAAGGCGCCTTAAAACAACGTTTAAGGCGCCTTCAAATCGAGAGATTGCCACAAACAGAAGGCACTTTCTGTCCGTCGGTGTCAAGCTTCTCCACGCCAAACCTCTTCGATCCAAGGCGCCTTCACCCGGATTCCCCCCGTCTAAACTCCTTCAATCATCCTACAATGCATCCTAGGTATATCTTAAACCATCTTACTGTCCTTATATGTTATTTTTTGTAACACCCACAAAACTATAAGATAAGTATATGGGTGTTATTTGCTTTAGAGCATAAGAGTAAGAAGAATCAAAAGAAAAAGAAATCAGAGAAATAAAAAGAAGAGGTGAAGGTTTGAACCTTGAACCTCTCACAAAGGATAGAAATAAAATTATGTATGATAACCACTAGGATAATGAATAACATATGAATGGAAAATGATGGGAATTGTAGTTAAAAATGAAGATATAATTAAGTGAGGGAACAAGAGAAAATCAAGTAGTTTTCTTCCTCTTGTTTACCTCTTGGTAAAGAAAAGGAGTAAGCAAAAGACAAGATGTCTTTTCTATTTTTTTTCTCTATTTTCGTGGGGATTAAGAGAGTGAGGATGAGAAGAGTTAAGGGAGATGAATGAGGACATATTCTCATTAGAAAAGTATATACATGAATTAAGGAGAAAGGGAAGCAAAATTCATATTTGTTTCTTCCACCCACTTAGCATAAAAAGGAAAGAAAGAAAAGGATTTCATTGTCTTTCTTCTTCCTCACCATTGCCAAAACTAGAGCTCTTCTCCCTCATCACCACAAGCCGAGATTAGGTCATCTTCCTAAAAGAAAACTAAGATACAAGAAGGAGCCTTCAAGGTGTACCCTTCCAAGCAAGAGAAATCAAAAGGAGGGCTAAAAGAAGAAGCTCTCTTCTTCCTCTCCACCAAGGGTACCATTTCCTTAAGGATTAACAAGTGAACACTAGGTAAGCTTCCCCTCACCTGTGGTACAATAGCTCATATGGTTTTCCATGAAGATAGATTGCTAAAAAAAAAAACTAGGGTTGCTTATGGAAATTTCGGCCAAGACAAAAGGAAGAGTCTAAGAAATTTTAAACTAGAATGCTTATTCTTCTTCTTGTGACATGTATCTTATGTAGGAGGTTAATCTAATGTTCCTATGCTAGAATGATTAATTAGAACTTAGATCCATGAACCTTAGACTCTCGGCCAAGCATGAACAAGAGGACTAGGTAAGCTAAAGACTCAAACTAAACATGCTCCCTTGTTCTTGTGTTATGTACCCTATGAAAATGGTGTTGTTAACTTTTTCTCTTACTTGTATGTTGATTGAAACTCCATTTTCTTATGCTCATGAATATTCGGCCATGGAAGAACTAAAGGCCTAGGAGAGCTTTAAACCTAAAACTAAGCATGCTATGATTTTTCCTAAGACAAGATATGAAGCTAAAATGTTATGCCTTGATTGTATGTTGGTTTGAAAGTCTATTTTATGCTTATGAAGATTCTGCCATGTTGTGATTTGAGGCCTAGGAAAGTTTAAACCAAGGCTAAGATGCTCATGACCTTCTTGATGAAATGATATGAAACTAGTTTGATGTTCTTAGGGTTGCTTGTTACATAGAAATTTAGTTACATGTAACTTTCGGCCACACTAAGCTTTAGGGCTAGGATGCTTAGATTTTAAACTAAGTTTACTCATAATGTTCTTGTAATAAATGCTATGAAATGTGTTTGTGGTTTCTATACTCTTATGCCACAAGAAACCTAGTTTTCATGCTCACATGTTTCGGCCACCATTGGTTTAAAGGCCTAGGAAAACTTAGAACCCAACTTGGATATGCTCATGATGTTTCTTTTGAAAAATGCTATGAAATGTAGTTGTGGTTTCCATGCTCTTATACCATTAGAAACCTAGTTTCCATGCTCATATGTTCGGCCACTATTGGTCTAAAGGCCTAGGAAAATGTAGAACCCAACTTAGATATGCTCATGATGTTTCTTGTGATAAATGCTATGAAATGTAGTTGTGGTTTCCATGCTCTTATGCCCTAGAAACCTAGTTTTCATGCTCACATGTTTCGGCCACTATTGGTCTAAAGGCCTAGGGAAATTTAGAACCCAACTTAGATATGCTCATGATGTTTCTTGTGATAAATGCTATGAAATGTAGTTGTGTTTTCCATGCTCTTATGCCACTAGAAATCTAGTTTCCATGCTTAATATGTTTCGGCCACCTTGGGTTAATGGGTTTAGGAAGTTTGGAACTTGAACCAAATGTGCTTATGATGTTCCTCAAGAAATGTGTAGGATATTGGCTTAAGGTTCAACACCTTCATGCTACATGTAACCTAGAATAAGGCTTGCTAGGGTTCGGCCATGATAAGGATAGAGGCTTATGGAACTTAGAACCCAAATTAAACATGCTCAAGTTGTTCCTTATGAAATATGATGTGATATGAGTTAGGGTTTTCATGTTTACATGTTGTTTAGAACTTGATTGCTCTTCATGAAGGTTTCGGCCATGAAAGAATTAGAAACCTAGGAGGGCTTAAAAATTTAGGTTAACATGCTTATGATCTTTCTTATGATAGGATGTGAAGTTAGCATGAGATTCTTATGTTTGTATGTTGTCTAGAGTTCAAGTCCCTACTCTTGACTTTCGGCCATAAGAGGTTTAGTGACCTAGATGTGCCTCACATGCTATGCTATAAATTAAGAGATGTTATTTAAATGATTCCATGTATGATTATGTCTTTCTATGATGAGTGATATGTTTATTATGTATGCTTATGACCCATGCATGTGCTATGTGCCCAATTATGCATGCTTTATGATATGATAAATGACATGTCCATTATGTATGTTTATGATCCATGCATGTACTGTGTGCCCAAATATGCATGCCTTATGATGTGATAAATGACATGTTCATTATGTATGCTTATGATCCATGCATGTGCTGTGTGCCCAAATATGCATGTTTTATGATATGTTAAGAAATATGTTATGCATGAAATGGTAAGAACTATGATATGTATGACATGCTACTTTACTTTATGTATGGCTTGTACCAAGGGTGGGCTCCATAAGCGCCCCGGGGTCGATGGACTAAGAAACGGGCCTCGTTAGGGATGGGCTCCACAGTGCCCCTAGGTCGATGGACTAAGAAACGGGCCTAGTATGTATGCCTTGTAGGGTTCAAGACTTGCTACCTTGGACCTACATAGGACGCGCGCATTTATGTATGTGGTACAAGCCGGGGCCCTAATCATGTTGAGATTATGTTTAAGTATGTATATTATAAGTTTTCAAAAGACATGTTGCATATGTTTTATGATGCATGTATAGGAATTCACCTTGCATATACTTTATGATTATGCCATGATATTTATGATGATGTTATGCTATGTCAGGATTCATTTGATGTTCATGTTAGAATATGCTATGATACTTTATGATGATTATGTTATGATATGTCATGATATGTCATGATATGCTGCTTGATATGATAAATTGTTTCCATGCATTTTGGACTTGTGATTTTGATATGCTATACGGTTTTTGTGAGTAGGAAAGGAACTTACTGAGCCATGAGTGCTCACAGCTTACTTTCTTGTACCATAGATAAAGGCAAGGAATGGATGTACTAGGAGAGCAGCAGGAGGGGCTAGAAGGATGTGTGTGGTAGTGGCTTGGCTAAAGGGAAAGACCTGCTTTTGTTAATAAAGAAATATGTCATGTTTATGTTATTTCATTTTGACTCCATGACCTTAATTATGTGTTTGGGTATTATGACTCAAAAATCATGATAAGTATGCTATGTGGTTTTATATGTCTATAGTGATTTTAAAGTAAAAGTTTTTAATTTCTTTAAGTAAGAGTTCCGCTGTGTTAAGTAAGTATGTATGTGTCCAAGTAACCCTCGTCGCCTTAGCAGGAGGGGCAGGGTGTTACAGTTTGGTATCAGAGCCAAGTTTAGTCTTTCCACTACACACATGTCAAGCCTCCATCCTGCCGCTCCAAGTAAGATTCTATATGCTTAATTTAATTTTTGTTTCGAAGATTTAATATTATGCATGTTTACTTATTCTTTGATTTAGTTTAGGTATGCATGATGGTAGGATATGAATAACCTTATGACAGTCGAATAGGAATAACGATAATTTGTTGCTATTTAATGAAGATAAGCATGGCTAGGAGACGCACTACCCGAGCAAACGAGACAGTAACTCCACCAGATCTGACTTAGGTAGTCACCGACCTCCAACGTCAAATCACAGAACAACAACAGTTGATCATGACTTTGATGGGTCAACAAGGAACTCCTACCACCCCACCAGTAATTCAGAACGCAGTACCCGTCGTGCCAATAGTTGCACCAGTACCACCGGTAGCCCCTACCCCAGTGGTTCGACAGGAGACCTACTTGATACAGTGGCTGAGGCTGAAGCCGGAGAACTTCTCGGGTACTTGCGAGCCGTAGGATGCCCAGGCCTGGTTCAAGAGAGTAGAGAGCACAGTGGAACTACTGGACTGGCCCGAATCAGAGAAGATCAAATGCGTATCTTTCTGCTTCTCCGGAGATGCGAGAATGTGGTGGGAAAGAGTTAAAGCTAAGAGGAAAATTAATCTGATGAATTGGACAGACTTCGAGACAGAGTTCTTTGAAGAGTTCTTCCATACGCAAGTGACGAACCGGCATTACGACGAGTTCACCGAGTTCCGGCAAGGTGATTTATCAGTGAACGAAGCAGTAAAGCGCTTCAACCGTCTAGCACGCCTTTGTCCCAAATTAGTGCGTACAGAAAGAGAAAGGGTCATCGACCCGAGATAGCACTGAACGTGGCCGGCGGAGTTAATAGACCGCAGACTACAGAGGAATTAGTCAGCAGTGCATTGATTATGGAACATTATCAGAAAGCAATGAAGGAGAATAAAGGTCAGACACGAGCCGAAGGACAGAGACCCCAGAGTACCAAACCAGGCTGGA
Organism: Zingiber officinale; assembly: GCF_018446385.1. Lineage (NCBI taxonomy): Eukaryota > Viridiplantae > Streptophyta > Magnoliopsida > Zingiberales > Zingiberaceae > Zingiber > Zingiber officinale. Next base: position 44,493,671 of record NC_056006.1, read on the forward strand.
AAGGAACTTCTACCGGAAAAAGAAAGCAGTGGGACAACAAAAAAAGTGGGTCAGTGAATAAGCAACCGAGATACCCCCAGTGTTCTGTTTGTGGGAAGCTGCATTCTGGATTATGTCACAAAGGTACATGAAAATGATATAATTGCGGACAGGAAGGACATTTGGCCAGAGACTGTCCTACTCAGTTTCATGCACCATTCCAGCAGAATAACCAGAACAAGAGTGCCCCTTCACAGTTACACCAGATGCAAACTGCTATAGAAGGGACTTCGATCAGCCAAGGGAGATTGGAAGCCCCGCCAGCGACGACGAATGCCAGGGTTTTCACGATTTCTAGTGAAGACATGGCGAATGCCTCTACTATCGTTACAGGTCAGCTGCCTATTTTTAATCAGCATGCGTTAGTATTATTTGATACGGGGGTGACACACTCGTTCGTCTCAACACCATTTACAAAGAAATTAGACATACCACCTCAAACACTAAATGGTACGTTCTTAACAACCCTACCATCCGGGGGAAGTTTTGCCATCGGATCATATGCTGCGGGTCGTACCTATCCGAATCGCAGACAGAGAACTCTACTGCAATCTGATAGTACTTGACATGCGGGATTTTGACATTATACTGGGCATGGACTTCCTGAGCAAGTACGGCGCCTCAATCGAGTGTCGTAATAGGAAGGTAGTCTTCCGACCTGAAGCAGAACCGATATTTGAATTTATTAGGGAATCTAGGAAAGAAACTGAAAGATTCTTATCAGCAGTAAAGGCACAAAGTATGGTAGACAAAGGTTGTAAAAGATTTCTAGCGCACGTGGTTGATACAAGACAAGCCGGAAGCCAGAAGCTAGAAGAGGTCAGAGTAGTATGCGACTATCCGGAAGTATTTCCTAATGAACTACCGGGATTAGCACCTGATAGAGAAATAGAATTTACGATTGAAGTAGTTCCGGGTACTAAACCAATTTCTAAAGCAGCTTACCGGATGGCACCGACTGTGTTGAAGGAACTTCAAGAACAGCTATGGGAGTTACTTGACAAGGGACTTATTCGCCCTAGTCACTCTCCATAGGGAGCACCGGTACTATTTGTGAAAAAGAAGGATGGATCTATGCGAATGTGTATAGATTACCGAGCACTGAACAACGCGACAGTCAAGAACAGATACCCCCTTCCGCGGATCGATGATCTGTTTGACCAATTGAAGGGAGCAACTGTTTTCTCAAATATTGACTTAAGGTCTGGCTATCATCAAGTGAAAGTGAAACAAGAGGATATACCAAAGACAGCCTTTCGAACAAGATACGGGCATTACGAGTTTGTAGTTATGCCCTTCGGAGTGACAAATGCCCCTGCTGTGTTCATGGATTTGATGAATCGGGTATTTGCGACGTATCTCGACAAATTTGTGATTGTCTTCATTGACGATATTCTCATCTACTCGAGAACCCAAGAAGAGCATGCCGAACACCTGAATACGGTATTGCAGATCCTTCGGAAAATGACCTTATGCAAAATTCTCCAAATGTGAGTTCTGGCTCGATCGAATATCATTCTTGGGTCATATTATCTCCAAGGACGGAGTAATGGTGGATCCGAATAAGATTGAAGCTGTAAGCAACTGGAATAGGCCAAAGAACGCCAGTGAAGTCAGAAGTTTTCTTGGGCTAGCAGGCTACTACAGGAAATTTGTAGAGGACTTCTCCAAGATAGCAGCCCCGATGACAGTTCTCACCAAGAAGAATAAAAAGTATGAATGGACGGACGACTGCGAGAAGAGTTTTACGGAACTGAAATGTAGACTGACCAGTGCTCCGATTCTTACTCTTCCGGAAAGCAACAAGGACTTTGATATGTATAGCGATGCTTCCTTTTTAGGACTCGGAGCTGTACTTATGCAAGATGGCAAAGTGATTGCCTATGCCTCTAGACAACTCAAAGAACATGAAAGGAATTACCCCGTTCATGATTTAGAGCTAGCAGCTGTGGTCTTCGCTCTAAAGACACGGAGGCATTACTTATATGGGGCTCAGTGCAGGATTTATACAGACCACCAGAGTCTAAAATATTTCTTCACGCAGAGGGACCTAAATATGAGACAACGTAGATGGCTCGAGCTAGTCAAGGACTATGACTGCGAGATCTTTTATCACCCTGGTAAAGCAAAAAAGGTAGCCGATGCACTCAGCAGGAAGTCTGGTACCACCTGACGTAACTATTTTAAGTTCGAGGATGAACTTTCTATGAGGTATGGGGTACAGTAACACCCACAAAACTATAAGATAAGTATATGGGTGTTATTTTCTTTAGAGCATAAGAGTAAGAAGAATCAAAAGAAAAAGAAATAAGAGAAATAAAATGAAGAGGTGAAGGTTTGAACCTTGAACCTCTCACAAAGGATAGAAATAAAATTATGTATGATAACCACTAGGATAATGAATAACATATGAATGAAAAATGATGGGAATTGTAGTTTAAAATGAAGATATAATTAAGTGAGGGAACAAGAGAAAATCAAGTAGTTTTCTTCCTCTTGTTTACCTCTTGGTAAAGAAAAGGAGTAAGCAAAAGACAAGTTGTCTTTTCTATTTTTTTTTCTCTATTTTCGTGGGGATTAAGAGAGTGAGGATGAGAAGAGTTAAGGGAGATGAATGAGGACATATTCTCATTAGAAAAGTATATACATGAATTAAGGAGAAAGGGAAGCAAAATTCATATTTGTTTCTTCCACCCACTTAGCATAAAAAGGAAAGAAAGAAAAGGATTTCATTTTCTTTCTTCTTCCTCACCATTGCCGAAACTAGAGCTCTTCTCCCTCATCACCACAAGCTGAGATTAGGTCTTCTTCCTAAGAGAAAACTAAGATACAAGAAGGAGCCTTCAAGGTGTACCCTTCCAAGCAAGAGAAATCAAAAGGAGGGCTAAAAGAAGAAGCTCTCTTCTTCCTCTCCACCAAGGGTACCATTTCCTTAAGGATTAACAAGTGAACACTAGGTAAGCTTCCCCTCACCTGTGGTACAATAGCTCATATGGTTTTCCATGAAGATAGATTGCTAAAAAAAAAAAAACTAGGGTTGCTTAAGGAAATTTCGGCCAAGACAAAAGGAAGAGTCTAAGATATTTTAAACTAGAATGCTTATTATTTTTCTTGTGACATGTATCTTATGTAGGAGGTTAATCTAATGTTCCTATGCTAGAATGATTAATTAGAACTTAGATCCATGAACCTTAGACTCTCGGCCAAGCATGAACAAGAGGACTAGGTAAGCTAAAGACTCAAACTAAACATGCTCCCTTGTTCTTGTGTTATGTACCCTATGAAAATGGTGTTGTTAACTTTTTCTCTTACTTGTATGTTGATTGAAACTCCATTTTCTTATGCTCATGAATATTCGTCCATGGAAGAACTAAAGGCCTAGGAGAGCTTTAAACCTAAAACTAAGCATGCTATGATTTTTCCTAAGACAATATATGAAGCTAAAATGTTATGCCTTGATTTTATGTTGGTTTGAAAGTCTATTTTATGCTTATGAAGATTCAGCCATTTTGTGATTTGAGGCCTAGGAAAGTTTAAACCAAGGCTAAGATGCTCATGACCTTCTTGATGAAATGATATGAAACTAGTTTGATGTTCTTAGGGTTGCTTTTTACATAGAAATTTAGTTACATGTAACTTTCGGCCACACTAAGCTTTAGGGCTAGGATGCTTAGATTTTAAACTAAGTTTACTCATAATGTTCTTGTAATAAATGCTATGAAATGTGTTTGTGGTTTCTATACTCTTATGCCACAAGAAACCTAGTTTCCATGCTCACATGTTTCGGCCACCATTGGTTTAAAGGCCTAGGGAAACTTAGAACCCAACTTGGATATGCTCATGATGTTTCTTTTGAAAAATGCTATGAAATGTAGTTGTGGTTTCCATGCTCTTATACCATTAGAAACCTAGTTTTCATGCTCACAAGTTTCGGCCACTATTGGTCTAAAGGCCTAGGGAAATTTAGAACCCAACTTAGATATGCTCATGATGTTTCTTGTGATAAATGCTATGAAATGTAGTTGTGTTTTCCATGCTCTTATGCCACTAGAAATCTAGTTTCCATGCTTAATATGTTTCGGCCACCTTGGGTTAATGGGTTTAGGAAGTTTGGAACTTGAACCAAATGTGCTTATGATGTTCCTCATTAAATGTGTAGGATATTGGCTTAAGGTTCAACACCTTCATGATACATGTAACCTAGAATAAGGCTTGCTAGGGTTCGGCCATGTTAAGGATAGAAGCTTATGGAACTTAGAACCAAAATTAAACATGCTCAAGTTGTTCCTTATGAAATATGATGTGATATGAGTTAGGGTTTTCATGTTTACATGTTGTTTAGAACTTGATTGCTCTTCATGAAGGTTTCGGCCATGAAAGAATTAGAAACCTAGGAGGGCTTAAAAATTTATGTTAACATACTTATGATCTTTCTTATGATAGGATGTGAAGTTAGCATGAGATTCTTATGTTTGTATGTTGTCTAGAGTTCATGTCCCTACTCTTGACTTTCGGCCATAAGAGGTTTAGTGACCTAGATGTACCTCACATGCTATGCTATGAATTATGAGAAGTTATTTAAATGATTCCATGTATGATTATGTCTTTCTATGATGAGTGATATGTTCATTATGTATGCTTATGACCCATGCATGTGTTATGTGCCCAATTATGCATGCTTTATGATATGATAAATGACATGTCCATTATGTACGTTTATGATCCATGCATGTGTTGTGTGCCCAAATATGCATGCCTTATGATGTGATACATGACATGTTCATTATGTATGCTTATGATCCATGCATGTGCTGTGTGCCCAAATATGCATGTTTTATGATATGTTAAGAAATATGTTATGCATGAAATGGTAAGAACTATGATATGTATGACATGCTACTTTACTTTATGTATGGTTTGTACCAAGGGTGGGCTCCATAAGCGCCCCGAGGTCGATGGACTAAGAAACGGGCCTCGTTAGGGATTGGCTCCTAAGTGCCCCTAGGTCGATGGACTAAGAAACAGGCCTAGTATGTATGCCTTGTAGGGTTCAAGACTTTCTACCTTGGACCTACATAGGACGCGCGCATTTATGTATGTGGTACAAGCCGGGGCCCTAATCATGTTGAGATTATGTTTAAGTATGTATATTATAAGTTTTTAAAAGACATGTTGCATATGTTTCATGATGCATGTATAGGAATTCACCTTGCATATACTTTATGATTATGCCATGATATTTATGATGATGTTATGCTATGTCAGGATTCATTTTATGTTCATGTTAGAATATGCTATGATACTTTATGATGATTATGTTATGATATGTCATGATATGCTGCTTGATATGATAAATTGTTTCCATGCATTTTGGACTTGTGATTTTGATATGTTATACGGTTTTTGTGAGTAGGAAAGGAACTTACTGAGCCATGAGTGCTCACAGCTTACTTTCTTGTACCACAGATAAAGGCAAGGAATGGATGTACTAGGGGAGCAGCAGGAGGGGCTAGAAGGATGTGTGTGGTAGTGGCTTGGGTAAAGGGAAAGACCTGCTTTTGTTAATAAAGAAATATGTCATGTTTATGTTATTTCATTTTGACTCCATGACCTTAATTATGTGTTTGGGTATTATGACTCAAAAATCATGATAAGTATGCTATGTGGTTTTATATGTCTATAGTGATTTTAAAGTAAAAGCTTTTAATTTCTTTAAGTAAGACTTCCGCTATGTTAAGTAAGTATGTATGTGTCCAAGTAACCCCCGTCGCCTTAGTAGGAGGGGCGGGGCGTTACATTTTTATGCACCTTTTCCTAGTTATATGTCGTCAAAAATAGGAAACGTCGCAATGTTGATCCTACTCCGGCTAGAATCCCATCCATGGATCCAAGATTCCCCTCAGAACAATATAGGATTAACTTTGCTAGATACACATTTGAAACCATTAAACCTTGGTATCTAAGAAGATCATTTTTTGATCAGTTTTGTCACCCATCAGTCCAGATGATTGATTACTACCAACTAGGTAGATTAGTTTACTGCAGTACAGCAGTAAATCATGATTTATGTGCACAGTTCTATCACAACCTCGAGCAGGTTGAAGATAGTACCTATTCTACCAGAGTTGGTGGGGCAGACATCCAGTTTACCCCCTCACTCATCTACACTAGCCTCGAGCTTAGGGTATCTACATGTCCCTTTCTATGCTACCCTATTAGGGATCTTCCATTTGGCAATCCCTACTCCCATATTATATTAGATACCATTTATATGTACTTTTTTGGGGAGGAGAGACCATTTGGCTTGACTGAGTTCAAGTCAATCTCTCTTAGGATTCAAGACTATGTTATGTACAGAGTCCTGACAGCCTGCATCTTGCCGATCTCATCTCGAGATGTCTCGAAGATGCGACCCAGGCATTCATTCCTTTTGTATGCTTTGTGTCACCGTTTAGACATAGACATAGCATTACATATGTTCTAGAACATTATTTATGCTTCTAGTATAGTCACATCCCATGTAGTCCATATGCCCTACTGCCATGTTTTGACCTACATCTTCCCGACCCTTAGGATAGACACTACCAAAGGGACAGTCATCCCTCTTACCCTATATGACGAGTTTGGGCAGCGCAACCTTAAATTAGCCCGTGTTCATGTCACAGATGAGGGGATTCTAGCCTGGAGGGGTCGACCACAGCCAGTCGTTGCTCCGATTGATCCAGAGGCCGAGGATGCACCGCTTGACATTGTCCTGAGCTAGGGAGAGGAGTGAACCGACTTCTTAGCCGAGGAGTTTTTCGGAGATCCATTACCTTCCACCTCCGCCGGGCCTTCCACTTCAGCCGGGCCTTCGACTTCGGCACCATTCTCCGTCGAGGACAGACTCGCTCGTCTCGAGGTTTAGTCCATTCAGATGCGACGGGCTATTCTAGATAGTCATCGTTCCCTCCGATCCCTCCGATCCGAGATAGCCGCCAGATTCGCTTCTCTCCGGGATGAGATACGTTGGCAGGGGCAGCCTGCACCCGAGCAGCCCCTTGCACCACCTCCAGCTGACGACCCTCTAGCTGATGATCCAACTCTTTGATGCTATCATTTCATGCATTATCCCTTAGATTATGGACACAGACACTTTCATTTCCTAGTTTAGTTGTACTTGTTCTTAGTAGAGTTTAGTTACTCTGCTTATTTCTGCCTACCAGTCTTTTTATGTTCTTTTATTTGCTTAATTCTACACAAGTAGGAATGTGTTGGGTAGAATAGATCTTGATTTTCAAACATATCTCCTACATCTAATTTTAAAACTTTTTCGTTGATCTTCAAAATTGCTTAATCTTAAAATTATCTTTTAAAATTCTAGGAAAAATAATGTTTTCAAAATCCCAATCTTCTTAGTCTTTCAAAATTTGGATTTAGCCTAGTATCCCCTTAGATATCATGCTCTCCTAGCTTTAGCCAAAGCATTTCACAAACACACTAAGCATAACTTGTTTGTGTTTGAAAAAAACTTAGATCGACGTGAGATGTATAGGGTACAGCCTGGACTCCAGAATACTTATCACTGTGCATCATAGTGGATCTGGGCGTTAAAAACTAACTTTACATTAATCAAGTTAAATGATCCAGCCCTAGTCAAATCTAACTAGATTACTAACTTAACTTGACTAACCAAGTGAAAATTGTTGCCCTCTAGGTATTCAGCCTGTAGCTAAAGGTTAGACAGTTGGTTAAGGATATTAAAATTTCAAATTGACTCAGCTTGCACTTTAGGGCTCTAATACCTTGCTAAAGGAAATTGATTAATTTATAATCTATTTAACTCAACTCATGCTTGGACATTAGGGTTTTAAGCTTATTGCTCCTCCGTTGCCTTTAAGGATTTTCAAAGTTCTTAAAAATTTCTTTTTTGACTTCTATAGCCTTGATCAAAATTAACTAAGTCATATCAAAAGACTTTTTGGAATTTATTTCAAAAATTAAGGTCTCCAGTTAACCCAACTTTTTAGAAGCTTTTAAACTAATTAAAAAAGGCTATTCGAAATTAATGATTTTTAAAAGGCTTTAAGAATTTAACGAAATAATTTTTTTCAACAAAGCCTTTTCAAAATCTCTCTTTTGCAAAACTTAGCCTACAATTTTCGAAACTTGCCGTTCACAAATTCTTGCTAAGTAAAAAGAGTTCTTCAAACACTAAAGTAATTTTAAAGTAAACCCTACAAGAAATGTTGTTTTAAAGTACAACTTTTTTGGTTGAAAACGTAATTTATTATTTTTAAAAACTTAGACCTTTCATCTTGTATCCTTCTTCCTACAAAGTTTTTTAATATACGGCAAGGGGAGTAGGACAAATTCAAAATACTAATTCAAGTGATGAGAAAAACAGAGCTCTCATTAAGGGGGAGCCTTACACACTATATTTTATCTTAAATCATGCCTGCACTATTTATAACATTCTTATCTTTATTTTGTGCATCTTATTTTACTTAACTTTAAAATTTTTGTTACCATAATCAAAAAGGGGGAGATTGTTGGTGCGGGAAGCATCCGACGATTAAACCTAAGTTTTGATAATGGCAAAGGGATTCAAAGTTATGATTCATTGTTATCTAATGTGCTTAAATGAGATTTCAGGAAAGTCCTAACTACGGTTAGGCAGGGGGAAAAACCTAAGGGGTGGTAACCTTAGGTCATAGGGGGTAGTAACCCTAGGTAAAGGAAAATCCTAAGGGACAATAACCTTAGGTCCTAGGAGGTGGTAACCTTAGGTGGAGGAAAACCTTAGGGTGCGGTAACCCTAGGTCCTAGGGGGTGGTAACCCTACGTGGAGAAAAACCCTAGGGGCGGTAACCCTAGGTCTTGGGGGGTGGTAACCCTAGGCAGAAAGTCCAGTCGGTCTAGAGGACCGGACTGGCACCAGGTAATCTCTCTTAAGGGGAGTAGGTGAGTACGCGCTCCCCATAGAGGGAACAGTAGGCGTCAGGTCGACCTAGGGTTTCCGGTCGGAAATCCGAAGTCAGACCCGGACAGTTCGATGACTGCCAAACATTTAATTTATCATGTTTAAATCAATTCTAACTTTGTCTTGGAGGGTACGATGTTGTTTTGGGACTAACATATCTTACAGGTACAAAAGGAACAAGTTAAGCCTCGGATGAACAGTGTCCGAGGCGCCTCCATGGAGCTTGGAGGTGCCTCGGGTGCAAGCCGAAGCCAACTATCCAGAGGAGCTGGAGGCGCCTTCATGGGGACTGAAGGCACCTTGGACCACGGCTTGGAGGCGCCTTAGAGTGGCTTGAAGGCGCCTTCAAGTGGATGAGAGGCGACCAGTTCGATGCTGATCCACGCGGCTGACTCGGGAAGGTTGGAGGCGTCTTGGATGGTGTTGGAGGCACCTCCAGCACTGTATAAAAGAGGAGTTCGAGCAGCTCCTTTAACAATCAACGAACAAGCGATCCTTCTTCCATGTGCTGCTCAAGAAATGTTCCAGAACTGCTGTAGCAATATCCCGACAACCCGGAGCTTCAGATTTAGCATTTCTTGTTGTCGGTATAATTTTTACTGCTTTTGATTGTACTTAGATTGTAATAATTTTGCAAGATATAGTTGTTGCCCACAGAAAGTGATCAATGATCGCGGGCCTTGGAGTAGGAGTCGCCCAAGGATCCGAACCAAGTTAATCACTTGTGTTCGCGTGTTGTTTGTTTTATTATTTCCGCTGCGTTACTTATCGTCTTTACGAAACCAAAACGAGTGAAAGTCATGAGCGCTATTCACCCCCCCTCCCCTCTAGTGCTTTCGATCCAACACCAAGATCTCGAAGCATGCTTTAGTCCATAAATGGACCGATTGAGCTTGCATATAAGATGCTCTTTGCCCTTCACAATAAATCCCTCTGGTTGCTTCATATAGATATTTTCTTCAAGACTTTCATTAAGGAAATCTGTCATAACATCCATTTGCCAAACCTCATAATCCATATGAGCAGCAATAGATAAAAGAATCCGGATAGACTTGAGCATGGTTATCGGCGAAAATGTTTCCTCATAATTGATTCCCTCTTTCTGAGTATACCCCTTCGCAACAAGCCTCACTTTAAAGGTTTCCACCTTCCTGTATGTCCCTCTTTTCCTTTTGTAGACCCATTTACATCCAATGACTTTTACACCATTTGGTGGTTCTACAAGCTCCCAGACTTAATTCGAATACATAGATTCTATTTCAGAGTTCATTGCACTTTGCCAAGATGCTGCGTCTTTATCTTAGAGTGCTTCATCATATGTCCAGGGATCAGGTTCATGTTCACCAAGGATCAAGTCCGAAGACTCTCCCGAAAATATGAATCTATCAGGTTCTTGAACAACCCTCCCACTACCACAAGGCACTACCTGTAATTGTGCATCATTTGTCACACAAGTTGCAGTTTCTTTTGGTATCTATCTTGTATCGTTGGTACTAAATTAGATGTGCCCTCTCTTATTTCCTCAAGAAAAATTTTACTCATGGCTTGTGGTTCATTACATAATCCTTTTCTAAAAATCGGGAATAAAACAAGCGAACTTCTGTACGTGATTCCAACTTATCAGCATCTCCCTTCAGCACATATGCTAGACTACCCCAAATCTGAATGTGACTTAGACTAGGCTTACGCCCATTCCATAATTCTATGGGAGTAGAGGGTACTGACTTAGAAGGTACCAAGTTTAGAATGTACGTCGCAGTTTCCAGAGCATATCCCCAAAACGAATTTGGTAATTCTGAATAACTCATCATTGATCTAACCATTTCAATAAGAGTCCTATTCCTTCGTTCCGCCACACCATTTTGTTGGGGTGTTCCAGGTACAGATAATTGGGATTGAATCCTGGCCCCTAATAAGTAATTTCTAAACTCTCCTAAGAGGTACTCTCCACCATGATATAACTGTAGTGTCTTGATACTTTTACCATGATATTCTCCACATCAACCTTATACTCTTTGAACTTATCAAAGCATTCTGACTTGCGGTGCATCAAGTAAATGCACCCATATCTCGAATAGTCGTCTATAAAAGAGACAAAATATTTGAAACCACCTCTCGCTTGGATAGTCATAGGTCTACACAAATCAAAATGAACCAATTCCAACACTTCTTTGGCTCTATACCCCTGTGCCTTAAAAGGTCTCTTGGTTATTTTTCCTTCCAAGCAAGATTCGTACGTTGGCAAGTTTTCCACCACCAATGAACCCAAAGGTCCATCGGCTATTAACCTTTGAATCATACTCAATTTAATATGACCTAGCCTTAGATGCCAAAGATATGTTTGGTTCATTTTCGAAGACTGCTTTCTCTTATTAGAATTAGAAGATGTGTTATTAATTTTTATTTGTTGCATCGTGGGAGTTATTGGATTAAGAGTGCACAAATTGTCAACCAACGTACCAGAACAGATAACCTCCCTATTTTTCTTGACAACTACTTTGTCATCAAAAGAAACAAAATATCCATCCATAAATAATTTACAAATTGAAATCAAGTTCTTTCTAAAATATGGTACGTAAAGACAATTTCTCAAAATCAATGTTTTATTCCTATCAAAAGATAAACATCTCCCACTACAACAGCGTCCACTCTCGTAGCATTACCCATGTAGATAGTGATTTCCTCTTCATGTAGTCGTTGGGTTTCTTGGAACCCCTGCAATGAATCATAGGCATGATCAGTGGCTCTTGTATCTACACACCAGGTACCGATAGATAACACCGCTAAATATGTTTCAACAACTAATGAATCAGATATACCTTTATTGCTCTCCTTTCTGCAAGAAAAAATCCACCTTCCAATGTCCAGACTACTTGCATGTGAAGCACTTGCCCTTCGGCTTCTTCACACCTGCTTGCGGTCCAGTCCCTTGAGGTCGAATCACTTTCTTTGTTGAACCAACTTGTTTCTTTTTCTTCTTCCTGCCTTTCGGCTTAGAAGCAGAAACATTTTCAGCAATGTGAATTTGAGAACTTTGATGAAATAGCCCTTCTGCTGCTTAGAGTTCTGTCAGAAGTTCCGCCAACGAATAAGTCCTTTTGTTCATGTTATAGTTCAGGTAGAACTGCTCAAAACTCTTGGGTAGCATTTGGAGAATGATATCGACCGGGATTTCCCCATCGATTTCAACTCCAAAGATTTGTATCTCGTTCAAGTGGGTCATCATTTTGAGGATATGACCCCTCACAGGTGTCCCCTCAGTCATGGTGGTCGTCATCAGGATTCTCATAGCCTCCTACCTGATAGCCTGATTCTGGTGTCCAAAGAGTTCTTTGAGATTGTACATCATATCATAGGCAATAGGCATGGCTCGATGCTGATGTTGTAGCACATTTGACATAGAAGCCAAAATGTAACAACACACAATCTCATCTGTCTTGACCCATTTCTTGTGTCTGTCAATCTCCTCTTCACTAGAATCACTATCAGGCACATTAGGACAGACCTAAACAAATACGAACTTGTATCCTTCAGTAGTTAAGACAATGTCCAAGTTTCCTTTCTAATCAATATAATTGGGACCAGTAAGTTTGTTTTCTTTTAAAATAACAACAAGAGGATTAAAAGCCATTTTGAAATCCTAAAAATCACAAAATAAAATATTTGGTCAAAAGTTTAGAATTTAAAATAATATTGATTCCTCGAACAATATAATTTAAATTCACAAACACCTCAAAACACCGTGAATTTTGTATGCCACGATAGTGTGGGCGTATACTAATTCAAACATTTATAAAAGGAGGTTTTACCCATTAATTTTATTATCTTGTCAACCTAACTTTATGACAAATAAAATTAATAGTTGGTTTGTCTTTGGTCACATAAATAATAGCAATGACTCCGATGGGGAGGATACTATTAAGTGCGCCTAAGTGTATACCATTACTTGATACTTAGTCCATTAATTAGAATTGTGCCCCTTTAGATGGAGAAGATCACACAAACCTAAATAATTTTCAATAATCATCCATAGAGGAAGTTTGATCTAGTGATCCACAAACAAACTCATCCGATATGGAGGAATGTACTTAAAGCCAACGCGTAAGTTTGTATGCATCACTTACAAACCAATAATGGAGACTGTGGAATTTATTTAAGTAAATCCTCTCCCACTTAGTTATTTAAAAACGAGGAATTTTAACATACACACACATCACACATGCACACAAGCACACAAACACAACATATAAAGGAAATAAATATGAAAATAAATTTCCAACTATTATGGCCTCATCCATCGCTGTCCTCCGTATGCCACCAACCCTAGCCAGGTGAGGAGGAGAAAACCAAGTCGCTGGCCCTAGGGTTTATGTTGTCACGGCTATCTTGCTTCCTTCTTCGCAGCGCCTCTGGTCCTCAAGGTAGCACCACGCATAGCAAGCCGCAACAATAAGAAATAAAAAATTACATTTATCGATCCTATATTCCATGAGGGAATGTATATGTAATCTAGATCGAACAAAATGTAAAATAAAATAATACAACTCTGGCTGTATTTAATACTTACAATAATGCACACACAAAATACCCTCGACATACCCTCGACATAGTTTCCCTTTATAATCAACAACACACCATATAAATGGTACTATCTCCCAACTTATCGGGCCTATTGATTTAACAAATAAATCTCATCCATTGATAAGTTAAAGAAATAAATACTAAGTGTACGTGCTTGTTATTATATCAGGATTAAGAGAACACACATCCATAATAACAAATGTTCTCTTCTTTTATGCAATCAGTATAAATCGAACAACCTTAAATGGTCCTTCTCAATACACACATAGTGTACTAGTGTAATTTTATAGTCAAGACAGACTAATACCAAATTACACTACAACTGTTTCAATGGTTTGTCCCTATCCATCTCGGTCGTGAGCTACTAGTTATAATTTATAAGGAACTAATAACATGATCTTCTGTGTGGCACCATACACCATGTTATCTATAATATAAATTAAAAGGACAACTGCAGTGATATATATAAATATAAAATGTAGACATTTGAGTAAAGTGATTCTCCTTTCAAAACATTTCAAAATAGATGTGCATACAAAAGCTAGGCGTAAAGTATACATCCCAACACTTTGGTATGAGCTAGTCATCAAACATGTTAGCTACCCATTCGGCCACTGTGGGAGAGTGGTAACTAGGAGTGGAGCTTGTCCTGTCGTACTCACTTGGCCTCACAGTGTTATACTCTATCAGCCTTACCCACTCATGAGTAGTGGTATCTGGAGGGTATAGTAGTCAAGGGGCTAGAGATTTGAGTAGTCAAGGATCCTGATGCTATGTAGCTAGATAGCTACTTAGCGAATTATCCACCTCGACCACTCTATTATGGTATCTGGAGGGTAGTATAGTTGTCACAGACCCAAGCCTCTCGGCCATACAGGGGTCATGGTGTTTGGAGAGGTGGCAAGGGTGACCATGGAGCATGCATACACATTTGCATATGATGCACACTGCATCTTGTTGGCACAGCGGCGGGTCCACTTAGAGGGAGTGGCGGGGCCACTTAGAGTGCGCAGCGTCTATAAAGAAAAATAAAACCTTTCCCTTCTTTCCAACCAGGATTAGTAGCAATATCACAATTAAAATAAACTAAAATAAACAACTAATTAAAAAGAAAAGAGGCAAATAGATTTGACTTGGTTACAACCTAGGTGGTTGTTAATCCAAGGCGGTTGCAAGCTCTACTAGAAAAATCTCCTTCTCTTTAGGTGGAGAAGCCTCTTACTCTCTTGAAAAAGCTTAGAAAGGACTAGGAAATTATTATAATATTCATTCTCGAGTTGTTATTGATTTCCTAGGTCCAAGGGCCTTTTTATAGCCCCTGGTAAATCTTATCCATGTTCGAGTGTATACTGAAAGCCTAAGCTTTGTAAACATTCATTATGAATAAAGAATCACATTTGGTCAAATTTTCTACATTTAGTTGTAGTTGTTCAATTAATTTATACTGTAGATAACATAGTATGTGGTGCCACATGCAGAAGATGATGTTATCAGTACCTTATAAATTATAAATAGTAGCTCATGACCAAAATGGAAAGGAACAAACCATTAGAAGGTCGTAGTGTAATTAGGTATCAGTTTATCTTGACTGTATAATTACACTAGTACACTTAGAGTGTATTGAGTAGGACCATTTGAGGTCGTTTCTTTTATACTGACTTTATAAAGAAACAAAGACCTCGGTTATTATGGAAGTGTGTGCTCTTAATCCTAATATAATAACAAGCACATATATTTGATATTTATTTCTTTAATTTATCAATGGGTGAGATTTAGTTCGATGAATCAATAAGCCCGATAAGATGGGAAATGATATTACTTATAGTGTGTGTTGTTGATTATAGAAGGAAACTGTGTCTTAGAGATACTAGGTTGATAATGTCCTCAAGAGGATCTCATAAGGATTGTCATGTTAAACCCTGCAGGTGGACCTAGTCCGACATGATGATAAGGTTGAGTGGTACTACTCTTGGACTAAGATATTAATTAAATGAGTTGTCAGTAACTCACTTAATTAGTGGACATTCGATATCTTAAACACAGGGAGACTAACACACTCATAATAAGAAGGAGCCCAAAAATGTAATTTGGGATTGGTGCGGTAGTTCAATAATAGTTCTCTAGTGGAATGAATTATTATTGATAAAATTAAGTTGTGTGTTCGGGGCGAACACGGGATGTTAATTTTATCGGGAGACCAAAACCAATTCCTCCTCTCGGTCCCTATCGTAGCCTCTTATTTATAGACTATTATACCCACCTATACCCATCTTCTATACCCACCTAAAGGGGGTCGGCCAAGCTAGCTTGGGAACCAAGCTAGGGCCGGCCTAAGCATAAGTTGGGGTGGCCGGCCCTAGCTTGAACCCAAGCTAGAGGGGCCGGCCATATTAAATTAAAAAAGGATTTTAATTTTAATTTTTTTATTATGTGGAAGATATAATTTATTAAAGAGAATTAAAATTAAAATATCTCTCTTGTAAAAGATCTACAAAAGATTAAAGAAAGAGATCTCTTTCCTTATTTGTAGATTGGTGAGATATTTTATTTAATCTTTAAAAATTATTCACATGTTGTAAAATTAAAATTATAGAAATTTCCTTTTATCAACCATGAAGAGATTTTTGAAGAGAAATTTTATTTTTTAAAATTTCCGGAAACAAATTAGGAAGTTTTAATTTGTTGATTAAAACTTGTCTAAATTATTTCCCCTTGATGTGGCCGGCCAATATAGATTAAATTGGGAAATTTTATTTTATTTTTCTCAATTAAATCATGTCAAGGAAATTAAGGAAATTTTATTGTAATTAAATTTCCTAATTTGCTTAGGCCGAGGAATATAAAAGAAGGGGTGAGGGTGCCTTCATGAGATACAACCTCTATTATTTCTCTCCCTCTTTTGTTCCTTGGTGTGGCCGACCATCATCATCATCCTCTCCCTCTCTTCCTCTTGTGGTGGCCGAACCTCTCTCTCCCCTTGAAACTCTTGCGGCGGCCGGATACTACTTGGAGGAGAAGAAGAAGGAGAGAAAGCTTGCGTCTCTTGGAGCTTGGTTAGTGTTTTGTTCTTCATCCTTGGTAAAGCTTCTTTGTGGCCGAACCTAGCTAGGAGGAGAAGAAGGTGGTTGGTGGTTTCTCATCTCGGAAGATCGTTGCCCACACAACGTCCGAGGTTAGAAGAGGAATACGGTAGAAGATCAAGAGGTCTTTCTAGAAGGTATAACTAGTAATTTTTCCTTTCCGCATCATGCTAGTTATTTATGGAAATAATACCAAATACAAGAGGCTTACGATTCTAGTATTTCGAATATGTTTTTCGATGTTGTGTTCTTTTGTTTTATTTTTCCTTGTGATTTGATTGTTCTTTTCGGTTAACCTAAAGTTATTTTAGGAAATTAAATATTAGCTTTCTATAAAAGGTTTTGTCTAGTCGGTGGTGGTTGCTCCCATATCCAAGAAGGCCATGTGCCTCGCCACGTCGATCGGGAACCAATTATGGAAATTAATATTTAATGGAATTAATAACTTAAGGTGATTTGGGTCGAACGTGTTAAGTTCCGCAGGAGACCCAAGTCAAAACCTAAAAGAACGAATAGATTAAGTTTTGGATCAAACGTGTTAAGTTCCGCAGGCGATCCAAAATTTAATTTAAAAGAACACATGGTAGCTAGGAAAAGGTTCAGACCTTTGTACAAAATTTTTGTACAGTGGAACCTCTAGGTTTTCCGAGTAGCAACCAACAATTGGTATCAGAGCTAGGGTTTTGCCTCTGTGTATTTGGTATTAGTTTAATTATGCACATGTCATACATAATTTAGGCAGGATAATAGTAGGATGTGCTAACTTTGTGGATGCAGGATCTAACTATTATGGCTTTTAGTTATTATGTGTGATTGGACCCTTGGACATGTCAAGGGCATTTATATGTGTGTGCATGATTGTATTAAAAATACAGCAGGAGCTGTATTTAGTTTTATTAGGATTTTATTTTTGATCTAGATACATGTACATTCCTTTTATGGAATATAGGATCAAAAATGTAAAATTCTATTTATGTCGCGGATCGAATTTGCAAAGCGTGGAACCTTCTAAGGACCAGAGGCGCAACGGAACTAGGAGCAAGATGGATGTGACAGCTAGACCCGGTGGCGGTGGCCAAATATGGCAGCAGCTTGGGATGACAACACACGGAGGATAACTAGAGATAAAAGCCATAATAGTTGAAAATTAGATTTTCTATTTATTGCTTTTATATTGTGTTGTGTGTGTATGTTAGTTTACATGTTTAGTAGGCTAGCATAGTTAAAATTCCTCATTTATAAATAACTAAGTGGGAGAGGGATTTTTAAGTAAATCTCATGGTCTCCATTACTGGTTTGTAAGTGATGCAAACAAGCTTGCGCGTTGGCTCTGAGTGCCTTCCTCCATAACGGATGAGCTTGTTTGTGGATCACTAGAACAGACTTCCATTTTTGGATGACTATAGGAAGTTAATTAAGAGCAAGTGATCTTCCCCAACGGAAGGGGCATAATCTTATTAATGGACTTAGTGTCAAGTAATGGTATACACTTAGACACATCTAATAGTATCCTCCCCATCGGAGTCACTGCTATTATTTGTGTGACTAAAAGACACCAACTATTAATTTTATTTGTCAAAAAGTTAGGTTGACAAGATAATAAAATTAATGGGTTAAAACCCTCCTTTTACAAATGTTGAATTTGTATACGTCCACACTAACGTGGCATACAAAATTCACGGTGTTTTGAGGTGTTGGTTAATTTAAAATAGTATTGTTTGAGGAATCAATATTATTCTAAATTTAGAGTTCTGACCAAAAGTTATTTGTGATTCTTAGGATGACTTTCAACTCACTGTCCATCATACTTCAACAGAATAGACTTACTGGACCAAATTACATAGATTGGAAAAGAAACCTGGACATTGTTCTTACTGCTGAGGGCTATAAATTTGTACTGACTGAGGCTTGCCCTGAAGCACCTACTAGTGAATCAACCCAAGAGGAGATTGAATATCATAGGAAATGGATAAAAGCTGATGAGATGGCGCAGTGTTACATTTTGGCTTCAATGTCAAATGTATTGCAACATCAGCATCAAGATTTACCGACAGCTTATGATATTATGAACAATCTCAAAGAACTCTTTGGTCGTCAGGATAGGGCTTCTAGGAAAGAAGCCATGAGAAAGATAATGACAGCCACCATGCAAGAGGGTACTCCTGTGAGGGATCATATCCTAAAGATGATGGCTTATCTAAACGAGATACAGATCCTTGGAGGAGAAATTGATGGGGAAACCCAGATCGATATGATCCTCCAAACGCTACCAAGAAGTTTTGAGCAGTTTCGCCTCAACTATAATATGAATAAGAGGATCTATTCATTAGCGGAACTACTGACAGAACTTCAAGCATCAGAAGGATTATTTCGTCACAATGCTCAAATTCACTATGCTAAAAATGGTTCTACTTCTAAACCGAGAGGAAAGAAGAAGAAGAAACAAGTCGGTTCAGCAAAGAAAGTGAATAAGTCTCAGAGTACGGGATTTAAAGCTGGAGTGAAGAAGCCGAAGGGAAAGTGCTTCATCTGCAAGCAGGCAGGACATTGGAAGGCGGACTGTCCTCGTAGGAACCAAAATAAAGGTATATCTCATGCTCTAGTTGTTGAAACATGTTTAGCGGTGTTATCTACCAGTACCTAGTGTGTAGATACGGGAGCCACTGATCATGTCTACAATTCCTTGCAGGGGTTCCAGGAAACCCGACGACTATCTGAAGGAGAAATTACCGTCTACATGGGCAATGCTATTAAGGTGGCAGCTGATGCAGTGGGAGACGTCTACTTATCTTTTAGTAGAAATAGGAATTTGGTTTTAAGAAATTGTCTTTATGTACCCAGTTTTAGAAATAATTTAATTTCAGTTTCTAAACTATTTTTAGATGGATATTCAGTTTCTTTCAGTAATGATGTAGTTATTAAGAGAAATAAAGTGATTATCTGTTCTGGTACATTAGTTGGCAATTTGTATACTTTAAATCCAATTTCTTCCACAAAGCAAAACATTGAAATTTATAACTCATCTTCTAACTCAAATAAAAGAAAAGAACCTTCAGAAATGAACCAAGCATATCTTTGGCATCTAAGGCTTGGTCATATTAACTTAAGTAGGAATCAGAGGCTAATAGCCAATGGACTTTTGGGTTCATTAGAGTTGGAAAACTTTCCAACTTGTGAATCTTGCTTGGAAGGTAAAATGACCAAGAGGTCATTCAAGGCCAAGGGGTATAGAGCCAAAGAAGTGTTGGAATTGGTTCATTCTGATTTGTGTGGTCCTATGTTTGTCCAGGCAAGAGGTGGTTTTGAATATTTCGTCTATTTTATAGATGATTATTCAAGATACGGATATATTTACCTAATGCACCGCAAGTCTGAGTGCTTTGATAAGTTCAAAGAATACAAGGTTGATGTGGAGAAACGATTAGGTAAAAGTATCAAGACACTACGATCTGATCGTGGTGGCGAATACCTCTTAGGAGAGTTTAGGAATTACTTATCAGAGGCCGGAATTCAATCCCAATTGTCTGTACCTGGAACACCCCAACAGAATGGTGTAGCAGAACAAAGGAATAGGACTCTTATGGAGATGGTTAGATTGATGATGAGTTATTCAGAATTACCACATTCGTTTTGGGGATATGCTCTGGAAACAGCAGTGTATGTTCTGAACTTAGTACCTTCTAAATCAGTTTCTTCTACTCCCATAGAATTATGGAATGGGTGAAAACCCAGTCTAAGACATATTCGGATTTGGGGTAGTCCAGCACATGTGCTGAAACAAGATGCTGATAAGTTAGAATCTCGTACAGAAGTTCGTATGTTTGTGGGGTATACCAAAGGAATGAAAGGCGGTTTATTTTATAGTCCTAAAGACTAGAAGGTCATTGTTAGCACCAATGCCCAGTTTTTAGAAGAAGACTATATAATGGATCACAAGCCCAGTAGTAAAGTTGTTTTAGAAGAACTAAGAGAGGACACGTCTACTTTAGTACCAACAGTACAAGATGAAGTACCACAAGAGACTGCAACACCTGTCACACATGATACACAACCACAGACAGTGCCTCGTCGTAGTGGGAGGGTTGTGAGGCAGCCTGAGAGATTCATGTTTTTGGGAGAGTCTTCGGACTTGATCCCGGGTAAATATGAACCTGATCCCCGGACATATGACGAAGCACTCCAAGATATAGATGCAGCATCTTGGTAAAAGGCGATGAATTCTGAAATAGAGTCTATGTACTCTAATAAGGTCTGGGAGCTTATAGAACCACCTGATGGTGTAAAAGCCGTTGGATGCAAGTGGATCTACAAAAGGAAAAGAGGGACAGACGGGAAGGTAGAAACCTTCAAAGCTAGGCTTGTTGCGAAAGGGTACACTCAGAAAGAGGGAATCGACTATGAGGAGACATTTTCACCGGTAGTCATGCTTAAGTCTATCCGGATACTCTTATCCATTGCTGCTCATATGGATTATGAGATTTGGCAAATGGATGTCAAGACAGCTTTCCTTAATGGAAGTCTTGAAGAGAACATCCATATGAAGCAACCAGAAGGGTTCATTGAAAAAGGCAAAGAGCATCTAGTGTGCAAGCTCAATCGGTCCATTTATGGACTAAAGCAAGCTTCAAGATCTTGGAACATCCGGTTTAATGAAGTAATCCAGTCATATGGATTTATTCAAAGTCCGGATGAGTCTTGTGTATATAAGAAGTGTAACGGAAACGTGGTGGTATTTCTTGTACTATACGTAGATGATATTTTGTTAATTGGCAACAATGTCAAGGTATTATCAGACGTACGGGTATGATTGTCCAAACAATTTGATATGAAGGACTTAGGAGAGTGTGCACACATTCTTGGGATCAAAGTAATAAGGGATCGCAAGAAAAGAATGTTGTGTCTGTCCCAAACTTTATATATAGATACAATCCTTGCTCGTTTTAGCATGCAGGATTCCAAGAAAGGTTTTTTACCTTTTAGGCATGGAATAGCTCTATCTAAAGAGATGTCTCCTAAGACATCAAAGGAGATAGAAGACATGAAAGCAGTTCCATCGGCTGTAGGAAGCCTTATGTATGCAATGCTATGTACGAGACCTGATATTTGTTTTGCCGTGGGCATGGTCAGCAGATATCAGAGTAACCCTGGACAAGGACATTGGACTGCAGTAAAGCATATATTAAAGTACCTGAGAAGGACTAGAGATTATATGCTAGTTTACCAAGCAGACGATTTGCTCCCTGTGGGTTACACGAATTCAGATTTCCAATCAGATAGGGACAACAGTAAGTCTACATTAGGCTATGTGTTTACTTTAGGAGGTGGAGCCATTTCATGGAGGAGTGTTAAGCAGAAATGTGTTTCGGACTCAACCATGGAAGCTGAGTATGTAGCAGCCTATGAGGCAGCTAAAGAAGCAGTATGGCTCAGGAACTTTCTAATGGACTTAGATGTGATTCCTGGTTTGCCCAAAATCATCACAATTTATTGTGATAATAGCGGTGCAGTTGCAAACTCGAAGGAACCACGAGCTCATAAGGCAAGTAAACATATAGAGCGCAAGTACCACCTGATACGAGATATCGTAAAGCGAGGAGAAGTTGTCATCGCCAAGATTGCATCAGCGGATAACCTGACAGATCCTTTCACTAAGGCCCTTCCGGCGAAAGCTTTCGATCGTCATGTGGAGCGAATGGGAATCAGATGTATGGAAGAAGATATGGCAGCTTAGTCATTAGTATAAGTGGGAGATTGTTGGAGTGTATACTGAAAGCCTAAGCTTTGTAAACATTCATTATGAATAAAGAATCACATTTGGTCAAATTTCCTACATTTAGTTGTAGTTGTTCAATTAATTTATACTGTAGATAACATAGTATGTGGTGCCACATGCAGAAGATGATGTTATCAGTACCTTATAAATTATAAACAGTAGCTCACGACCAAAATGGAAAGGAACAAACCATTAGAAGGTCGTAGTGTAATTAGGTATCAGTTTATCTTGACTGTATAATTACACTAGTACACTTAGAGTGTATTGAGTAGGACCATTTGAGGTCGTTTCTTTTATACTGACTTTATAAAGAAACAAAGACCTCGATTATTATGGAAGTGTGTGCTCTTAATCCTAATATAATAACAAGCACATATATTTGATATTTATTTCTTTAATTTATCAATGGGTGAGATTTAGTTCGATGAATCAATAAGCCCGATAAGTTGGGAAATGGTATCACTTATAGTGTGTGTTGTTGATTATAGAAGGAAACTGTGTCCTAGAGATACTAGGTTGATAATGTCCTCAAGAGGAGCTCATAAGGATTGTCATGTTAAACCCTGCAGGTGGACCTAGTTCGACATGATGATAAGGTTGAGTGGTACTACTCTTGGACTAAGATATTAATTAAATGAGTTGTCAGTAACTCACTTAATTAGTGGACATTCGATATCTTAAACACAGGGAGACTAACACACTCATAATAAGAAGGAGCCCAAAAATGTAATTTGGGATTAGTGCGGTAGTTCAATAATAGTTCTCTAGTGGAATGAATTATTATTGATAAAATTAAGTTGTGTCTTCGGGGCGAACACGGGATGCTTAATTTTATCGGGAGACCAAAACCAATTCCTCCTCTCGGTCCCTATCGTAGCCTCTTATTTATAGAGTACTATACCCACCTATACCCACCTTCTATACCCACCTAAAGGTATAGAACCAAGCTAGGGCCGGCCTAAGCATAAGTTGGGGTGGCCGGCCCTAGCTTGAACCCAAGCTAGAGGGGCCGGCCATATTAAATTAAAAAAGGATTTTAATTTTAATTTTTTATTATGTGGAAGATATAATTTATTAAAGAGAATTAAAATTAAAATATCTCTCTTGTAAAAGATCTACAAAAGATTAAAGAAAGAGATCTCTTTCCTTATTTGTAGATTGGTGAGATATTTTATTTTCTCTTTAAAAATTATTCACATGTTGTAAAATTAAAATTATAGAAATTTCCTTTTATCAACCATGAAGAGATTTTTGAAGAGAAATTTTATTTTTTAAAATTTCCGGAAACAAATTAGGAAGTTTTAATTTGTTGATTAAAACTTGTCTAAATTGTTTCCCCTTGATGTGGTCGGCCAATATAGATTAAATTGGGAAATTTTATTTTATTTTTCTCAATTAAATCATGTCAAGGAAATTAAGAAAATTTTATTGTAATTAATTTTCCTAATTTGCTTAGGCCAAGGAATATAAAAGAAGGGGTGAGGGTGCCTTCATGAGATACAACCTCTATTATTTCTCTCCCTCTTTTGTTCCTTGGTGTGGTCGGCCATCATCATCATCCTCTCCCTCTCTTCCTCTTGTGGTGGCCGAACCTCTCTCTCCCCTTGAAGCTCTTGGGCGGCCGGATACTACTTGGAGAAGAAGAAGAAGAAGGAGAGAAAGCTTGCGTCTCTTAGAGCTTGGTTGGTGTTTTGTTCTTCATCCTTGGTAAAGCTTCTTTGTGGCCGAACCTAGCTAGGAGGAGAAGAAGGTGGTTGGTGGTTTCTCATCTCGGAAGATCGTTGCCCACACAACGTCCGAGGTTAGAAGAGAAATACGGTAGAAGATCAAGAGGTCTTTCTAGAAGGTATAACTAGTAATTTTTCCTTTCCGTATCATGCTAGTTATTTATGGAAATAATACCAAATACAAGAGGCTTACGATTCTAGTATTTCGAATATGTTTTTCGATGTTGTATTCTTTTGTTTTATTTTTCCTTGTGATTTGATTGTTCTTTTCGGTTAACCTAAAGTTATTTTAGGAAATTAAATATTAGCTTTCTATAAAAGGTTTTGTCTAGTCGGTGGTGGTTGCTCCCATATCCAAGAAGGCCATGTGCCTCGCCACGTCAGTACTGGGAACCAATTATGGAAATTAATATTTAATGGAATTAATAACTTAAGGTGATTTGGGTCGAACGTGTTAAGTTCCACAGGAGACCCAAATCAAAACCTTAAAGAATGAATAGATTAAGTTTTGGATCAAACGTGTTAAGTTCCGCAGGAGATCCAAAATTTAATTTAAAAGAACACATGGTAGCTAGGAAAAGGTTCAGACCTTTCTACAAAATTTTTGTACAGTGGAACTTCTAGGTTTTCCGAGTAGCAACCAACAATCCAAAGGTTGAAGGCGCCTCCAAAGGGCTTGGAAGGCACCTCCAAAGGGCTTGGAAGGTGCCTCCAATGTGGCAAGTGGATAAAGCTTTATCCACTTGCAAACAGCTAGTTTGACTGACCGAAGGCGCCTACCATATCCATGGAAGATGTCTTCGCACTGTTCATCAAAGGTGCCTTTCAGCCATGGAAGGTGCCTTCCATAGAAGGCACGGAGGTGCCTTTAACAGCCTTTGAAGGTGCCTCCAGCAGTATTTGTAGCTCCATTTCACTCCTTTGCTGCTGTGATCTCCTGTGTGATTTTAACCATTGGAATAGGGCTCACCCTAACCTAATTTTTGGTCTTCTCCTTGAGCAAGCTTCTGCTCTGGCTTCTCATCCCTCGAACGACGCGTATGCTCTTCTCATCCACCAGTGTACTCTTCCACAGCACTTTCGCCCCTCAGATGCACCGAGTCCATCGGTTCCCTTCCTGTGCCATCCTTCTCACTTGCTGCATCTTTCGCTCAACTTCCTGTGCTCCTAAGCTCCTGCACGCTTGGCACAGGGATCAAAACAAAATAGAACCTAGCCTAACTTGGTTGATCACATCAAAACAACCACAGGGTCCAACAATCTCCCCCTTTTAGATGTGCATCAACCAAGTTTAAGTTAGGGTAATAACAAACAAGTAATATTAAAAGAAATTGCAAATAAAACATTTTAAGTATAAAGTTGCAATAAAAGAATTTGCAACACTAATTATGATTTATCAAAATTCAGACTTATGAAATAGAGTTAGGAAAAATTCGTCAAAAAATTTAGAATATTTTGATAAATCCTTACTCCCCCTACTTCCCCTAAACTTGTATCTATTTCTCCCTCTTTGATCATATAAAAAAAAGAGGGCAAAATTATGGAATTTTAAGTTTTAGAAAAATAACAAGTAAAAGAAATTTAAAAAATGGTGTTTTTCAAAAATTTGACATACATTGAAAGCATTATCATTATTAATTTCATAAGCTTATCAGTTTGTCAATTAAATATTTAATTCAATAATTAGCTTCCAGGCTGTGGCGAGACACTAGGCCTTCTTGGTTATTGGATCATCAACCACTTCTAGACAAAGACTTTTAAAGAATTTAAACATTTAATCTTTTCTGAAAGCCTTTAGAAAAAAATATTTAATCTAGGTAAGACTTTGGAACCCAATATAGATTCCTTCCTATTGGGTTAACTAAGAATTTGGGGGGTATATATTCTTTGGGAATTTTTCTAAGTTATCCTTGGTGATGTCTAATATACCAATTTAATTTACCATAAATTCTAAATCTTGATTTTTGAAAGTTATTCAAGCATGCATGGTCATTTTTCAATTTTCTGATTTCTATTTTCAATTTTTTATTTTCTAATTTTAGATTATCATATAATTGTAGAGGGCATGCCTTTGCTAAGTTCAATTTTAACTCAGCATTTTCCTTTTCTAATTTCACTACATCTTTAGTAAGGATTTTAATAAAATTAAAAGACTACTTGGGAGATAGAGCACGTACCTCACTTACCTCAATTTCTGATGCTCCCCCTTCATTGCTGCTTTCTTCCGATAATCCTCCCCCTTCATCTACACTCATCTATGAGCTAGTTTCATCTTCTTCTTGATGGATTGACATTAGGGCTAGTCCAGCGTATGCTTCAATTTCAGCTCCAGAGGATGACGACTTGTCCCACGTGGCTTTCAGGGTCTTGTGTTTGGAGAATGTTGGTCTTTTGTACTTTTCCATTTCTTTCTTCTTTAGCTTAGGGCATTCATCTTTGATGTGTCCTTCATTGCAGTTGTAGCATCAGACCTTCCCTTTATTTTGATAATCCCTCTTTTTCTGTGATTTAAATTTATTAGACTTAATAAATTTATTGAACTTCCTTACCATTAGCGCTACTTCATTTTCATCAATTAATTCTTCGGAGTCTGAATCGTTGGTTCTTTTCTTCAAGGCAACATTCTGACTTGGTCCTTTTCTTTGTCCTATGCACCGAGATTGATGTAATTCAAAAGTAGAGAAATGACTTTCTAAAGTACTTACCTTGAGATCCTTGGGTATATAGTAGGATTCTACTATAGTTGTCCATTCGAGTGTTCTTGGGAATGCATTTAAAGCATACCTTTGTGTGTCCTGATTTGTTACCGTTTCTCCGAGGTTTGTTAGTCCGGTGATCAGCTCCTTGACTCTTCCGTGTAGTTATGCTACTGACTCTCCTTCTTCCATCCGGAGGTTCGTCAGTTGATTCTGGAGCACATCCCGTCTCGCAAGCTTTGTTTCGAAAGTTCCTGTGTGGAGTTCCAGGAACTTCTCCCAAAGTTCCTTTGCTGAGTCGAAGCAGCCGATTCGATTGTCCTCCTAGGGTGGAAGAATATTGAGCGGATGGAATTCTGCATTCTCGTTCACCACGAAGCCAGCTTATTCCTTCTTCATCCATTGATATTCTTCTTTATCTTTTTGAACTGTAAAACCATATTTCATTGTTAAAAGAATATCAAAATTTGTTTTAAAGAATACCTCCATTCGGCGTTTCCATTGTGCAAAGTCTCCCTCGAACTTTGGTGGATGAATGCTTGTATCGGCCATCGTCTTGATCTTGATACTTCAGTCGGCAATTAGTCCTTCTGAGGTGGTTAGGCTCTGATACCACTTGTTGGCGTAGTGGCGAGGTCGGTGAGAGGGCGCAGTATCTGTAAAGAAAAATAAAACCTTTCCCTTCTTTCCAACCAAGTTTAGTAGCAATATCACAATTAAAATAAATTGAAATGAAAAACTAATTAAAAAGAAAAGAGGCAAATAGATTTGACTTGGTTACAACCTAGGTGGTTGTTAATCCAACGTGGTTGCAAGCTCTACTAGAAAATTCTCCTTCTTTGTAGGCGGAGAAGCCTCTTACACTCTTGAAAAGCTTAGAAAGGACTAGGAAATGATTACAATAGTTGTTCTCGAGTTGTTATTGATTTCCTAGGTCCAAGGGTCTTTTTATAGCACTTGAAAAATCTCATCCGAAGGTTAAAAGTGCCTCCAAAGGGCTTGGAAGGCACCTCCAACGTGGCAAGTGGATAAAGCTTTATCCACTTGTAAATGGCTAGTTTGACTGGCCGAAGGTGCCCTCCATAGCCTTAGAAGGCACCTTTGCACTGTTTATTGAAGGCGTCTTCCAGCCATGGAAGGCGCCTTCCACAAAAGGAGTGGAGGCGTCTTCAACAACCTTTGAAGGCGCCTCCAGCAGCACTTGCAGCTTCATTTCCCTCCTTTGCTGCTGTAATCCCTTGGGTGATTTCAGCCACCGAAATAGGGCTCACCCAAATCCAATTTCTGGTCTTCTCCTTGAGCAAACTTCCACTCCAACTTCTTATTCCTCAAACATCGCGTACAAATCTCCTACCGTAAGGGATGACTCTGTGGGTTGACTCTGTGGGTTATGAGCTCACCCTGCTTCTGCTACTCCCACACTGCTACCTAACCAACTATGCGTAAAATCAACTATCTCCAAAATCCATAACACAGGATCTCAATAGATCCTCCAACATCTATATAGTGTGCTCAAACTATCCATCAATCTGAGGGTGGAAAGTGATACTAAAACGAAGCCTCGAACCCAAAGTCTACTGTAAAATATGTCACTACTGTGATGTGAATCACGGATCTCCATCCGAAACAATCCTCAGAGGCATACCATGAGATCCGATAATCTTTCTAAAGTAAAACCCTGCTACTCAATCCAAAGAATCCGTCCTATGGATTGGTAGAAAGTGAACGAAGTTAATCAACCAATCAACAATTACCAAAATCGAATCATATCCCTTTCTATGTCCTGGTTAATCTCACAACAAAGTCCATTATATCATGCTCTCATTCTCATTCTAGTATCCGAATCAACCGTAACTATCCTACTAGTCTCTGATATTCAGCATCCCCTTGCTGACATGCTAGACATCAAGCTACAACTCCACGATATCTTCCTTCATGTCGCTCCACCTATCGGAACACTTCAAAACTATACATCGGGTGTCACTCGAATATATCACAAATCTGGGTCGATGTGCTTCCTAAAGCAACTCCTCCCAGACTGGATCTAACTCAGGAATACACATAATATCTCACGGAAATAATGAATCCCATATGAAAGATGTCACCACATTTTCAACGTAAAAATGGTAACTTCTATCTTCAAAATCATAAGTCAGATAGTTTTTCTTATGATCATTCAGCCATAGGAATGTTAGAGTGTATACTAAAAGCCTAGCTTTTTGTAAACATTTATTTTGAAATAAAGAATCACATTGGTCAAATGTCAACATTTATATGCTAAGTGTAGTTGTTCAATTAATTTATATTGTAGATAACATGGTGTGTGGTGTCACACACAGAAGATCATGTTATCAATTTGTTATAAATTATAAACAGTAGCTCACGACTAAGATGGAAAGGAACAAACCATTGGAATAGTCATAGTGTAATTTGGTATTAGTTTATCTTAACTATAAAATTACACTAGTACACTCTGAGTGTATTGAGCAGGACTATTTAAGGTAAGTTCTTTTTATACAGACTGCATAAAAGAACAAGACCTTTATTACTATGGAAGTGTGTGCTCTTAATCATGATATAATAACAAGCACATATACTCAATATTCATTTCTTTAATTTATCAAAAGGTGTGATTTAGTTCGATAAATCAATAGGCCTGATAAGTTAGGAAATGGTATTATTTATATGGTGTGTTGTTGATTATAGAATGAAATTGTGTCCTAGTAATCTAGGTTGATGATACCCCCAAGAGGAACTCATAAGGATTGTCATGTAAACTCTGCAGGTGGACTTAATCCGTCATGATGATGAAGTTGAGTGGTACTACTCTTGAAGGTAGATATTAATTAAGTGAGTTGTCAGTAACTCATTTAATTAGTGGACATTCTATATCTTAAACACAGGGAGATTAACACACTCATGATAAGAAAGAGACCATATAGTAATATTAGATTTGTGCGGTAGTTCAATAATAACTCTTTAATGGAATAAGATATTATTGATGAACTCGAGTTGGGTGTTCGGGGCGAACACGGGAAGCTCAAGTTCATCTGGAGACCAAAACCAATTCCTCCTCTCGGTCCCTATCATAGCCTCTTATTTATAAAGTGTTATACTGACCCATACCCACCTTCTTACCCGCCTTAAGGTGGCCGGCCATGCCTAGCTTGGAGCCCAAGCTAGGGCCGGCCAAACCAAGGTTCGATGGGTCAAGTAGGTGGCTGGCCCTAGCTTGAACCCAAGCTTAGGTGGTCGGCCACAATAAATTAAAAGGATTTTATTTTTTAAAATATTTCCTTATGTGGAAGCCATGATTTTAAAACAAAGTTTAAAATTTAAATCTTTCCTTTTATACCTTTCTACAAAAGATTAAGAGAAAGGTTTGATATCTTTCCTTATTTATAGTTAAAAGAAAGATTTTAATTTTTGATAAAACTTGCCTTTTTGTAACCATCCTCATGGTTTTTTAAAAGAGAGTTTTAAAATTTAAATCTTTCCTTTTATAGCTTTCTACAAAAGATTAAGAGAAATGTTTGATGTCTTTCCTTATTTGTAGTTAAAAGGAAGATTTTAATTTTTGATAAAACTTTCCTTTTTGTAGCCATCCTCATGATTTTAAAATAGAGTTTTAAAATTATAAATCTTTCCTTTTATAGTTTCTACAAAAGATTAAGAAAAGATTTGATATCTTTCCTTATTTGTAAATTGTAAGGAAGATTTTAATTTAAGAGAAAACTTTCCTTTTTATAAATCATCCACATGTTTGAATAGAGAGATTTTAATTTATAAAAGTTTCCTTTTATGACCAACCATGAAGGGAATTTCTAAAAGAGAAATTTTTATTTAAAAATTTCCAGAAACAAATTAGGAAGTTTTAATTTTGTGCTTAAAACTTTCCTTCCTTGGAGGATTAGATATGGCCGGCCACATTAATAGAGAAAAGGATTTTTTAATTAGTAAGATTTTCCTTTATAAAGGCAAGGAAAATAAGGAAGTTTTATTAAAACTTTCCTTATTTACCAAGACCATGGAATATAAAAGAGAGGGTAGAGGTGCCTCACCTCACAAGTATATACATCTAGTATTCTTCTCTTTTATTCCTTGGTGTGGTCGGCCCTCTTCCTTCCCCTCTCTTCTTCTTGTGGCCAAACCTCATCTTCTCTTGGAGTTCTTGTGGTGGACGGATCTTGCTTGAAGAAGAAGGAGAGAAAGGAGGCTTTATTTCTAGCATCCCTTGGAGCTTGGTGGTGGTGGTCGAACCTCATCTTCTCTTGGAGTTCTTGTGGTGGCCGAAACTTTCTTGGAGAAGAAGGAAACTTGGGTGGATTCTCATCTCGGTAGATCGTCGCCCACACGACGTCCGAGATAAGAAGAGGAATACGACAGAAGATCGTGAGGTCTATAAGCTATAAAAGGTATAACTAGTTATTAGTTTCCGCATCATAACTACTTCATCCTTTTATTTAGATCTTGAAATACCAAACACAAGAGGCTAATGAATCTAGGTAATTGAATTTATGTTTTTGATTTTGTGTTTCTTTTGTTTTTCGAACTTGTGATTCGATTGTTCTTTTTGGTTAAACCTAGGGTTACTATAAGGAAATTAAATATTAAATTTCATTGAAAGGCTTTGTCTAGGAAGTGGTGGATGCCCAAGAAGGTCTAGTGCCTCGCCATGTTTAACCTGGAAGCCAATCTCTGAAATTAATATTTAATTGAATTTGTAACATAGGTGGATTTGGATTAATAATGTTAAATATCTTTTGCGATCCAAGTCTAAACCACTAAGAACAGATAAGTTGAATTTGGAATCAATAATGTTAAGTTCTGTTTGAAATTCCAAATTTAATTTCTAAAGAACACAATAGGTTGTTAGGAATAGTTCAGGACTTGTACAAAATTTTTGTACAGGGGAACCAATACAATATTCCCAGTAGCAACAAACAATTGGTATTAGAGTTAGGGTTTTCCTCTGTGTGGTTGGTTTTCAGTTTAATTACATGTCATACATAATTTAGGCAGGATAATAGTAGGATATGCTAACTCTATGGTTGCAAGCTCTAACTATTATGGCTTATAGAGATTGTGTGTGATTGGACCCTTGGACATGTCAAGGGTCTTTTTATGTATGTGCATGATTGTATATATTAAATACAGTAGGAGCTGTATTAGTTTTAGGATTTTACATTTTTGTTTCGATCTAGATTACATGTACAGTCCTTTGTGGAATATAGGATCGATAAATGTAAAATTCTATTTTTGTCGTGGATCGTATCCTTGCGAGGCGTGGTACTATTTGAGGACCAGAGTCACAATGGAATAAGAAGCAAGATAGATACAGCGACAAGACCCGATTGCGATGGCTAAAGATGGTAGCAGATAGGGTTGGCAACACACAGAGGACAGTGATGGAAAAGGTCATAATAGTTGAAAAATTATTTTTCTATATTTATTGCTTTATTTGTTGTGATGTCTGTGTGCATGGTTAAAATTCCTCACTTTAAATAACTAAGTGGGAGAGGGATTAGTAAATAAATTTCATGGTCTCCATTATTTGTATGTAAGTGATGCAACAAACTTGCGTGTTGGCTCTGAGTGCCTCCCTCCACAACATATGAGTTTCTTTGCAGATCACTAGATCAAACTTCCTTTATGGATGGTTATAGGAAATTATTTAGGAGCGTGTGATCTTCTCCAACTGAAGGGGCACAATCCTATTTAATGGACTAAGTATCAAGTAATGGTATAGACTTAGGCACATTTAATAGTATCCTGCCCAACAGAGTCACTGCTATTATTTGTGTGACCAAAGGAATACCAACTATTAATTTTATTTGGCATAAAGTAAGGATGACAAGAATAAAATTAATGGGTAAAACCTCCTCTTACAAATGTTTGAATTTGTATACGTTCATACTATCATGGCATGCAAAATTCACGGTGTTTTGAAGTGTTGGTAAATTTAAATAATATTGTTTGAGGAATTAATATTATTCTAAATTTAGAGTCTTGACCAAAAAGTTTTTTTGTGATTCTTAGGATGACTTTCAACCCACTGGCTATTATACTGAAAGAGAACAAACTTACTGGTCCCAATTACATAGATTGGAAAAGAAACCTGGACATTGTCGTAATTGCTGAAGGCTATAAGTTTGTACTGTTAGAGGTCTGCCCTAATGTACCTAATAGTGATTCTAGTGAAGAGGAGATTGAGTATCATAAGAAATTGGTCAAGGCAAATGAGATGGCGTGGAGTTACATTCGGCTTTTATATCAAATGTGCTGCAACATCAGCATCAGACCATGCCTACTGGCCATGACATGATGTACAATCACAAGAAACTCTTCGGGCACTGGAATCGGGCTGATAGGCAAGACTGTATGATCTCTAGGTACTGGACTAAAAGCAGGAATGAAGAAGCAGAAAGGCAAGTGCTTCATTTACAAGCAGTCTGGACATTTGTAGGCAGATTGTCCTCGTAGGAAGAGAACAATATAGGGATTGTAGTTGGAACATGTTTAGTTGTGTTATCTACCAGTACCTGGCATGTAGATATGATAACCACTGATCATGTCTGCAAATCATTGCAGGGGTTCCAGGAAACCTGACAACTACACGAAGGAGAAATCACTGTTTACATGGGCAATGCTACAGAAGTAGCAGCTGTTGCAGTGGAAGATGTTTATTCTTTGATAGGAATAAAATATTGGTTTTATGAAATTATCTTTACGTACCAAGTTTTAGAAAGAACTTGATTTCAATTTCTAAACAATACAACGATGGATATTTTGTCTATTTATGATAGCAAAGGTGTTATCAAGATAAATAGGGAAGTTATCTATTCTGGTACGTTCGTTGATAATTTGTATATTCTAAATCCAATAACTCTCACGATGTAACAAATGGAAATTAATAGCACATCTTCTAATTCTAATAAGAGAAAGGAACCTTTGAAATGAACCAAACATATCTTTGACGTCTAAAGCTTGGTCATATTAACTTGAGTAGGATTCAAAGGACTCTTGGGTTTATTAGTGTTGGAAAACTTTCCAACTTGCGAATCTTGCTTGGAAGGAAAGATGACCAAGAGACCTTTTAAGGCCAAGGGGTATAGAGCCAAAGATAAAGATGTGTGGTCCTATGTCTATCCAGGCGAGAGGTGGTTTCGAATACTTTTTCTCTTTTATAGACGATTATTTGAGATATGGTACATTTATTTGATGCGCTGCAAGTCTGAATGCTTTGATAAGTTTGAAGAGTACAAGGCTAATGTGGAGAAACTTCATGGTAAAAGTCTCAAGACACTACGGTCTGATCGTAGTGGCGAATACCTCTTTGGAGAGTTTAGGAATTACTTATCAGAGGCTGGAATTAAATCCCAATTGTTTGCACCTGGTACACCCCAACAAAATGGTGTGGCAAAAAGAAGGAATAGAACTCTTATGGAAATGGTTAGATCGATGATCAGTTATTCAGAATTACCAGATTCATTTTAGGGATATGCTCTGGAAACATCAATGTACATTCTGAATATGGTACATTCTAAATCAGTACCCTCTACTCCCATGAAATTGTGGAATGGACGTAAACCTAGTCTAAGTCATATTCGAATATGGGGTAGTCCAGCACATGTGCTAAAGGGAGATACTGACAAGTTGGAATCATGTACAGAAGTTTGTCTGTTTGTAGGATATTTTAAGGGAAAGAAAGATGGTTTGTTTTATAATCCTAAAAATCAGAAGATCATTGTTAGCACCAATGCCCAATTTTTAGAGGAAGATTATGTAATAAACCATAAGCCCATGAGTGAAATTGTTCTAGAAGAAATGAGAGAGGGCATGCCTACTTTAGTACCAATAGTGCAAGATGAAATATCACAAGAAACTGCAACACGTATCACAAATGATACACAACAACAGATAGTCTCTCGTTGTAGTGGGAGGGCTATTAGGCAACCTGAAAGATTCATGTTTTTGGGAGAGTCGTTGGACTTGATCCCAGGTAAACATGAACCTGATCCCTGAACATATGATGAAGCACTCTAAGATAAAGATGCAGCATCTTGGCAAAGAGCAATGAATTCAGAGATAGAATCTATGTATTCTAACAAAGTCTGGGAGCTAGTAGAACCATCAAATAGTGTAAAAGCTATTGGATGTAAATGGATCTACAAAAGGAAAAGTGTTAGTTAGAGCCCTAGAGCCAATCATATGATGATTGTTGTATGGACTCATTATATCATATTCTTATGTATATAAAGGCGTTTGTTTTGGTTATTATACTTACTTGTATTGGTGCCAAATAACTAAGTATAATAGCGTCCTTGAGTAGAAAGTTCTTATCTATATCAATCGATTGGTTGAATCGATAGTGAGATGGTATAGAGAACACTACTCTTAATCATTCCTAGTCAAGTATTAACATTCAGGGACAATGTTAATGCGACGAGACTAGCATGTAGGTCAACTTGATGACTTAATCTCATAAGTCATGGATATAGAGATATCAAGTTGATACATGGGTATGCATTGGAGAATGTATACTGAATGAGAAAGTATCATGGACTATAAAGGCGATTACTGGGTATGAATGACCCGCCATGATCGTTATATGAGTGTCATATACTTTCTCATGTGACTATTAGTCCTTGGACCTGAAGTCACCATGGTTCCCTACATAAGGAGTTACATACTTTGGCTTTGTCAAACGTCACCCGTAATTGGGTGGACTATAAAGGCGATTACTGGGTATGTAACAAATTATGCGGAGGGATGTGAGTGATGTAGATGGGATATATCCCTCCTATATAACGGGAGTGACATCGTTATTCTTGATAGAGT
The DNA here is from genome assembly GCF_018446385.1 of Zingiber officinale. Classification (NCBI taxonomy): domain Eukaryota; kingdom Viridiplantae; phylum Streptophyta; class Magnoliopsida; order Zingiberales; family Zingiberaceae; genus Zingiber; species Zingiber officinale. Next base: position 44,529,370 of record NC_056006.1, read on the forward strand.
GAGACCACTAAGTGCATAGTCATGCCCAAATGAGTCAATATGAGATATTGAGCTCATTTGATTAGAGTGAGTCTACTTGGAGTTCAAGATTTAGATTTATCAGAGGATGACACTATCTATGCCTCAAATTGATCAATCTAGATGTCAATGATTGAAGGACACTTGTCATATATTGTGAAGAGTCACAATTAGTAGTCATAAGGTGATGTTTGATCTCAAGATTCTTGTAACTTGGGTAGTAATGATGTGTTGCTAGATACCGCTCAATACTTATGCTTCTAAATGGGTTTAGGAGCATTGCCAACGTTACAAGAACCTATAGGGTCACACACAAAGGGCAATTAGATGGAGATTAGGTTCATTTGATGTACCTAGAGGATTAGGTTCATGTGATGAACCAAATTGGATTAAGAGTAATCCAAATTAGATTAATTGAGTAAGACTCGATTGAGTTAGACTTGAGTTAGACTCAAGTAAGGTTATACTTGAGTTAGACTCAAGTGAGGCTAGACTTGAGTTAGACTCAAGTGAGGCTTAATGATGATATTCAATGAATTTTGAATTCAATGATAAATGGAATTCAATTTGAATTTTAGATTTAAATTTAGAATGAGTTTCAAAATGGCCATTTAATGAAGAATATTAAATACTCATTAAGGCTGATTAATGAGGCTCATTAAAGGTGTTAATGAGCATTAAGTATTTGCATTAGATGAAAATACTTAAGCCATTTTTTACTCTTATTTTCATAATTGATCATTATTATTCCTCCTTGCTTCTTCTTCTCTCCCTCTCCTCCTCCTTGGCCGAACACCTTTAGAGTGCTAGCACACTCTAAGTGTTTTCTCCATCTCTATTGTTCGTGTGGATACGTATAGAGGTGTGTCCACTTGAACACACTCGAGATCCGACAACTTTTGGACGAGCGGGATTCGCGAAGGGTTTCGCTACAAGGGTAATCTCTTAACCATGTAGATCTAATGTAGATCTAGGATAGAAAAACATGTACACGAAATTTTTTGTTCTTTTAATCTTCTCACGGATCCGGTGGCATGGGATTTCGAGGTTTTCGCAACGCAAAAAGCGGTTTTTACGACTCAAAAATCCCAACAAAAAGAGGGGCAAACGGGAAGGTGGAAACCTTCAAAGGAAGGCTTATTGTGAAGGGGTACACTCAGAAAGAGGGAATCGATTATGAGGAAACCTTTTCGCTAGTAGCTATGCTTAAGTCTATCCGGATACTCTTATCTATTGTTGCTTATATGGATTATGAGGTTTGGCAAATGGATGTCAAGTCAGCTTTCCTTAACAGAAGTCTTGAAGAAAACATCCATATGAAGCAACCAGAGGGGTTTATTGAAAAAGGCAAAGAACATCTAGTGTGTAAGCAAAATCGATCTATTTATGGAGTAAAGCAAGTTTCAAGATCTTGGAGCATCCGGTTTAATGAAGTAATCTAGTAATATGGATTTATTCAGTGTCCGGATGAGTCTTGTGTATACAAGAAGTGTGATGGAAATGTGGTGGTATTTCTTGTACTATACGTAGATGACATTTTTGATAGTTTGAAACAATATCAAAGTGTTGTCGGAAGTAAGGGTATGGTTATCCAAGCAATTCGATATGAAGGACTTGGGTGAATGCGCACATATTCTCGGGATCAAAGTTTTGCTTATCCCGAGCTTCATATATCGATACTATCCTAGCTCGTTTTAGCATGTAAGACTCGATGAAAGGTTTTTGTACCTTTTGGGCATGGAGTATATTTATCTAAAGAGATGTCTCCGAAGACATCAAAAGAGATAGAAGAAATGAAGGCAGTTCCTTATGCTTCAACTATAGGAAGCCTAATATATGCTATGCATGAGACCAGATATCTATTTAAACAATGGAGGAGTGATAAGCATAGATATTTTTTGGACTCCACCATGGAAGCTGAATATGTGGCAGCCTTTGAGGCAGCCATAGAATTTGTATGGTTGTTGACGTTCCGCAAGTGTACGGAAATGTCATAAGTAATAATAAAAGATATCATATCCACAGGGACTGGAATAACCACTAAATATTTCTCAACACGAATTAGCTAAACAACTAATCAATTGATTCACAAAAGAAAAGTGTAACTATGAAAGGTAAAGATAGAAATAAAAGAATAAGAAACAAGAATAAGGGCTATGATAAAGGTATGTTCTAGGAGTTTCGATTTCTTTGTAATGATCTTCAATGTAAATGATCTACCAAATATTATTTCTCAATTGTTCATCATTTGTAGAAGGTTGTCGGTTCCCTCTTGCAATAGACAACCGGCCTAGGACTGAAATCTATACCTAAATATGATCAATTAGGAATGAATCTATGTTTTCCTTACACGGGCTTGCCTGTCACGTGCATCCCTCGGATTATCAACATAGAATTTATCACTCCTCAATCGCATCAAGATATAATATATGAACACATACAATCTATCCTACCCCATTGAATAACCCAATTTCACCCTCAAAATCATCCCTCAACCATCCTTACACAGGCATGTTCCTATCACAAACGTCCCTCGGAAAATCGAATGAGAAACAATCTCTATAAAATCCACAAGATATTCAAACATCCGAACAAATATGGAAATTAAGCCCAATCAAAAGAATCCATACAAGATCGAATAGATGCAAAATAGGACAAGATCATTGAAATAGGGAATTGGCAAATCCACATGAGTTTTACATCAAATCTTCATTACAAATATTCCCTCCATCCTAGAACAAGAGATCTAATCCATAGAACAAGAAAAGAAATCTGAAAACAAGAAGATTACAAACATCTTGATCCCCAAATCTAAGAAAGGAAGGGAAGAAAGGCTTATCTACAATGAAGAATGATCTTCGGATCCAATCCTTGCTCCCGGAGTCGAAACGATGAAGATCTGCCCTCGAATCGTCGGAAAATCCCTCCAAGAAGGTGGAGGAACGCCCAAATCTTGATTGCCCTCAAAAGGGAGAAGATCCCCTTTCAAATGATGAAGACACCCTTATATAGAGAAGGGGTTTGGGCGCCACACGGCCCCGTGACACGGCTGTGTGAGGCTCACACGGCCTGCACTACTCCCCTCTTTTCCAGGGTGACACGATCGTGTGAAGCTCACACGACCTTGGCATGCTCTGCCACTGCCCCCCTTGCACAGTCATGTAGATCTACACGGCGTGCACTGCCTCCAGTTCTGGTACTCCTGCACGGTCGTGTCTGGGACACAACCATGGCTGGTTTGGTCTCTGGATGGCTTACACGGGTGTGTCTGGGACACTGCCATGTTCCTCTCCTACTTTGTCAAGGTTACACGCCCGTGTGGATTCACACGGCCATGTCATTCTTCTCCTCTGGAAACATTACACGGTCGTGTAGCTCACATGGCCATGGGTCATGTAGCTCACACGGCCGTGTGGAGCTCACACACCCTTGCATGGCCCTTGCACACCCCTTGTCATGGACCTTGTCATAGCTCTAAATGGTAATGTTTCATTTCAGCGTCTTTTATACCATCAAGATGGGGTTTTCTCTGGTTGAATTCTTCATCAAAGTTGTAGATCTTGAAGTTATCTACAAATTGGTATAAAGAACAACCCAAAACTCCAACCGAGCCCAAAACTCCAACCGAGCACAAAGTTATGGCCATTTTACTTTTGGTCTGTAGTGCTGGAAATCTCACACGGCCTGCACACAATCGTGTGATATTCACACGGCCTCAACACGCCCCCCACATGGCCTTGACACGGTTGTGTGGGTGCCACACGGCCAGAACATGAAGAAAACTTAGTTTTGCATGTCCGTGTCACTCTGGAAGCTCTCGACTTCATTTAAACCCCATTTTTGCTCCAAATCATGTCCTATCAATCAAAACAAGTAAAGAGTAGATCTCCGAACAAAATATAATGGAAGTATGACATTATAATGAAATAGGGTGCAATAAACATAGATTATGCGCATGAAGTACAAGTAGATGTGTGTCAAAATATGCATAAAAGTGTATATAATCTACGCACATCACAACCCCAGACGTAAACCTTTGCTTGTTCTCAAGCAAAATGTCGTAATCACGATTCATGTATTCAACAATGCATTATAATCCTTAATGCACTCTCCTAACTCTATCCACAAGTTTCTTTAATGAGCATGATCATAGAAATAAACCTAGTATGGCTTAAGCATAAGTCTCTTGTGCACGGTGCAAATTAGTTACTCAAAACCCTTCAAGTTTCAATCTTTGTCCTAGTCATGTCATCATCCAATTTGAGTTCCTAATGTTTCAGGTAATAGATACTTACCTACCACACACTTGGTTCATATTTCTCAATCAACCAAGGTCTCAAAGGCATGCTCGATATCAAGAGAACCATAGAAGTCATTTTCCCAGTAACCTAACTCGGTCTCAAAGGGGTGACTTTCTAGTTTCCACTCATAACAACTGTTTTTTATATTCCTTTTCTCACACTCTTTTTTTTCTCTTTTTTTTTTCATCATGCACCTTTTTAAACACATGAGAGTTTATAGGCACATAAGTTGGGATATTTTGATTTTTCTAAATGAGTTTTTCAAGATTCGAGCCTCATCCAGTAACCAAAATGAAGTTTGAGAAATCACCATGAAAACCAAGTACTATACAAATAGGATGAATCATGACTATTTCAAGGATATCAACTATTCGAGCATCAAGTCAAAGTGTAGTGAAAGTAAGATCCTTAAGGTTAGGCCAAGACTAAAACTTATTTCTAATTGATAATTAGCTCAATTCATGCTACTCAATATAGAGAAAAGAAGTACACTAAACATACTATCATCATTTACAATATCATGAATCAAGATAAAGAACGTACTAACAATTTGTTTTAAGATAAGAAAACATAAAAAAGGAGTTTGATGTTCTCAAGATGTATGCCACAAAAAATAAAAACAAAATGCATGACATAAGAAAAAAAAACAAACAAAGCAAATCAAATGCATCTAATGCATCTAATGCATCCCCCCAGACTTAAACTTTTCATTATCCCAATGAAAACTAACAACAATGTGGAGGAGATTTTAAGAGAAGTTACCAAGTGATGAGCTTCAAATGGTTGACATTCATGTTTTTAAAGATACTCCTCCATCCAATACTCACATTCCTCCACAACTTTGAATTCTACAACAATAAGATAGATAAGAAAAATTAAGTAGCGAATACATATTTATTATAAAGAGAGAACTAAAGACATAAAAGAAAATAAGGAAAATGAACTTGGGTTGCCTCTCAAGAAGCGCTTGTTTAAGGTCATTAGCTCGACCACCTCATTAGATTCATCTAAATCTCGCTCTTGGAGGGGTAAGATATTTTAGAACCCTCCTACAAGGGGTTCTTATTATGGAGAGAGATTTCATCAATGGAGCTACAAAGTAAAGTATAACTCTCTCCATCTTCGTCTTCTTAAAAGTTTTTTTAGGTGGTCGAAGATGGTTCAGATTGAGCTTCCAATCATTAGCCCAAGTGGAATCTACACATGCAAAGAAAGTACAAATCTCCCACAAATATATTAGATAAGATAGAGCCATAACCATATTAAGATAAGCAGAATAAGAAATAAAAACTGAATCACATCCAACAAAGTCAATGATAGGTACCTCTATAAAATTTTCCAAAAGATCACAAGAAGTACTAATCTTGCTTTGCTGAGAGATACCTAATATTTCTAAACATGTGGATGTGACTTCCTCTGAATCAAATGATGGTTCTGGCTCTGGCTCAGGTGTTGGTGATATCAAAGATGGTGATTCTTAAGACTCAACCATATCTAAATGAGTCCCTACACATTGGTCCCCAACATGCTCAATCCTTGTAACTCTTACAACATCTAAGGATTGTGTGGACAAAGGAGGTGATTCTTGAGATGCTGCTTCCACCACACAGCTCCCTACACATTGTTCCATATCAACATCATCAACACAAACATTAAAAGACAAACCAACATCAATATCCTCAATAGGAGAATCAACTATAGGAGGATCAATAACTTCACTTGCAGTTTTAAGTTGATCTACCACATCATATTCATCATCTGAAAATTCAATTTCACTATTTCCAATAAAACCTGGAGGTAGATCTAAAAACTTATTATCCACTGCATTATCATCACAATCCTCATCTGAAGAGTCTTTATCTTTATACACACTATGAAATCTGCACTCAACCTTATAAGTGTCATCGGATTTGTCGAAGTCTTTATTTTCATTAACCCCCACTAACCTTTGTGGAAAAGGAACCCTTAGTGAAGGTCCTGGGAAAGATTGAACTTCCTTTTTCCCAAATTCCCTTTGAGCTTTTGGAGGAGGTACAACTTGCTTATCTAGTGTTGGTGTGATCAATCGTTGAGGGAAAGGTACTTGTGGCCTTTGGGAACTTCCTGGAGAAATGGAATTGAGTTCTTGTGATCTTCTATTATTCTTCTTCTCAATTTTAAACATGTCCTTCTTCAGAAGTTCTTCATGATTTTTTTTCAATTCTCAACCCAACATCATCACCTTTTCACTAGATATTGTCTGCGAAGGAGGGGAATCTTCTTTAAACCATTTTGAAACAATAGTTTCAATCATTGCCCCCAAATATTTGAACTCCTCATTCTGTAACTTGTGAATTTCAACATTCTTGGGTGGTTGAACTACATTTTGTTTGACAGGCTCTCTTGTATTTACGGCTTTCACTTCCTGAATATTTAAGGGAGATTCCATCCAACTTTTGCTCGACCATCCATGGAGGTTTAATGTCACTTGATCAATTAATATATAAGCTTCTTCTATACTTTTGTCTATAAAAGAACCTCCAGCTGATGAATCTAACAAGCACTTATCTGAAAAAGAAATTCTCATATAGAATATGTGTAAAATCAGCCATTTCTCCAAACCATGATAAGAGCATTGTCTTTGAAGACTCTTGAATCTGTCCCATGCTTCAAATAATGATTCTCCATATGCCTGAGCAAAATTTGTAATGCAATTCCTCATATAAATTGTCCTACTTGGAGGAAAAAAATGATTCAGAAATTGCTTCTCCAATTGTTCCCAATTTGTGATGCTTTGAGGATAGAGAGAATATAACCAAGTCCTTGCTTTATCCTTGATACTGAAAGAAAATGCCATCAATCGAACTGCATCCGCTGACACTCCTTCACATTTCACCAAATCACAAATCTCTAAAAATACATATCCCATAAGATGGAATTCAAATTGTACTAACCTTGGGCGATTAGCCAAAGCTAACTCAAGATGAGCTATAATATGAATTTCATAAGATGGGCAAAATGAACAAATAGACTTGTTCATCTCGTTATACAAGAGTTGCATTTGATGCAATTGGTATATGATGCCTACCTACATTATACGAGTCTTGGGCGATTAGCCAAAGCTAACTCAAGATGAGTATAATGAGGATCTTGTCCCACATTAATGTCATTGCGATTGGATTTGGAGCTAGTAGTGTGGGTAAAACCACAACCATGACTCGTTCCTACCAAGCTTTACAATTCAGTGGGAGCATCATTTAATTAAAGACCTAATTAAATGATCGATATATGATACTAAGTTCTGCATTATGTTTTTGTAGATAACCATGTCGTCAAACACGTCGAACACTCTCTCTCTGCGATCTGCCCTTGATAAGGACAAGCTCAATGGAGCTAACTTCTTGGACTGGTACAGAAATTTAAGAATAGTTCTCAAGCAAGAATGAAAACTGTACGTCCTAGAGCAGCCCATTCCTGAAGCACCCCCCGCTACTGCTACTAGAGCTGATAGGGATGCTTACAAGAAGCATCAAGATAATGCATTAGATGTGTCATGCCTTATACTCGCCACCATGAACTCTGAGCTTTAGAAGTAACATGAGAACATGGATGCTTATGATATGGTTGAACATCTTAGACAACTATATCAAGGACAAGCAAGGCATGAGAGATTTGAGATCTTTAAAGCACTATTTCAATGCAGAATGCAAGAAGGAAGTCTCGTAGGACCATATGTACTCAAAATAATTGGGTATATAGAAAACCTACAGCGGTTGGGATTTCTACTAGGCCAAGAATTGGCCACTGATCTTATCTTGCAGTCTTTGCCCGATAGCTAAGTCAATTTATCATAAACTACAACATGAATGAAATTGACAAATCACTGCTTGAGATGTTGAGCATGTTAAGAACTGATGAACTAAACCTTAAGAAGGCAAAGCCTAGTTCCATTTTAATGGTGTCTAAGGGGAAAGGCAAGTGGAAGCCTAAAGATAAGGGTAAGACCCAAGCCAAAGGCAAGGGCAAGGCACATGCACTAAAACCCAAAGGTTGCTAAGGAAGGAACCTGCTTCCACTGTGGTGAGACCGGACACTGGAAGAGGAACTATAAAGTATACCTAGAGGAACTGAAATGGAAGAGAAGTGAGACTTCTGCCTCAAGTATATATGTTATAGAAGTCAATCTATCTATTTCTTCTTCATGGGTATTAGATACTGGATGTGCATCTCACATTTGTACTAATGTGCAGGGGCTGAGAAATAGTAGAGTATTGACAAAGGGTGAAGTGGACCTACGAGTAGGCAATGGTGCAAGAGTTCCTGCTGTCGTTGTAGGAGCATATTCTTTATCTTTGCCCACTGGGCTTGTTTTAGAACTAGAAGAGTGCCGTTATGTGCCCGCTTTGACAAAGAACATTATCTCTATTTCTTGTTTGGACAAGAAAGGCTTTTCATTTGTAATAAAGGACAAATGTTGTTCCGTTTATTTTAATGATATGTTCTATTGTAGTGCACCTCTTATGAATAGCCTCTATGTTCTAGACTTTGAAAACCCAATCTATAACATAAATATCAAACAGTCCAAGTCTAATGATTTGAACCAAACATTTCTATGGCATTGTCACCTAGGTCACATAAATTAGAGTCGCATATCCCAACTCCATAAGGATGGACTTTTGGACTCATTTGATTTTGAATCATATGAAACATGTGAATCTTGTCTCCGAGGCAAGATGACAAAGACTCCATTTGGTGGACATGGCAAAAGGACTAATGATATATTAGGACTCATACATACAGATGTATGTGGGCCTTTCAGAATAGCTGCTAGAGGAGGCCATTATTACTTCATTACCTTCGCTGATGATTTTAGTAGATACGGCTATATGTATCTGATGAGACACAAGTCAGAATCCTTTAAAAAGTTCAAAGAATTCAAGAATGAAGTACAAAACCAACTTGGTAAGAGTATTAAAATGCTTCGATCAGATCGAGGTGGGGAATACCTTAGCCAAGAGTTTTATGACCATCTCATTGAGTGTGGGATCATATCTCAGCTCACACCACCTGGGACACCACAATGGAATGGTGTATCAGAAAGGAGAAATCACACCTTATTAGATATGGTACGATCGATGATGAGTCATACAGATCTTTCTACTTCCTTCTGGGGACATGCTCTAGAGACAACCGCTTTCTCACTTAACCGAGTTCCATCTAAGACCGTCATAAAGACACCATATACGATATGGACTAGGAAGAGTCCCAATATGTCTTTTATGAAGATTTGGGGTTGTGAGGCTTACGTTCGACGACAAGTCTCAGATAAACTTGGACCCAAATAAGACAAATGTTATCTTATAGGATATCCCAAATAAACAAAGGGATATTACTTCTATAATCTCACAGAAGGCAAGGTGTTTGTTACCAGAACTCGTGTCTTTCTAGAAAGGGAATTTATTTCTAGAAAGACTAGTAGGAGTGAAATCGATCTTGAAGAAATTCAAGATACACAAACTAGCACCGATGCCTTGATGGAAATTGAACATGCACCACAAGAAGTTGTGGAGCAACAACCTATTCAAGTAGCACACACTCTACGCAGATCTGATAGGACCCGCCGTCAACCTGAGAGATATTCATTTCTCTTGTCTGACCACGGTGATGTAGAGCTTATTGGTCTTGATGAGCCTACATCTTATCAGGAAGCTGTACAGGGCCCAGATTCTGAGAAATGGCTAGGAGCCATGAGATCTGAAATGGAATTCATGTACACTAACCAAGTATGGACTTTGGTTGATCCACCTGAAGGGATCAAACCCATTGGGTGTAAGTGGGTCTTCAAAGTGAAGACTGACATGGATGGGCATAAGCATACCTATAAAAGTAGATTGGTATCTAAAGATTTCAAGACAATTCATGGTATAGACTATGATGAAATCTTTTCACTAGTTGCGATGCTTAAGTCCATTCGGATTTTACTTGCTATTGCAGCTTACTATGATTATGAGATATGGCAGATGGATGTCAAAACCACATTTCTTAACGGAAATCTACTCAAGGATGTGTACATGACACAACCTGAGGGTTTTATAGATCCAAAGCATGCTGGAAAGGTTTGTAAGTTGCAAAGACCCATTTATGGATTAAAGCAAGCTTTTAGAAGTTGGAATCTTCAATTCAATGATGCGATCAAAATGTTTGGTTTCATTAAGAATGAAGATGAACCTTGTCTCTACAAGAAGGTTAGTGGGAGCACAGTCATCTTTCTCATATTGTATGTAGATGACATACTACTCATTGAAAATGATATCCTTACTCTTCAGTCAGTGAAGACTTAGCTTGGGAATTATTTTTAATGAAAGACTTAGATGAAGCATCCTATATTTTAGGCCTTAAGATCTATAGAGATAGATCTAAAAGATTGCTTGGCCTAAGCCAGAGTACATACATTGACAAGGTGCTTAAATGTTTTGCCATGAAGAATTCCAAGAAGCGATTCTTGCCTATGTCACATGGTGTGAGTCTTTCGAAGACTCAATGTCCCTCTTCTAAGGTAGAAAGGGACCGCATGGATCAGATTCCTTATGCATCAGCTATAGGGTCTATCATGTACGCCATGTTTTATACTCGCCCAGATGTCTCATATGCTTTAAGCATGACGAGCATATACCAGTCAGATCTAGGTGAAGGTCATTGGACAGCAGTCAAGAATATTCTTAAGTACTTGAGAAGGACTCAAGATTATTTCTTGATCTTTGGAAGCGATGAAGAGCTTGTTGTAAAGAGTTACACCGATGTTAGGTTCCAAACAAATAAGGATGATTACAGATCACAGTCAGGGTATGTGTTTTTCTTAAATGGTGGTGTTGTGAGCTGGAAGAGTTCGAAGTAGGACACAGTCGCTGATTCTACAATAGAGGCCGAGTATATTCCTGCTTCAGCTGCAGCAAAGGAGGTTGTTTGGATCAGGAAGTTCATTATAGAGCTTGATGTTGTTCCTAGTATAACGAGTCCAATAGACCTCTATTGTGATAATAATGGGGCTATTGCACAGGCTAAGGAATCTCGTTCTCATCAGAGATCCAAACACATACTACGATGATTCCATCTCATTCAAGAGATAATCGATAGAGGAGATGTGAAGATATGTAGAGTACCGCCCGATGCTAACATTACAGATCCTTTGACCAAGGCTTTGCACAAAGAAAGCATGATGGTCACACTAAGTCAATAGGTATTTGATATCTCAGTGATTGGCACTAGTGCTAGTGGAAGATTATTAGTATTAGCCCTAGTATCAATTATGAGATGATTGTAAAGGGCACATTATTGTATCATATTTCATTATAAATAAAAATGCAAAGTTGGTTATTATATTTATTTTAGTTCAGTGTCGATTGAATAAATATAATAATGTCCTTGGATAGTAGGTTCTTATCTACAGTATATCAATTGATTGAATTGATAGTGAGATATTGTAGAGAATACTACTCTTAACTATTCCTAGTCGAGTATTAATATACAAGGACAATATTAATGCATTGAGACTAGCATGTAGGTCAATAGATGACTTGATCTCATAAGTCATGGATATGAGATATCAGGTTGAGACATGGATATATATTAGAGAATATATACCGAATGACCCGCCATGAGAATGTTTCATGGATCGTTATATGAGTGTCATAAACATTCTCATGTGACTATTGGTATGAATAGTCCTTAGACCTGAAGTCACTACGGTTCCCTACATAAGGAGTTGTGTACTTTAGTATCGGCAAACGTCACCTGTAACAAGGTGGACAATAAAGTTGATCACTGGGTATGCAATGAATTATGCAAAGGGATGTGAGTGATGTAGATGGGATCTATCCCTTTCATATGACGGAAGCGATATCTGTGGGCCCCTTGATTAGTAGGACACAAAGAAAGCATGGTCATGTTCAAATGAGTCAATATGAGATATTGAGCTCATTTGATTGAGTTTGTCTACTTAGAGATCAAGAAACATAAAGATTGATAAGATGATGACACGGTCTATGCCTCATTGATCAATCTAGATATCAAGTATAGAGGGACCAAGTCATACAAGATAATAGCCACGGAAAGGTTAGGTCGAATCTCGACTTTCTCGTCACTTGGGTAGCAATGATGCCTTGCTAGATGCCACTCATTGCTTATGTATCTAAATGTTGATTTGGGTACATTGCAAACGTTACGAGAACCTATTGGGTCACACACAAAGAACAAGTAGATTTAGATATGTATTCATATGATGAATAATTGGATTAAGTCTAATCTGAATTGGACTTATTGAGTTAGACTCAATTGGATCTAATTATTAGATCAAGTCCAATTCAAACTACACTCGAGGAAGTCAATTCAATTAATGAAATAGTGATTCATTGAATTTGAATTGCATGAGAATTAATTGAGTTAGACTCGAGTGAATTAGACCTGAGTTAGACTCAAGTGAGTTAAACTTGAGTTAGACTCAAGTGAATATGAAATGAGAGAGTATTCATTGAATTTTCGAAATTCAATGAATCACAATATTCAATTTTCAAAATTGAATATGAAAGGAGGAGTTTTCAAAATGGTCCTTAATGAAGAGTGAATACTAATTAAGGCTCATTAATGGGATTAATGAGCATTAAGTGTTTTTCATTAGATGAAAATACTTAAACCATTTTTCTCTCATTTTTCCTCACTTCTTCATTCTCTTTTCTCTTCTTCTTCCTCCCTTGGCCGAAATCACTCTTGGTTGCTAGCACAACTATATGTGATTTTGCTTCTCCATATTTGAGAGTTTGTAAGACAAACGGAGGAGTACTTGTTCGTGTGGATATCGAAAGAGGCACGGACGCTTTGATCGTGCTGAGATTCGAGCAATCGGGAGATCGAGTGCACGCTACAAAGGTTTACTCTATCATGTTCTTAGACATAAACTTAGTATATTATTCTTCTCCCTTTGCATGGATCTTCTAGAGGAAATAGGATTTTCTGCTGCGCATTTGCGTGTTTAGCAACCTATTTCCTTACAGAAGAAACCTCTTACAAAATGATGGAGGATCCATAAATTATTATTATTAATATTATTATTATTATTATTATTATTATTATTATTATTATTATTATTTGGTAATTTTCATTGGTATTGTAATGCCCGCCCCTCCTGCTAGTGGGGCGGGGTCACTTTACTTAACTATTTTGCGGAAACATACATGCATATTAATATTTCTTCTAAAGTAAAACAGCGGAAGTATCATGAAGTCATGCGGAACATTAACATAAATAAACTTAGTTCATGTCAACACATAAAAAAAAATAACATAAGCAGGTCTTTTATTTGTCTTAGCCGAGCCACCACCACACACATCTCTTGCCTCTCCTGTGGCTCCCCTAGTTCATCCATTCTTTGCCCTTATCAGCGGTACAAGGAAAGTAAGCTATAAGCACACAGGCTTAGTAAGATCCTTTCCTACTCACAAAAACCATATATCAAAGGATAATCACATAAGCATATGACGATGGAAACATAATCATCTAACATCATATTGTGAAACATAGCATCATATCATATCATAAATCATAAGAGCATCATGTCATATAAATCACAAAAGCATATCATATCATAAATCATAAGTGCATCATGTCATATAAATCCTAAGGCATAGCATATCATGTCATAAATCATATCATGCAAGATGTCTTTTAAAACATGTGTCATGTCATATGCAAGATGTCTTAAAACATATCATATAGTACTTGAACATAATATCATCATGAGGGCCCGGCTTGTACCAAATACATACATAAATGCGCGCAATCCCTAGGACAGGATAGCTAGCCCCAAACCTACTAGGGATCTAGGTCCGTACTACGACCGTCGACCTAGGGGCGTACTAAGGAGCTCATCCCTTTACTAGACCCGTTCATAGTCCGTCGGCCTAGGAGCGCTTATGGAGCCCACCCTTGGTACAAGTCATACAAAGTAAAATAGCATATCATGGTTCATATCATAATATAGCATATCATATCATATCATATCATGAAGAGTGCTCTTAGTCCCCAAGGGGAAGCAACTCTTAGGCCTTCACTTATCATATCATAAAGAGTGCTCTTAATCCCAACAAAAAAGGAAGCAACTCTTAGGCCTTTGCTTATCATATCATAAAGCATGCATACTTGGGCACATAGCACCTCATAAGAGACATTATTATGCATGAATCATAAGCATACATAAATGAGCATATTATTTGTCATATCATAAAGCATGCATACTTGAGCACATAGCACATCATAAGAGACATTATTATGCATGGTTCATAGGTATACGTAAATGAACACATCACCTATCATAGAAAAGACATAATCATGCATGGAATCATTAAACAACATCTCTTAATTCATAACGTAGCATGTGAGGCACATCTAGGCTCCTAAACCCATCATGGCCGAAAGTTCAAGAGTATAAACTTAAATTCTAAACAACATACAAGCATAAGAATCTCATGTTAACTTCATAGCATATCATAAGGAAAGTCATAAGCATGTTAATCCAATTTTTAAGCTTTCCTAGGTCTTGATCTTTTTCATGGCCGAAAGTTCATGAAGAAGGAAAATAAGCTCCAAACAACATACAAGAATAAACATCAAGCTAATTTCATATCATATCATAAGGGGATCCATGAGCATGCAAGATTTAATTTTTAAGCTTCCTTGAACCCTAGTAATGTTCATGGCCGAAAGTCTCATGGAGAGGAAAAATAAGCTCTAACAACATACAAGCATAAATATCTAGCTAAATTCATATCATATCATGAGGGGATCCATGGGCATGTTAGATTTAATTTTAAGCTTCTTTGAACCCTAGAAATGTTCATGGCTGAAACTTTATAAAGAAGAAGACCAAGCTCTAAACAACATACAAGCATAAATATTTAGCTAAATTCATATCATATCATAAGGGGATCCATGGGCATGCTAGATTTAATTTTAAGCTTCTTTGAACCCTAGAGATGATCATGGCCGAAAGTTTCATGAAGAGGAAAATCAAGCTCTAAACAACATACAAGCATAAACATCTAGCTACATTCATATCATATCATAAGGGGATCCATAAGCATGCTAGATTTAATTTTAAGCTTCCTTGAACCCTTGTAATGTTCATGGCCGAAAGTTTCATGGAGAGGAAAAATAAGCTCTAACAACATACAAGCATAATTATCTAGCTAAATTCATATCATATCATGAGGGGATCCATGAGCATGTTAGATTTAATTTTAAGCTTCCTTGAACCCTAGAAATGTTCATGGCCGAAACTTTATAAAGAAGAAGACCAAACTCTAAACAACATACAAGCATAAATATTTAGCTAAATTCATATCATATCATAAGGGGATCCATGAGCATGCTAGATTTAATTTTAAGCTTCCTTCAACCCTAGTAATGTTCATGGCCGAAAGTTTCATGGAGAGGAAAAATAAGCTCTAACAACATAAAAGCATAATTATCTAGCTAAATTCATATCATATCATGAGGGGATCCATGAGCATGTTAGATTTAATTTTAAGCTTCCTTGAACCCTAGTAATGTTCATGGCCGAAACTTCAAGGGGGTGATCCTAGGTTTTTAAGCATTCTAACCTCATGGAAAATACATAAACAACTGTACCACAGGTGAGGGGATACTTACAACTCGTCGCTTGTTTTTCCTAAAGAAAGTGGTACCCTTGTGAGGGGGAAGAAGGAGCTTCTCTTCCTAGTTCTCCCTT